>NW_027202270.1:106600832-106988332 GCF_024711535.1 Dipodomys merriami
GTTGATCTTTCCAATCCAGGAGCATGGGAGGTTTTGCCACTTTCTATGTTCTGTTTTGATTTCCTTTTTCAAGTTTTTAAAGTTTTCATCATAGAGGTCCTTCACTTCTTTGGTTAAGTTAATTCCTAGGTATTTTATTTTTTGTGGGTCTATTACGAATGGAGTTGCTTTCCTAATTTCAGCCACACTTTTCTCATTGTTGGCATACAGAAAAGCCTTTGATTTTTGAGGGTTAATTTTATACCCTGCTACTTTGCCAAAGTTTTGAATCATCTTGAGTAATTTGGGAGTGGAGTCTATGGGATTCTTTAAATACAAGATCATATCATCTGCAAAGAGGGAGAGTTTTACTTCTTCTTTCCCTATTTGGATTCCCTTTATGTTTGCATTTTTTATTATTGCTGTAGCTAGGCATTCTAATACTAGATTGAAGAGAAGTGGAGAGAGTGGACATCCTTGTCTTATTCCTGAGTTAAGAGGAAATGGCTTTAGTTTTTCACCATTAAGTATAATGCTGGCTGTAAGTTTGTCATATACAGCCTTTATTGTATTGAGAAATGTTCCATGGATTCCTAATTTTTCCAGAACCTTCATCATAAAGGGGTGTTGGATCTTGTCAAATGCTTTTTCTGCATCTATTGAGATAATCATGTGGTTCTTATCCTTGCTCCTGTTGATGTGATGAATTATATTAATTGGTTTGCGTATATTGAACCAGCTTTGCAACTCTGAAATGAATCCTGTTTGATTGTGGTGTATGATTTTTTGGATGAATTGTTGAAGTCGATTGGCCAAAATTTTGTTGAGAAGTTTTACATCAATGTTCATCAAAGAAATGTGTCTATAGTTCTCTTTCTTTGATGAGTCCCTGCCTGGTTTTGGGATGAGGGTTATGATGGCTTCATAGAATGTGTTCGATAGTGAACTTTCTCTTTCAATTTCATTGAAGAGTTGGAGGAGTATTGGTGTGAGCTCTGCTTTGAAGGTCTTGTAGAATTCCGCTGTAAAACCATTTGGTCCTGGACTTTTCTTAGATGGGATGACTCTTATTGCTGTTTCTATTTCAATGCTTGATAGGGGCCTGTTAAGATGGTTTAACTCATCTTGGTTTAGTTTTGGCATGTCAATATTTGCTAGGAAAAGGTCCATTTCTGTCAAGTTCTCAAACTTATTAGCTTAAAGTTTTGAGAAGTATTCCCTTATAATGTTCTGAATCTTGGTTGTTTCTGTGGTGATGTTTCCATTCTCATCTCTGAGTTTATGTATTGGGTGTGTTCTCTTCTTTTTCTGATAAGATTTGCTAAGGGTCTGTCAATTTTATTAATTTTTTCGAACAACCAACTTTTTGTTTTGTTCATTCTTTCTGTAGTTTTTTGAATTCTAATTTATTTAATTATGATTTAATTTTAATTATTTCTTTCCATCTACTGAATTGGGGTTTATCTTGCTGCTCTTTTTCAAGGAGGTTCAGATGTGTCATTAAATTGTTGGTTTCAGATCTCTCCAATTTATTGATGTAGGAACTCAGAGCTATAAACTTGCCTCTGAGTACTGCCTTTGCTGTGTCCCAGAGGAGATGGTAATTTGTGTGCTCATTTTTGTTGAATATCATGAACATTTGAATTTCTTTTCTAATCTCTTCCTTGACTCACTCGTGATTCAACAGTGTGTTGTTCAGCCTCCATGTGATACCGGACTTTCTTTGGTGGCTTTTGGTGTTGAGTTCTAATTTTATTCCCTTGTGGTCAGAGAGAATGCAAGGTATAACTTCAATGTTTCAGAATTTGGACAAGTTTGCTTTGTGAACTAAAATGTGGTCTATTTTGGAAAATGTTCCATGTGTTGCTGAGAAAAACGTGTATTCTGATGGGTGAAATATTCAGTAAATGTCTGTTAAATCTAGTTGATCTATGCAGTTGTTTAGATCTGTGGTTTCTCTGTTGAGTTTTTGCCGAGTTGATCTATCTAGTTGGGAAAGTGGTGTGTTAAAATCCCCAACAATTAATGTCTTTGGATCTATGTGGGATTTGAGGTAAAGTAGTGTTTCTTGGATAAATTTGGGTGCTCTGTTGTTTGGTGAATAGATATTTAGAATTGTAATATCCTCCTGAAGGAGAGATCCCTTAATTAGTATGTAGCGATATTCTTTATCTCTTCTCATGAATTTTAATTTGAAGTCTATTTTATGTGATATTATGATTGCAACTACCGCCTGTTTATGGGGGCCATTTGCTTGGTAAATTTTGTTCCAGCCTTTCACATTGAAAATGTGTTTGTTTTTATGGGCAAGATGTGACTCCTGAAAGCAGCAGATAGAAGGATCTTGCTTTTTAATCCAACTAGACAATTGATGTTGCTTAATTGGAAAGTTAAGTCCATTAATGTTGAGAGATAGGACTGAAAGGTATTTGGGAGTTCTTGACATTTAATCCACCTTCTTGGGAGCTGCACCCACTGGGTTCTTCCTATGGTTCTTGGATTCTCAGTTTGGGTGCAGTTTCTTGGCCTTTATTGTGGTCTTGGTTTTCTATGTGTAGGACATCTTTAAAAATCTTTTGTAGGGCTGGTTTGGTGGAGATGTATTGTTTCAATTATTCTTTGCTATGGAAGGTTTTTATTTGGCCTTCAGTTATGAAGGAGAGTTTAGCTGGGTACAGTATTCTTGCTTGATAGTTGTTTGTCTTTAGGGCATGGCATACATCATTCCAGGCTCTTCTTGCTTTGATTGTCTCTGCTGAGAAATCTGAGGTGATTCTAATTGGTTTCCCTTTATAGGTGATTAATCTTTTCTCCTTGACAGCTTTAAGGATCTTTTCCTTGGTCTGAATTGATCCTGTTTGGATTATAATGTGTCAGTGGGATGTCCTATTCTGGTCTGGTCTATTTGGAGTTCTAAAAGCTTCTTGTATCTGAATAGGCCTGTCTTTTTGCATGTTTGGGAAGTTCTCTGCTAGGTGAGGATCCATTTTTGAACAGGTCAAAAGAATCTGACCAACACAGTTCAGCTCCATCCAGGGAAAAGTTGCCCTTCCCAAGTAGAGGGAGCTCTGCCCAGGATGAAATGACTTTCTTCATTGGGTAAACACAGCCAGAGGCAGCCCCTCCCCTCTGCAGCAGGGGCAGCTCTCCCAGCTTCAGCAGTGTAAAAGAAAGACAATTTGTAACTGGAAATCCTGAGACTGGCTCAAGGCTGGGCTACAAGAGTATCTTAGGGGCTAGTCCCTCAGGTAAAAGCTACCTGAATGCTGACAGTCCACAACCCCACCCACATTCAATCTCCCTTACAGAAATTCCAACTAGAGGACAGTAGCTATATCCCTCTTGTGTGACACTTAAAGCAGATCACCCTCCCACTGAACTAGTCTGGGAGGAGGGTCACAAAGTACTCTCTGGTAAGACAGAGCTCTGTTCAGACTGCTCAAACAAACTGATTTAAGAAACATATTAAACTACAGGAAAACCAAACACCACAAGCACATCCACCAAGAGACTAATACAGACATAGAGGAGACACAAGATCCCCCCAATAAATCAAAGAATTTTTTTTTCTACTTTTTAAATTTTTTCCTTTATTTTTCTTCTTCTTTTTTTTTACTCTCTTTTCTCTTTTGGTCCTTTTTCTTTTTTCTGCCCTACTTAATTTTTGTTCTGTCCATTCCCAGGTATATACCCATCTTTGATTATTATACCTTATCCTTCATTGTGTACAAACTTAATTCAGATATCCATTACTCAATTCACCATTTCTCAACCTTACTTTCTTTAATTGCAGTATTATTTCATTATACTTACATAATTTAAAAAAAGTTTTTCATTTAATTTTTTTCCTTTTCTTTTTGTTTCTTTTCCTTTCTCTCTTTTTCTTCTCTGTATATTTAGATGTTAGTTATCTTTCTTCTTTTCTCTCCTTACATTGCTCTAATCTTATTTTCTGCTCACAATTCTCCCTATACCTATTAATTCTGGCCCCCGACTCCTTCTTTGACTTTATTAGTCCACTGATCCCTAGTTGTCTGTTGTTTAACTAGAGTGTATTTGTACTCATTTTGACTGTGTCAAAAAATCTGTGCAACTTCAGAGCTCTAGGTTGATACTTAGTGTTCTGGCTTGGAAATGATTTTGCTTTCATACCCAAATGGGCAGAATAAGCTGTAGAAACACACAAAAAATGGCAAGTCAAGCAAACTCATCTCCAGCTCATGATAAACAGGCAAAAGAACAGTTAAGGAATAATCCAGAGGAGAGTCCTCAAAATGGTCTACAAACACTACTGGTAAACATGGTGAATGAAAAGACTGAAAGCCTGCTAAGGGCTTTGTGTGAGCGTGTTGAGGCTAATCAAAGATTAATAGAGGAGTTGCATAAGTGTGATGAGGTTAAGAAAAGATTAATAGAGGAATTGTGTTAGCATGATGAGGCTAATCAAAGACTAATAGAGGAATTGTGTGAGCTTGATGACAATAACCAAAGATTAATAGAGGATCCCAACATTAATTATGGATTAATAATGGATTCCAACAGCTTTCTGTTTGTGGATTCCATGAAGACCATAAATGGAAAGTTACATGAATTCCAACAGAAGGAAAGGGAGTCTAATGAAAATATAACCACTCAATTAAGGGATTTGAGAATGAACACTGAAAACCAAATCAAGGAGGCAAAGAAGTCTACACAAGACCTAAAACAAAGCTCCAAAAAAGAAAGTGAGGCCATAAAATCAAATCAATTAGAAGGAAAGGAAATAAAAAACAAAGTATAAAGTCTTGACAGTAGATTAGAATATGCAGAAGATTGAATCTCTGGGATTGAAGATAGCCTAGATATTATAGAGTAAGAACAAACCATATGCTGGTGGCTCACGCCTGTAATACTAGCTACTCAGGAAGCTGAGATCTGAGGATCCCGGTTCAAAGCCAGTCTAGGCAGAGATGTACAAGTTGTAATGTTGAAAAATGAACTTTACAACTTTAGTGGTGGGGGGGAGGAGCAGGTGGGGGAAGAGGAGGAGTATGGGAAGGATAGGAAGGGAAACACAGGAGGATGCAACAATGCTTGATAAAAAATGTACTCATTACCTTGCCCATGTAATTGTAACCCTTCTGTATGGTATTTTCACAATAAAAAATTTTTTTTAAAAAAGAGAGAAGTATTCAAGACATCCAAGAAATATGATAGATTATTCAGCAGATAGAAGACACTGTCAGAAGGCCTAACTTAAGGCTAATGGGTGTAGAGGAGAGCCTAGAGACAGAGGTAAAAGAAATTTATTTAGAGAACTTCCCAAACATACAAAAAGATAGGCCCAAGAATCCTTTAGAATCCCAAATAGACCAGATCAGAACAGGACATCCCACCATCACATTGTAATCCTCACAGGATCTATAGAGACCAGGAAGGATCTTTAAAGCTGTCAAGGAGAAAAGATCAATCACCAATAAAGGGAAACAAATCAGAATAACTTCAGATTTCTCAGCAGAGACCATGAAAGCAAGAAAATCCTGCAATGATGTATGCCATGCCCTAAAGACAAACAACTATCGACCAAGAATACCATACCCAGCTAAACTCTCTTTCATAACAGAGGGACAACTAAAAACCTTCCACAGCAAAGAAAAATTGAGACAATATATCTCCATCAAATCAGCACAAAAAAATACTTAGAGATGTCCTACACATAGAAAACCAACATGAGCACTATAAAGGCCAAGAAACAGCCCACAAATAGAATCAGATAATCATAGTAAGAACCCAGTAGGCACAGCCCCCAAGTAGGTGGATAATATGGCAAGAACTACCAAAAATACCTCAATACTATCTCTCAATATTAATGGACTTAACTCTCCAATTAAGTGACATAGATTGTCAAGTTGGATCAAAAATCAAGATCCTTATGTCTGCTACTTTCAAGAGATACACCTTGCCCACAAAACAAACATATTCTGAAGGTGAAAGGCTAGAACAAAATCTACCAAGCAATTAGCCCCTATTAACAGGCAGGAGTTGCAATCCTAATATCAGATAAAATAGTGAGAAAAGATAAAGAAGGACATTATATAATAAAGGGATTTCTCCTATAGGAGGATATAAAAATTCTAAACATCTATTCACTAAATAACAGAACACCCAAATTTATCAAAAAAATTTTCCCTCAAATCACACACGTAGATCCAATGACATTAATTTTTGTGGACTTTAATACAACTCTATCCCTAATGGATAGATCAACCTAGAAAAAACTCAACAGAGAAACCTTGGTTCTAAACAACTGCATAGACCAACTAGACTTAAGAGACATCTATAGAATATTTCACCTAACAGCAACAGAATACACGTTCTTCTCAGCAGCACATAGAACATTCTCCAAAATAGACCACATTTTAGGTCACAAAGTAAATCTGTCCAAATTCAGAAACATTTAAGTTATGCCCTGCATTCTTTCAGACCACAAGGGCACAAAATTAGAATTCAACACCAAAAGCCACCAAAGAAAATTCTGTAACACATGGAGGCTGAAGAACACTTTTGAACCACCAGTGGATCATGGAAGAGATTAGAAAGGACATTTAAATTTTCATGGTATTTAACAAAAATGCACACACAAATTACCAGCTCCTCTGGGATGCAGCAAAAGCAGTACTGAGAGAAAATTTTATAGCTCTCAGTTCCTACATCAACATATTGGAGAGATCTGAAACCAACAATTTGATGAGGTACCTGAAGCACCTTGAAAAAGGAACAAGCCAAACTCCAATCCAGTAAATGGAAAGAAATAATTAAAATTAAATCAGAATTAAATGAATTAGAGTCCAAAAAATGTAGTAAGAATCAAAACAAAGAGTTGGTTCTTTGAAAAAATTAACAAAATTGACAAACTGTTAGCAAATCTTACCAGAAATAGAAGAGAACACACCCAAATAAACAAATTCAGATATGAGAATGGAAACATCATCACAGAAATAATGATTCAGAACATTATAAGGGAACACTTCTCAAACCTTTATGCTAGCAAATTGAGAATCTGGAAGAA
The DNA here is from genome assembly GCF_024711535.1 of Dipodomys merriami. Classification (NCBI taxonomy): domain Eukaryota; kingdom Metazoa; phylum Chordata; class Mammalia; order Rodentia; family Heteromyidae; genus Dipodomys; species Dipodomys merriami. The sequence continues at coordinate 106,607,860 of NW_027202270.1, forward strand.
ATGGAAGAATTTCTAGCAAATACTGATATGCCCAAACTAAACCAAGATGATTTAAACCAAGTTAACAGATCCATATCAACCATCAAAATAGAAACTGCAGTAAGAGACCACCCATCCTAGAAAAGCCCAGGAGCAGATGGGTTCACAGCGAAATTCTACAAGGCCTTCAAAGCAGAACTCACACCAATACTTCTCCAACTCCTCAATGAAATTGAAAGTGAAAGTTCACTCCCAAACTCTTTCCATGAATCCATCATAACCTTCATCCCCAAACAAGACAGCAAAGAAAGAGAACTATAGACCCATTTCTTTGATGAACATCAATGCAAAACTTCTCAGTAAAATTCTGGCCAATCTATTTCAACAAATTATCAAAAAAAATTATACACTATGAAAAAACAGGATTCATTTGAGGTATGCAAATATGGTTCAATATACACAAATCAATTCATCACATCAACAAGAGAAAGAATAAGAACCACAGGATTATCTCAATATATGCAGAAAATGTGTTTGATGACATCCAATACCCCTTTATGATGAAAGCTCTCCAAAAACTATGAATCCAGGGAACATCCCACAATATAATAAAGGCTGTGTATTTCACACCTACAGCCAGCATTATATTTAATGGTGAAAGCTAAAGCCATTTTCTCTAAAAACTCAAGAATGAGAGAAGGATAGCTAGTCTCTCTACTCCTCTTCAATTTAGGATTAGCATGCTAGCTAGAGCAATAAGAGAAGATGGAAACATAAAGGGGAGCCAAATAGGGAAAGATGAAGTAAAACTCTCCCTTTTTGCAGATGACATGATCTTGTATTTAAAGAACCCTATGGACTCCACTCCCAAGTTCCTTGAGATGATCTGAAACTTTGGCAAAGTATAAGGGCATAAAATTAACCCTCAAAAATCAATGGCTTTCCAGTATCCCAAAAATGAAAAGAGTGCAGCTGAAATCAGGAAAGCAACTCCTTTTATAATAGCCCCACAAAAAATAAAATACCTAGGAATTAACTCAACTAAAGGTGTGAAGGACCTCTATGATGAAAACTTTAAAAACCTGTGAAAGGAAGTTAAAGCAGAACTAAGGAAGTGGAAAAACCTCCCATGCACTTCCCATGCTTGTGGATTGGGAGGATTAGCATTGTGAAAATGGAAATAATGCCAAAGGCTATCTACAAATTCAATGCAATACCTATCAACATCCCAACCTCATTCTTCAATGAAATAGAAGAAGCAACCCAAAAATTCACATGGAACCATAAAAGACCCTGAATAGCAAAAACAATCCTTACCAGAATGAATAATGCTAGAAGAATATCAATACTACAAACTACAAAGCCATAGTAATCAAAACAGCTTAAGTACTGGCACAAAAGGACCAATAGAATAGAACTGAAGACCCAGAAATAAACCTGCCTACCTATTGCCACCTAATCTTTGATAAGGGTGCAAAAAAAATCAAATGGAAGAAAGACAGTTTCTGCAGTAAATGGTGCTGCAAAATTGATTAAACACTTGTAGAAAATGAAAATTAGATCCTTCTATATTACCCTGCACCAGAATCAACTCTGAATGGATCAAAGATCTCGACGTGAAAGCAGACACCTTGAAAACATTATGAAGGAACAGGAGAAACTCTAGGTCTCCTTGGCACAGGCCCACATTTTCTTAATAAACACCCAGAAACACAACAAATCAAAGAAAGGTTGGACAAATGGGATTGCATGAAACTGCAGAGCTTCTGCATGGCAATGGACATAGCTAGTAAGATCAATAGAAAGCCCATGGATTGGGAGAAGATCTTCACCAGCCATACAACAGACAAGGGCCTTATATCTAAAATATAATGAGAACTCAAAAAATTAAATCCTCCATAAACAAATCCTCAAAGAAACAACTGCTCCATTAAGTGGGCTAAAGACTTAAAGAGAGACTTCTCTGAAGAAGAAATAAGAGTGACCAATAGACACTTGAAGAAATGCTCAACTTCTCTGGCCATAATAGAAATGGACATCAAAACGACATTGAGATTCCATTTCACCCCAGTTAGAATGGCTATAATCAAGAAATCTAATAACAAAGATGCTCAAGGGGATGTGGCCAAAAGCTAATGCTACTGCACTGTTGATGGGAGTATAAACTTGTTCAATCACTCTGGAAAGCTGTACGGAGGTTCATCAAAAGAAAAAACATAGAGCTCCCCTATGACCCAGTAATCCCACTTCTGGGCATTGATCCCAATGATTACAAACAAGGCCATACTAAAGCTACCAGCACATCTATATTTATTTCAACATTATTCATCATAGCTAAGATCTAGAACTAATCCAGATGCCCCTCAGTAGATGAATGGATCAAGAAATTGTGGTGTATATATACAATGAAATTCTATGCTTCCATCAGAAAGAATAACACTGTCCATTGTTAGGAAATGGAAAGACTTGGAAAAACTATATTAAGTGCAAGAAGCCAGACCCAAAGAAATATAGGTCTCATGGTTTCCCTCATTTGCAATAATTAGTATACATCTAGGATAATTTTATCAGACAAGCAGAAAAGCTCAAAAGCTTTGTATATGTGACCACATAAAATGATGCTAAGTGTTCCCAAGACATGGACACAAGAGAGCTTTCTTTGTTGTTGTTGTTTTTTTTTTTAATGGACTATGTGTGATTTTTTTTGGTTTCCTTTGTATGACCTTCCTCCTATGGTATATCCCCTGTTGTTACTGTATTTGCTTTTGGTACCCTGCATCTTGTATATACATTTGTCTATTTTGGGGAGAAGAAGGGGTATAACCAAACGCTGAAACAGGGACCCAGGATGACCCATTGCAAGAATAATACTCACATAGCACTATGTTGGAAATGATCTTTACAACTTTGGGTTGGGTGGAGAAGGGATAGTGGGGGAACAGCAAAGTCTGAGGTAACAATGCTTGACAATAAATGTACTTATTAACCTCTGTACAGCATCTTTACAATAAAGTTTCAAAATGCCAGTCTAAACTTTCTGCAGCTTATATATACAGAGTAGCTGTGGTGCTTTGATGGTTTGATGGTGATCAAATTTCTCAGTAGGGAAGAGTGAATTAACTTGATAGTAATACAATGATTCATATGTTCTTTCTGTCTTATGTAAGGAAAGTTTAAACAAGTCTTAGCAACTCAGTATGACTGAACAGTGCTGACAGTGCTGAGGTGGTGTTTAGTTGGAAAATCAGCCAGGGGGTTTGTTCCAAAATTCCAAATAGAGTATCTCTGGGGATCCATGCCATTTATTTTTAGTCGACATGAGGAGCATAGGGTCCAGTGGCAGCAGGAGACAGAGAGTTTTGCCCACAAGTTCACACAGGAGAGTATCTGACAGGCCATATATTACAACTAATTAGTATGGAGGCAACTACAGGCATGTGATCGAAACAGACATTGAAAAATGCTGACAAGTGTTGTTTTTACCCTAATTACCAGCTCATTTTAATGACCTGCCTGTTTTGAGTTACCCACCTCTAAAGAAGATATTTATTTATTTATTTATGTCTCTTTTTCTTGCCCTGTCCCCTCACACTCAGAATGCATTTACAGCTCCAGGAAAGGCCATTCCTCTCCTTATCATTTTTCACTCCTTAAAGGAGTTTAAAAATGAGACAGGTAAGGATACAATTTTACACTGGGAAACAAGTGGACCAATGCTTATATCTGGTCCAGGGTTATGTCTGGGTTTTCCTTTCCAAGTTGGTGGGAGTTGAAACTTACTTAACTACTCTAGAAAGCAGTAGGTGGATCCATTGCAACAATGAAATGTACAAGTCGTTATGTCGAAAACGAACTTTACAACTTTGGTGGGGGGGGAGCGAGGAGAATTGGGTAGGGGGGCCGGGGGAAGGATGGGAAGGGATGGGAAGGGGAAACAAAGGAGGAGGCTACAATGCTTGATAAGAAATAAACTCATTATCTTGCCCATGTAATTGTAACCCCTCTGTACACTATTTTCACAATTCAAAAAAAAGAAAAACAACAACAAAAAAAAACAAAAAAAATTAAACATTGATGGGGGCTGGGAAGGTGGCTCAGTGGTAGAGTGCTTGCCTTGCATGCATGAGGCCCTGGGTTCGATTCCTAAGCACCACATAAGCAAAAAAAAAGAAAAAAGCCAGAAGTGGTGCTGTGGCTCAAGTGGTAGATTGCTAGCCTTGAGCTAAAGAGCTGAGGGACAGTGCCCAGGCCCAGAGTTCAGGCTCCATGATCGACAGAAAAAAAATATGGAGAAAAATTAAACATTGAACTACCCTGAAAGTAGAAATTCAACTTTGGGGCATTTATCTAAAAAAGTATAAACCAGCATACAGTAAAGTTGCCAGCACAATGTTTATTGTGGCACTATTCACCATAGCCATGTATGGAATCAGCAGAGAGGTCCTTCAGTGGATGAATGGATCAAGAAAATGTGATACACACACACACACACACACACACACACACACATACAATGGAATTTTACTCATCCACTAAAAAGACTGATATACCATTTATAAAGAAATGGAAAGACTTAAGCAAATAGGTCAGGCAGAGACACAAAGGTTGGATGGTTTTCCTCATTTGTAGAAGCTAGATTTAGCTTATAAGCGAAAGTATATACATTGGGTGATATATGCAAGTGTATACAAATGTTATTAACTGAAAATGGTAGATTCAAAGGATAAAAATAGTGTAATTTTTTCTTTTATTAATTTTTATTTTTTATTGTGAAGGGGTTTTATTGTTAGGGGTTACGGTTACATAAGTAAGGTAATAGGTCCATATCTTGTGAAACTTGTTACCCATTCCCTCATTTTTCTCCCACTTTCCCTCCCCCAATCCTCTCTCCAAGTTCTACAGATCATTTCCAACATATTGTCTTGTGAATATCCCTGTTGCATTGGTTTTCCCCCTTGTCCATTTTCTCACCATTCTGTTGTTCCCCTTCCCTTCACTAATTCAGATAAAAGTATATACAATATCATGCAAAGTCAAAGTTCAACAAAATAAACACCAGGAAGAGTTACTAAAATAGGATGGGTAGGGTCAAGGGGAAAGTGGTAGATGAATTTAACAGGAAAGGGGAGATTTCAGTCATAAATCCAATGTATAGCCTACCAAATTAAGAGGAGTGAGGGAAAGCATGTGTAGGGGAGGGACCAGTGACAAGGTTGAGGGAGGTACCATTTACCAAGATGCATTATATTTATAAACTGCTCAGTTAAATGGTAACACTTTTGTACAACTATTTAAAGACAATAAAATATGTAAAAATAAATAAATTAGAAAGTAAATAAAGCATAGAAATCATCAGTAGGGAAGAAAAGGTTACTTTCTTCCATTTCCTGAACCACTAAAGTGTAAGACTAAGCTTCATGTTTTTAATTGAGATTACAGCATGTAAGTTCTCCATTTCTGGCAAAATTACTGAGTCTTTTCTTCATCATTTTTCTAAAACCTTCTCTCATGTTTTGTAAGTTGATCACAAGGAACCAAATTTCCAGTATCAGCCAGTTGAAATTTGGTATGAAACAGAGTATTGTGAGACACTTATTTACCACAAATGTTTTTTTTTCTTTTGAGTAGTGCTACAAATATAGGGCTTAACATTTAACTTTCTTTGTAATACACTGTAATGCATAAGTAATGACTGAATACATCTGGAGGATATTATAGAAAATCCTAGACACCAGATCACTTTACACATAAATAGTTAAGTATGTTTCTTTAATGCAGAGAGCTTTTCAGAAGCATAAACCACAAGAACATTAACAGACTGAACACATTTAACATTTATTCTTTTTATATCCACTACCCAGTCAACGTTCAGTTGTTCCTCATTGAATCAAACCTAATATGTGTACATGAATGTGATCAATCTTGCATGCTAGGCAAGTAAGTGCTCTACCACTGAGCACCATCTCTACCTCTCAAATATCTTTTTATATGTTTCTGGAACCAGAATTTTAACCAGACATATGCATTTCATTTAATTTACTTGCGATTGTAAGGGTTGGAGAAAAGAGACTTCCATTAAGTTCAGGCAGAAGAGAGTTTATTTAGGGGAACCAAATTGCTGGCTGGCACAGAAAGAACTTATGGCTGATATTGTATAGGGGAGGGCAAGGAGGAGGTGTGCCTGGAGCACATGAGGAAGTGACCTCAGAGCCTGGGGAATCTCTCACTGTGTGAAGGATGCCTGATGGGGCAGATGGGAAAGTGACCTCAAAGGAAGAAGTGACCTCAGAGTCTCAGGAACTTCCCACTGCCCCTAGGTGTGCCAGATACCTGAGTTACAGGTGCTGGATGGGGACATCTAGGAAGAGCCAAGTGCAGTCTTGCATGGAGAACAAAGGGGGAAGGGTCTATCTGAGGTTTATATAGAGAGAAATCAAAAAAGGGGGCCATTTTCCCCCAGGAAGGCCTAACATTTATGTCTCTTAAGATTCCTCACCTTCAATAAGAATGGCCAATAGCCACATGAAGAAATGCTCAACTTCTCTAGCCATATAAGAAATGCAAATCAAAATGACATTGAGATACCACCTCACCCCAGTTAGAATGGCTAGAATCAAGAACAGATGTTGGAGGGGATGTGGACAGAAGGGAACACTACTGTATTGTTGGTGGGAGTGTAAACTTGTTCAATCACTTTGGAAAGCAGTATGGAGATTCCGCAAAAGACTCCACATAGAGCTCCCCTATGACCCAACAATCCCACAATTATGTTTAAATTAGTATTATTTTTTTAAGAATACTGACATACATCAGAATCCTATGGCAAAGCAGAGCAGGGACTCTTAAGGAGGGTACAGCTATGTTTATCAAAGCATTACTTACCATAGCTGATAGGAGACCAACACAGATGCCCCTCAGTAGATGAATGGATCAAGAAAATGTGATATATGTATGTGTGTGTGTGTATATATATATATATATATATATATATATATATATATATGAATTCTATGCCTCCATCAGAAAGAATGATATTGCCCCATTTGTTAGGAAATGGAAGGACTTGGAAAAAATTATATTATGTGAAGTAAGCCAGGCCCAAAGAAACATAGGTCTTATGGTTTCCCTTATTTGCAATAGCTATTATATGTCTAGGATAAGCAGAAAAAGTCAAAAGCTATGAACTTATAAGATGATGTTAAGCAAAACGAACCCCAAGATAGGGACACAAGAGGTTTTTTTCTTTCTTGCTATTGTTTTCAATGTATTTATAATGTACCATGTGACTTTTTTGTTTCTTTTGTGTGTTCTTCCCTCATGGTATAACTCCTGTTGTCACTGTATTTGATTCCAGTGCCCTGTGTCTTGTATATACATTTTTATAATTTGGGGAGGGGAAAGGAAATAACAAAATGCTGAAACAAGGATACAGGTTGATCCATTGTAACAATGAGATGTACAAGACACTATGTAGAAAATGAACTTTACAACTTCAGGGGGTGGGGGGCAGAGGGAGAAGTCGGGAGGTGGGCAAGGAAGGGATGGTAGAGGATAAACAAAGGAGGGGGTAACAATGCTTGATAGGAAATGTATTCATTACCTTGCTCATATAACTGTAACCGCTCTGTACAGTATCTTTACAATAAAAATATAAATTAAAAAACATTTCCTCACTTTTTTTAATTTTATTTTCTGATATGCCTCAAGTGTGAACCCATGTTGGTCAGGAAAAGGATGGGCAGGTGGCTTAAAATTGCATTAGAAAAACCTGTTGTATTAGATCCTCTAATTTTTGCATCAAGGATGAGGCATCCCAAATCTGTAAGGTCTAGAGTATAAGAAAGTGTATAGGAGAGGATTTAAAACTTTCCCCTGTTTTATTTCAACAAATAGGCATCTGTCTTGCTTTAAACACCCGGCTGTTGAAAGCGTAATGTAATTGACCTCATGCAGCTTGTGAAGAAAATTACAAGTCCTGTCTCATGCTGGGATGTAAGTTTTCATCAACAACCTGGACTTTGCCTGAGGATTGGTTGTAAGTACCCAAAGACATGCCTATTTATTTTCCAAAGTGCATTACTTAGGACACTAGTTTTACAAGATACTCAGTGGGAAAAAGGTTCCATAGTGAAGTTTAATTTGGAGATGTACTTTATATATTACATATAAAGAGTAAGTTAAAAACAAACCTGTTTAATTATGTTTATTAGATCTCATAATGTAATATCCCCATCTATCTTATTAAAAGTTCACGGGGCGGGGGCAGGGGGGTTGGGAAGGTGGCTCAGTGGTAGAGTGCTTGCCTTGCATGCCTGAGGCCCTGGGTTCGATTCCTCAACACCACATAAGCAAAAAGAAAAAAGCTGGAAGTGGTGCTGTGTCTCAAGTGGTAGAGCGCTAGCCTTGCGCTGAAGAGCTGAGGGACAGCGCCCAGGCCCAGAGTTCAGGCCCCACGACGGGACACCCCCCCCCCCAAGAAAAAAAGTTCACAGGACTTAAAGTTAAAGCAATATGTTTAATATGTACTTTTCAGTAGAGGATACTGACTCAATTAGATACCCAAAGGAGTAAAAAAAAAAAGATTTCCATCTTTTATAAAAAATATAAAATATAAAATAATATGGCTTTTAGAAAAAATGTAAGAGAATATCTTCATGACAATGAAAGTAAAAAGTTCTTAAAGGAAAAGAATAATAAATATATATGGTACATATATAAATTAATTTTTAACCATTAAGGGAATAAAGAGATAAAGAGGAATGCATCGACTGGGGCAAGATATTTGTATTTATATACCCAACAGATTATATAAATACATAAAGCCTACTATACAATCATTATCAAAATGGCAGACAATCTAATAAATTCGAATAGTTGTGTCACAGAAAGGATATTTCAGCAGTCAGTAGATAGATGAAAAAGTATCCTGATTCATTCTCATTAGGAAAGCGAAAATGAAAACTAGAGTGTGACTTCAGAAGAAGGACTAACATAAACTTTCAGTGTCATCAGTTGTGGTGGCTTTTGTCTCTAGTCTCAGCTATTGAGGGTGCTGAAGCAGGAGAATTGCTGGAGTGCAGGAGTTTGAGGCCAGCAGGAGGGTGACATCTTGAGATCCCATCTAAAATATATATATATATATATATATATATATATATATATATAATAATAATAAAGAAAGTTGCAGTTGCTTTGAAGAATGTAGAGCACCGTCATCCACATCCTCACTGTTGGCAGGGGCCCAGTTAACATAACCACTTGGGAAAACTGGTTGGCAACAATGACTAAAAATGAGCATGGTTGTTTTGATAACCAGCACAACTCCTAGAGTTCTTAGATTTTATTGCCAACAAAAGGTGTTTGTACAGAAAAGACACATACTACAGTTTTCATGGTATCAGTATTTATAAGGATGCATGAACAGAAACAACTTAAATGTGTGTCAAAGAAGAATGGATAACCAAGTATGGATAGACTTCACACAAAGGATGGGTAAAATTCACATAGTGGAATATTACACAGCAGTGAAAATAGACAACACCTGTATTCAAGAATGTAGATAAGTCTCATGAATATAATTTTGAGTGATCACAAAGATACACATTGGATGACTTTACAACTTTGGTGCGGGGGGGCGGGGAGGATTGGGTGGGGGGGGTGGGGGAAGGATGGGAAGGGATGGGAAGGGGAAACAAGGGAGGAGGCTACAATGCTTGATAAGAAATGTACTCATTATCTTGCCCATGTAATTGTAACCCCTCTGTACAGTATTTTCACAATAAAAAAATAAAAATTATTTAAAAAAAAGATACTGTACAGAAGGGTTACAGTTGCATGGGTGAGGTAGGGAGTACATTTCCTATTGAGCATTTTTACCCCCTCCTTTGTTTTTCCCCTACCATCCATTCCCACTCTACTTCTTCAGCTCCTCCCCTCTCCCCCTCCCCCCCATGAAAGATGTAAAGTTCATTTTCAACATAGTGTCTTCTATGTCTCATTGTTGCAATGGGTCAATCTGTATCCTTGTTTCAGCATTTTGTTATTTCCCTTCCTCTCCCCAAATTAGAAAAATGTACATACAAGATGCAGGGGACCAGAATCAAATATATTGACAACATTGGGGGAAGAACATACAAAAGAAACAAAAAAATCACATAATACATTAAAAAACAACAGCAATAAACAAAAAAAAACCTTTTGTGTCTAAAAAAAAGTTTGTAAACAGGCAACATTAGTCTATATCATTGGCTAATAGGGTTGTGGTTACTCTGGAAGGGACTTAAAGGGGATTCTGGAATGCTAGTAATCTTTGTTTCTTATCTGGATGTTGGTTTCACTTGAAGAGTAGTTTTGGTGCATTTTCCTGTAATCTGATGTGCTAAAATGTATGCTGAAAAAAATGTGTAAAAACAAGATTATATTTAAGGAAAAGAGGCTTGTCTGGGTGCCAGTGGTTCACATCAACAATCCTAACTACAAAAGAGGCTGTGATCCAGAGCATCACAGGTTAGGACAGAAAATCATATGTGACTCTATCTCCAAAATAGCCAGTGAAAAGAAGACTGGAGGTGTTGCTTAAGTGTTAGTATGCCAGCTATGAGCAAGCAAGCTAAGTGAACTCAAAGCCTGGTACTGGCAAAAAAGAAGGAAAGAAAGGAAGAAAGGAAGAAAAGAAGGGAGGGAAGAAGGAAAGAAAGATGTTTAAATGTAGGCTTCCAGGCAATACACTTTGGGAAATGCTCACTTATGTACGACTGTTGATGTGTGTTCACATATGTAATATAAAAGGATACAAGTAATGTGTACCACTTATATGCTATACATCATATACATGTAAAGCAATATATGTAATATATGTATAGTTTACTTTTTGTATATGTGTGTGTGCTGGTCCTGGGGCTTGAACTTGGGGCCTGGGTTCTGTCTCTGAGCATTTTTGCTCAAGGCTAGTTCTCTACAACTTGAGCCACAGCTCTACTTCTGGAGTTTTGGAGATAAGAATCTCTTGGATTTTTCTGCCCAGGCTGGCTTTGAAACCTGATCCTCAGATCCTAGTCTCTTTAGTAGGATTACAAGTGTGGAACTCAGGCACCCAGCTTAGTTCACATTTTTTTATTGAAGTAAAATCAAATGAAATAGCACTGAAGGGAAAACATTAACGAACATTTCTAATTAATGTTCATATTTATCATTATGCATGGAAAATAGTACACACTGACTGGAAAGCTATGAAGAAACCATTTAATGGAAAGAAATAGATCCATTTAAATTATACTAAAACCAGATCAAACAGATTTCTCTTTTTATTTTAGAAAAATAAAAATACCAACTTCCAATAACTTCATTGGATGTGTATTGGATATCTTTAACAAGCAGAAATTTGGGGGTTTAATCATGGTAAGAAAGTTATATTTTTGATGATTAGTCTTACATTATCTTTACAATGTTAGAATTAATATGCACTCATAGGAGCTTATAGAATGTTATCCTTTTTCCCAGTTTGGTTAATATATTTTACCATTTCAAGAGACACCATCAGAACTGAGTAGATGCTTTTCTGTTATACTAATTAAATAATGAAATCACTTGTTCCTGTGCTGAAATGCCAAATGTCCGGTTGCTCTGTTTCCACTGTATTCTTTCTCTGACAGCCAACAATTGCTCTAAGTGTCTGACATTCAGAAATTGAAGCGAATAGGTCAGGACTGTAGTAATCAGATTGCATTTTAAGTAGCTGTGAGTTGAAGAAAACAGGAAAGAGATGTGTCCAGTGGTAATTCATCATTTATTTATTATTTATTTCTTTGAAGATCTGTTTTTCAAAGAGACAATGAAAACCAAACTGTTTTTATTTTATTTACTTGTTTTGAAGCTGTTCTTCTGGAAAATTACAGGAACCTGAAATATTAGTATTCTAAAATTATATATTTGTAATATAGTCAAGTAAGATCATTATAATTACTACTATGATGAATGTTTTTAAGAGATTCTGAATTTTTGCGTATGACACAGTTTTTTAGTGTGACAACAGCTTGATTCAATTTACATGCAGTAAACTTACAATTTGAAAATACTTGTCACATAAGAATATAATATTTACAGTTAATCCTTTTTACTCTGGTGTATACAGGAGGGGTTGCTTAGAGTGTCCAGATTAATAATCCAATCACAAGTCTCATTTTAACAAACAGTTTGATTTTTCTCTTTACAAACATTTACCTTGTATTTAGGTGATTGTATTTTCTTGGGCTTCATCATCTATATTTTTATTTTTCTCCTTACCTGCTGGAGAAAATGCATGCCAAGGAAATGATGCCAAGAACATTGTGAAAAGAGAGAGATGGAGGAAGGGCAGCAGTGACAGTAAGAGACTGTGTATCATCAGAAATGTAAGAAATGTTGTCTAGATAACTAAGTCACAGCCAAATCTCATATAGGCTCCTCCCTGGAAATCATAGTTTTGTTGCTGTAGTGACATTTATATGGCAATAAATATGATTAAAGCATCATCACTGACTTCCTGAGCAGATAATTAGTAAAATCTGAATGTGTGCTGACCACTTCATAGAGCTTGTGTAAAAATGGCTGGGAGGGGCAGGGAAGGTGGCTCAGTGGTAGAGTGCTTGCCTTGCATGCCTGAGGCCCTGGGTTCGATTCCTCAGCACCACATAAGCAAAAAGAAAAAAAAGCTGGAAGTGGCACTGTGGCTCAAGTGGTAGAGCTCTAGCCTTGAGCTGAAGAGCTGAGGGATAGTGCCCAGGCACAGAGATCAGGTCCCACGACCAGACCCCTCCTCCCCCCCCAAAAAATGGCTGGGAAACAATTATGGGGTACCCATTTGGGAGTACCTTTATCTTGTGTAATGAAAGGGAGGGGTCTAGATCCATGGGATAAATGCATACTCTGAGCTTCACTGATGAAGATTCTTACCAATTCCTTAGTGCATTTGGAACTTAATATCAGAACTCTATGGTGTAGTGTTCCTTATGCTTATGTATGTACTGGTAACCAAATTCATTGACAGAGGCAAGTAAAGCTCTTTTGGAGATTGTGTTCCATTCTTTGTAAGAAAGCACACTTGTCCCTTATTAAGGGACTTCATAAGCATGACTATTTATGAATGATTTGAGTAGATCCTATGGGAAAATTACACTCAGAAATCTGGTGTGTAAAAATTAGATAACTTTTCTTCTCAGTGGGGAACTTCCTCCTATCTGAATGCCTGTCATGTTACTTTAGTCTATTTATAATCTTGAAAACACTCACAGAGCTTTAAGTCAGTGTGAACAACCTTTCAGATAAATCCTCCATGACTGTTTTAATGCTGTCTCCAAGTTTTCACATTTCAAACTGGCTTTTCTCAGAATTCTGATTTGTATTCCATGGTGACAATCTGTAGGGCTAATGCATGGTATTACTTGCCTCATTACCAAGAAGATCTCATTGGGGGCATTAATATGATGCTGGAGCCAGCATTGATGGTATTTAAATTAACATTTTGAAGTATGTTTGCAGATATAGTTGGAATAAGTTAAAAATGTTTGAGATACCCATGAAACTCTTCACATAAAGTGAACAGAGGAACTAAAGAGACAGCTTATGGTCCAAATATCAACTAATTAATTATTGTTAACTTACCTGAAGTTGACTGGAGTATGTTGATATTTACCTGCTTTCTGTGAGAGCTTACTTTTGGGGGTGGCCAGATTAAATTCAGACATTGTCAAGCACTGATAAGTCAAGAATTATCTGTTACTCTCTCACTATGACTGGACTTGGTAAACACTATTAAGACCTTTCTTTGATGCTGTTAATTACATATCTCCAAGATTTTGTCATTGCTTTTTGAATCTTAGAAGTTTTGAATGGACGTAATTTTTAAATCATGGAAATCATGCATGCTAGTACTTTTACTTAACACATTGAGGTGTCATTCTGGTTTGTAGTTTTAAATTTAGCCTGTAATTCAACTTCTTTTTATTCTTCTGTACTCATTACTTATTTTGGATGCTGAGTGTTATGAAAATGGATCACCCTGATCATAAGCAGCTTGTAGAAATTGCATTTCTGTTCCATCTTAAATACATGAGCAGTTGTGTTCCTCAGCCTCTTTTTTTTGGGGGGGGGTCCGCTTGTGGGGCCTGAACTCTGGGCCTGGGCACTGTCCCTCAGCTCTTCAGCTCAAGGCTAGTGCTCTACCACTTGAGCCACAGCATCACTGCCAGCTTTTTTTCTTTTTGAATATGTGGTGCTGAGGAATCGAACCCAGGGCCTCATGCATGCAAGGCAAGAACTCTTCCACTGAGCCACCTTTTCAGCCCTCCTCAGTCTCTTAATAGAGGGGTACAGAATGTTCATTGTCCATTCAGCAAATTACAAGCAGCTGGGAAATGGGGTTACAATGAACATTCTTTAAAGGGGAGATGTCAGACTCTATCTAGTGGTATTGATGGATGTGGTGATGGCGGTGGTGGCAGTGAGGGTGACTGTCTCCGCCCTCATCATGGATGTGCCACAACAACATAGGCTTGTGGACATCCAGGGCTCTCTATTCAACTTAGCAAGGTAAAATTTAGGTGTGTGTGTGTGTGTGTGTGTGTGTGTGTGTGTGTGTGTGTGTGTGTGTGTGTGTGTGTGTATTTTGATGATGATGATGATGATGACGATAATGATGCAGTTGCACAATGAAATTACAATTCTGTAAGTGAGGTGATGAGTACAATGACACCTTGACCAAAGACGCCCCTTCCATTGTGAAACAGAGGGAGGATCACTGTGGGGATTGGGAAAATGGAGACACCTTCCCACAATCTGTGGAAAGCATACCTGTGTATTTGTTTTTGTCAGTGTTTTATGTCAGTGTTTGAACTCAGTATCTCATACTTGTTAGGTTAGTGCTCTACCACTTGAGCTACTCTAACAGCCCTTTTTTATTTTGGTTATTTTCCAGAGAGGGTCCAACCTTTTGTCCAGGGCCAGTCTTTGGGATTCTTTTACTTATGCTCCTGCATAGCTGGGATTACAGCTATATACCACCATGCCCTACTTATTGGAAAAGAAATCGTGCTAAGTTTTGTGTAGTTTGACTTTGAACTACCATCTTTGTAATCTCCACCTCCTGAGTTGCTGGGATTACAGGCTGTTTTTGCTCAAGGCTATCGCTCTACCACTTTTAGTCATAGCTCCATTTTCTGAAATCTATGTGATCATGTGACAAATGTCATTAGAGGCATCTGTGCTAGGTAATCAGGATTGTAGTATTGGTGTCTAGATCCTGGTTAAGAATTTAGCAAGGCAGGGCAAGGAGCCAGACCCTTATAAACACCAGGAAAGACAGAAAAAATAAAACACAGAGATTAGTAAGAAAATCCAGCTATAAACTTGGGATTCAAAAGAATACAGAGTGCTTGGAAATTGGGTGTAGTGAATAGAACTCAGGAAAGAGTAAGATTTTTGGAAAATAGAGAAGTAGAGTGTAGTGGGCTGTCTGTAGCATGTCCAAACTGGCTCCCACTGACTGGGTAGAGCCAAATGTTAACATTTAATTGGGGCGTCCTGGGGCTTGAACTCAGGACCTCTGCACTGTCCCTGAGACACTTGATCCATAACTCCATTTCTGGCTTTTTGGTAGTAAACTGGAGATAAGAGTCTGACATTTCTGTCCAGGCTGATTTTCAACTGCAATCCTCAGATCTCAGCCTTCTGAATAGCTAGCATTACAGGCATGAGCCAGCTCTGATGGTAAACATTTTTTAACACTCTTCAAGGAGTTTTCTTTCTTGCTATTGTTTCTAACATATTTATAAGATGATTTCTTTGTTGCTTTGTATGTCCCTCCTCCACAGTATAACCCCTGCTTTCACTGTATTTGATGGTGCTATAATTGGGGGAGGGGAAGGGAAAAAACAAATTGTTTAATTAGGGATACAGGTGGACCCATTGCAACGAGAGGTACAAGACGTTATGTCAAAAATGAACTTTATAACTTTGGCGTGGTCGGGGGAAGAGGGGAGATAGGAAGGGATGGTAAGGGGAAACAAAGGAGGAGGCAACAATACTTGATAAGAAATGTACTCATTACCTTGCTCATGTAATTGTAACCCCTGTGTACGGTATTTTCACAATTAAAAAAAAAAGACTCTTCAGAGCTGATAGATGATGTATTGTTTACTAGAAATTGATCTAATGGGAGTGTTTACACCATGGAACTACAGGTGTCACAATTCAGCCTCTGAATCAACCCCCTCCCTCTCTGCCCACCCTCCATTGTTAAATATTTGACAACAAACTATTGAGTGTAATAGAGAGAGCAAGGAGCAAGGCTTGGAGCAGACCAAATGGAGATAAAATTCTGCTTCTCTTTTGCACCCCTTAAACTTCCTATAATCAAGCTGGGTACAGGTGGCTCACACGTGTGATCCTAGCTACTCAGAGGTTGAGATCTGAAGATAACAGAGCAGAAAAATTTCTATGAGACTCTTATATTCAATTAACCACACAAAAACCAGAAGTGGAGCTATGGCTCAAGGTGGTAGAGCACCTAGCCTTGAGCAAAAGAGTTCAGGGTCAGTACCCAGGCCTTGAGTTCAAGCCCACAAGCAACAAAACAAAACAACAACCAAAAACAAACCCCAAACCCAAACAGAAACAAAAAACCCTTCCTATTATGGTAACTAAATTACCAAATTCACAAAACACTAAGCACATTATAGATTTTAAGATTTTTAAAAAATCTTTTAGTCCTTTAAAATTTTTCTTTTTCTTCTTTCTTTCTTTCTTTCTCTCTCTCTCTCTCTCTCTCTCTCTCTCTCTCTCTCTCTCTCTCTCTCTCTCTCTCTCTCTTTCTTTCTTTCTTTCTTTTTTTTTTTTTTTGGTCATTTGTGGGGCTTGAGCTCTGGGCCTCAGTGCTGTCCCTGCACTCTTCAGCTCAAGGCAAGCGCTCTACTGCTTGAGCCACAGCACCACTTCCAGTTTTCTGGTGGTTTATTGGAGATAAGAGTCTCATGGACTTTCTTGCCCGGGCTGGCTTTAAACCGCAATCCTCAGATCTCAGCCTCCTGAGTTAGCTAGGATGACAGGCGTGAGCCACCAGCGCCTGGCTAAAAATTTTCTTGAAAGAATGACACCACCACATTTGTTAGAAAATGGAAAGACTTGGAAAAATTATATTAAGTGAAGCAAGCCAGGCCCAAAGAAACATAGGTCCCATGGTTTCCCTTATCTGCAATAACTAGTATATGTCTAGGACGAGCAGAAAAGGTCGAAAGCTATATACATATGACCATATCAGCTGATGCTAAGTGAAATGAACCTCAAGATAGGGACACAAGAGATTTTTATGTTTCTTGCTGTTCTTTTTAATGTACTTACAATGTACTATGTAATTTTTTGTTCTTTCTGGGAAGATCAACCCCTGTTGTCACTGTATTTGATTCAAGTGTCCTGTATCTTGTTTATACTTTTTTTTATAATTTTGGGAGGCTAAGGGAAATAACAAAATGCTGAAATAAGGTTACAGGATGACACATTGTAACGATGAGATGTAAAAGACACTGTGTTGAAAATGAACTTTACAACTTTGGTAAGGGGAGGAGAAGTTGGGGAGGTGGGGAGGAAAGGGATGGTAGGGAAAAAACAAAGGAGGGGGTAATAATGCTTGATAGGAAATGGACTCATTACCTTGCTCATGTAACTGTAACCCCTCTGTACAGTATTTTTACAATAAAATATATATAATAAAAAAGAAAAGAATTTTCTTGAATCTCTCGTTTTAATGGCACTGGTTCTAAAATCTGGGTTGACAATGAATTATAATGGAGGGGTTCTGTGATTGTAGGGTATGCAAATGGGTTAGAGTATAGATATCCGGAAGTTTTGCATCAGAGAAGAGACAGCCAAAATACTGAAATGCAAGATCTTCCTGTGGCAAATGAAAAAATAAAAAGCCAGAAAGAAACCCATACATGGCCTCATACTATTTCTGAACAAGTAGGTATCATCCCAGGTCTTCCTATTTTAGAGAGTTGGGCTGAGTTGGGGTAACAAACAACAACATCAACAAAAACAGACTTGGGAGAGGAATCCAATGGGTTCTGAGATACCTCAGGAATTATAGCTTGTAGTTCTCTAACAAGGATCAAACTTGGTTCTAATCAACATGGCCCACCTCCAGTTCTATGACCATAAGGAAGGCGATATTGAGTAGAACCTCCAAGACTACATCTCAGCTTGGTTAAGCAGGAAATCAGAATAGTTCTCACACATACGATGTCAGAGCTGGTGCATGGGCTGTACAGAGCTGCTCACAATAACTATAATTAGGATAAAACAAACAAAATAATTATGTGTGGTAAACAAAATCCTAACATAGTAAAGCTTGTGCATATGTACCATGGAGAAAAAAAACAAGAAAAGGAACTTAATATACCAAGCATATTCTAAAAGAAAACAATCTCAAAAGTCATATTCCTTTAGATTCATTCTGTAGGAAGACTTACTGAAAACACCAATTTATTAACAGTAGCACTCAAAAATGAGACAATTAAGGGACAGAATGAGATGGAAGGGGATTGATGAAATGGGAATGAAACCACTTTTTTCAGATCTAATAAAGAACTTACCATCAAGTAACGGAAAGTAACATATTTGAACTTCAAAGATGGAGTAAAGATGTAAGGCAATTGCAACAAACACTGAAGAAAATGGCTAAGGGAAAAAAGCAATTACAAAGAAGAGCTCCTATTTAAGTTATTTTGTTTTTCTCTAAAAAGGGGGCCAATTCTATATCCACATAATTATTATTTGTTTTCCTAAGTCTTGAACAAAATGAAAATGACAAAGGTAGAACCCCTTATTGAAGTTTTTCTGTCAGTTCCTTCTGAAAATGTCATTTGTGAATGTGGCAGTGGAATCGCCTTATAATCTCCTTGATATAAAGAAAACAACAATTCTGAAAGTAATGCAGCCTGGAAAGATTTTCATCTTACAAATTTTGGTTCACAATGTGTTAACTGGATGATGAATTAAACTTCTTATTTTAGAAATTTTGCTAAAACTTCAAAACAGAAGACTCATGAGAACCTTCACATTCCAGAGAAAGCCATCAGAAGCCTTGGGGTCTTCCCTTTTGTATTCCATTTGTAGGACAACACAGGTGCAAAAAGAAAAAAAATTAGTACAAAAAATTACAAACAAATTCAAATGAAAAAAAGTATTTGTCAGCTGCTTCAAACCTAATCCCAAGGCAGATAAAGGCAAACGTTAGCAGGTGTAAGGACTTTTTTCATTGTAGGTTCGAGTTTCTGACCTGGAAGTAATGCTTTCCCTACTTACAGCCATCTACTCTCAAATCCAGAAAAATTTGGCTTCAGAGTACTTCACAGATGGGCTGCTGGCTGAATTATGAATGGTGGTGGGCAAACTGAGAGGAACAGGGAGGTAGAAAGGGGCACCATCCCTTGTTTAGAGACTCCCGAGTGGGATTTTACTCTGGATTACCCTGGCAAGGGAACCAGATGTGCTTGATCATTGGCATGCCATCGGAGGCCAGACCTGAGCAAGGGCAGAGCTCCACATTACCAGACTGTGTCCTGGAGAGGCAGCTTCTCAAAGAACTGACCGACAGAAGTCACCTTCTGAATCAGCCTTCTCAGTCTGTCCCAACAGAGGCTGTCCCTGGCCAAGGGACAAATGCACAAGGTAAATTATGGTTTGGTGATTTTGCTCTGGACTCTACTTTTGGCTTTAGCAAAGGCAAAGCTGGAACCAAAAAAGGGGGCGGGACCGGAAGATGAAACAAGTGGAGCTTGTTAGAAGAGGGGAAGTTTTACTGGCTATGAATTTAAAGCTTTGAATTTGATAGGCTGGAATAGATAACAGCTTCAAATACCCCCCAAAGCATCACTGACACTGACTTGTAATTTTTTTTTTTAAGAAGTGGGAGAGATACAAATTGGTGGTTATTAAAAACAGCAAACAGTTCCCTGTCTGTAGTCCATTGAACTCAGACTGTCCAATCTGTTAACACTTAGAAGCCAAAAATATGCCACTACAGACATTGTATGGGCAGCTAATTTAAGTTATCTTTGGGCATAATTGACACAGTTATGGTTAGACTCTACGAGGTATTTTAAGAGGCTAAATTGAGTTAGGACACAGATGATTGACTGTGTAGTACTTATTACACCAGGAAGCACTTAACAACTTTAATACTATCAGCCATCTTTGACATGTGGTCTATAAATTATACTCATAAATCTTACAGAGTTATCACATCATTCAATATTTCTAAATCAAATGAATTCAGATATTAAATTTTGCTTTTTAAAGCTATAATAAAATAAGTATCAGTCAGGTTTTGGGTCTGGATCCCTGATTCCCAGAATTTCTAAAAATCTATGGTTCAGAACACTTAAAAGAAACACTACATGCTGGTTCATACTGGGCATCTTTGATATATTTAAGGTCTGAGGCTTAAGGCCTTCAAAGAAGAAGGATTTCTACACTCTGTAGTGAACTTAGGCAGGGATGTCTGCACAGTGTGGGAGTGACTTAACCTTCCGTGCAATCTTTCCAAAATAAGTGAAGAATAGAAGCTCAGGGAAAAATCAAGACTGAAATAGAAAATTTCTCCAAACAGCATCTTTTATCTTTTCAAAAAAAGATACAAGGCAGAATTTATTTTTGCTCCTTTTAATGCTAGAATAAATGTTGATGTAGCTTCTGACATGCAGAGAAAAAAGATGAAAATTACAAATGAATTTGGTATTTTTTGTTTCATGCCATTGTCAAAGATTCTTGTCTGGGGGCTTACACTTGAAATCCTAGCTCTCAGGGGGTGGCATAAAGAGGATTTCAGTTAAAGACCAACTTATGCAAAGAGTTTTGTGACCTCATCTTAACAGAAAAAGCTGGGTATAGTTGCACACATTTGCCATCCTAGTTATGGCAAAAAGTGAGGCCTTATTTAAAAGAAATAATTAAAGCATACAAGACTAGAAGCCTGGTCCAAGCAGTAGAGCATCTGCCTAGCAAGCTAGAAGTTTGCTTGAAGGAATTCAAGTACCAGTGCCACCAAATAAAAACCTGAAAAGATTGTTTTGTTTCAGGAGACTTTGAAGTATTATTAGATAGTGACTAAAGTCACGCATCAATGATTTTCATGAAAATCATCAAATAGTTAGTTTAGGCTGGCACTAGTGGCTCAAGTCTGTAATCGTAGCTACTCAGGAGGTTGATATCTGAAGATGTTGGTTCAAACTATCCTGGGCAGGAAAGTCTGTTGAAATTCTTATCTTCAATTAACCACCAAAAAGTCAGAAGTGGAGCTGTGGTTCCTGTGGTAAAAGGACAGTGCTTAGGTCCTCAGTTCAAGCCCAGGATCAGCATACACACACACACACACACACACACACACACACACACACATTAATTTAGTAGTTACTTTACTATGCTTTCTAAAGATTGTAAATCTTGTCTATAATATTAAAAAAGATTGCTAGCAAGATCAATAGAAAGACCACGGATTAGGAGACCTTCACTAGCTGTACAACAGACAAAGGCCTCATATCTAAAATATACTTAGAACTAAAAAGTTAAATCCCCCCAAAACAAATCCTCAAAGAAACAACTGCCCCATCAATAAGTGGGCTAAAGGCTTAAAGAGAGACTTCTCTGAAGAGGAAGTAAGAATGGCCAATAGACACTAGAGGAAACGCTCAACTTCTCTGGCCATAAAAGAAATGCAAATCAAAACAACATTGAGATTCCACATCACCCCAGTTAGAATGGCTAGAATCAAGGTATCTAGTAACAACAGATGCTAGAGGGGATGTGGCCAAAAGGGAACCTTATTGTATTGTTAGTGGGAATGTAAACTTGTTCAACCATTCTGGAAAGCAATATGGAGGTTCCTCAAAAGACTCCACATAGAGCTCCCCTGACCCAGCAATCCCACTTCTGGGTACTTTCCTCAATGATCACAAACAAAGCCATACTAAAGCTACCAGCACAACTATGTTTATCTCAGCATTATTTTCCATAGCTAAGATATGGAACCAGCCCGGCACCCGTGGCTCATGCTTGTGATCCTAGTTACTCAGGAGGATGAGATCTGAGGATCACAGTTTAAAGCCAGCTTGGGCAGGGAAAGACTGTGAGACCCTTATCTCCAATTAACCACCAGAAAACTAGAAGTGGAGCTGTGACTCAAGTGGTAGAGGGCTAGCTAGCCTTGAGCTCAACAGCTCAAGGACAGCACATAGGCCCAGAGTTCAAGCCCCAAGACCAACAACAGCAAAAAATTATATGGAACCAACCCAGATGCCCCTTAGTAGATGAATGGATCAAAAAATGTGATACACACACACACACATATGCCATTCTATGTTTCCATTAGAAAGAATGACACTACCCATTTATTAGGAAATGGAAAGAGTTGGAAAAAAATCATATTAAGTGAAGTAAGCCAGACCCAAAGAAATATAGGTCCCATAGTTTCTCTTATTTGCAATATCTAGTATATGTCTAGGATAATCTTATCTAATGAGCAGAAAAAGTCAAAAGCTAGGTACATATGACAATATAAGATGACACTAAGCAAAATGAGCCCCAAGATACAGACACAGGAGGGGAAGGGGAATAAAAAAATGCTGAAACAAGGACACAGGATGACCCATTAGGACAATGATACAAGACACTATGTTGGAAATGAACTTTACAACTTCATCGGGGGTGGGGGAGCAAGAGTAAGGGAGGTGGGGAAGGGGAGGGATAGTAGGAAAAAACCAAGGGAGGTGCTGCCAATGCTGGCCAAGTAATATATTCATTACCTTACACATGTAACTGTTATCCCTCTGTAAAGCATCTTTACAATACAATAAAATTAAAAAAAAAACCAAACATGATTTTGAATATTTTCCTGAGGTTTAAATGGCTGGTAAACTGACATTTATACCAGTTCACTGTCATGCTTCTTTCCCTGAGCACCACTTCAGAGCTATGCTAGACAGCCGCAGAGAGAGAGAGAGAGAGAGAGAGAGAGAGAGAGAGAGAGAGAGAGAGAGAGAGAGAGAGAGAGAGAGAGAGAGAGAGAGAGAGAGAGAGAGAGAGAGACAGACAGACAGACAGACAGACAGACAGACAGACAGACAGACAGACAGACAGACAGAGACAAAGAGAGACAGAGAGAGACCGAGAATCTATATCTATAGATAGATATCTATATATGATGGCAGAGCATGCACATGTACACTCAATGCTGTGCAGCAGGATTGGGGGCTCTTCACCTCTCCCTGGCTTGGTGATATTTCCCTGTTTCCCCATTTTGTTCATATTCCCAGTTACTTCCTCTGGAAAAGCTGGAAACATCTTCCTCCATCTCTCCTTTGGATGTTATCTCCTAGAGAGGCTTCTTTCTATTCTAGGAAAGGGGATGTTGAAGCTTAGATTTTCCTTACTTTACATAAGTGATGCTTTGGAACCCTGGAAAAAAGGCAACAGCAAGAAAGAAACAAAGCAAGAGAAATGGATGTCAATGGAAATATAAACAACAAGAAAAAGGAAAAAAATAATGGGAAATGTAAAGCAGAAAATAAGAGGTGATTGAATGACATCAGAAGTTGTTTTCAATTTCTCTCTGAGGAAATGGCATTTCTGGGCCACCCTGCTCTGTGGTTTTCTGGTTTTCATAATTGAATAGATGTAATTAAATGGTTATATGAATGGTATTACTTATGATTATATAACAGAGTATAGGCAGCTCACTGTTGTGTGAAACTGAATGAATGCTATATTTTACTAAACTGAGAGCCTCCTTTGGCAGCTGCTACCCTGTGATAAATGATTGGAGAATTAATTAATTGAAGAGGTTATTATACTATTAAAATGTATTTCTCCCAAATAGTAATGAGAATTCATTGTTAGTCAGTGACTGTTTGCCATTCACTAATGGGAATTTCTCTTCTAGTATTATATAGATAGTTTTTGAGGCACATCTCTATTAGAACACAAATTAGAAGTTTATCTGTGAGAATATATGGCAATTTTTATCTTCGCACTGAAGGACTATAGGGTCAAGATCTCTACATTTCAAGCCTGCTTTCTTTTCCTCTCTCATTCACTTATTTCCTCCTTATAAATGCTGAGCTGAGTCAATTAGAGCTTCTGAACAGAATCCATTCATTCATTACTACTAAGCTTCTCATGTACGTTCAACAAAACCACTATGAAAAATGCTGCAATGTTTCTATTCACAACCATTTTCTTTTATTCCTATAATTTCTTAAAATATTCTTACTCCATGAAGTTTGTTCTACATGTTCACGTGAGCTCACTACAATTTCTGAATATCTGAACATGATATTAGCTATGCATGTTGATAAGTTTCTTCCTTTGCATGCTCCTTTTTAAGGAAACATGGGTAAAAGGAAACAGGTGGAATTCTTAAATAATGACCCCGTGAGCCAGAGAGAATGAGTGGTTTCCCCACCCCACCATCCATCAGCGGTTAGACACCTGCCCTTACCACACTAGGGAACTGGCAGTTTCCTTTTCCTTTCCTTAATCAGTAGGGGCTGTACCTGAACACTTTGTCTGCAAGTATGGGATGCTCTCGTTCTTAGACCACTACTGAAAATAGCTGGCATCCCCTTCTTATGAAGAAGAGAGAGTGTAATGGGGGTGGGTCTTATCCTGGAAGCAGCATGCAGATGCGTGGATGGCAAGGCATTTTGGTCCTTGTTTGTGGCTCTGTGGCAGATCATGGAATAGGACACTGACCTCTGTGCCTCAAGCTTCCTCAGTAATGTTAGTGTGGTGTTATGAGGTGCAGGGCACTACATCACAGGAAAGAATCCTCCACGTTTTGATTCTTAAGTATATGATCCTTCTTCACAATTCTGGTTTCTCTAAGAAAGGATTTGCCCAAATATGCCTTGTCTTTTGTTCTACTCTTCAGAGTTGATTGAGCTATCTGTTGGCAGGTAACCACATTGATTTATGAGATCAATGATCAGCATCTCATCTGGATTTAGCAATCCTAAATGAAAGGCCTTTGGACCACCCTCCAACTCCTCCACCCGCCAAACAAAGTTTTTGTGCTGGTTTTAGTCTGAGCATTGTCCTTGAGCTTTTTTTTTTTTTGCTCAAGTTTAGTGATCTAGTATTTGAGCCACAGCTGCATTTCTGACTTTTTTTTAGTGATTAATTAGGGATAAAAGTTTCTTTGCCTTTCCTGCCCAAAATCTTAGCCTCATGAATAGCTAGGATTACAGCCACTGGGATCCTCCTTCTTTATACACTCAGGACAATAGGGACTCTCTCCAAGACTATATATACAATGCAGAGAGATTATGGCCTACTTATTATTTTAGTAGTACTTTAACTCAGGGCTTTTTACTTACTAGGCAGGTGCTCTACCAGTTGAACCACACCACTCTGGCCCTTTTTGCTCATAGTTACTTTTTAGGTATGGGTTTATGCTTTTGGCCCAGGGCAGCCTGGATTATGATCTGTCTACTTATTCCTCCCACATAACTGAGATTATAGGTTTGCATCATCAAGCCTAGTTTATTAAGATGGGATCTCACTAATTTTCTGCCTGGGTAGGACTTGAATCATGCTTGCCCTGATCTCTGCCTCTTGAGTAGCTGAGATTACAGGTGTGTCCCCCTGCCTGTACCCAGTTTAGAAGACTAGCCTTTACTAGGGAGGAGGAGAAAATTTTGTTTTCTTATATGCTTTGAACATTTCTCTTAGTTTTCAATTAGTTTCAAATTGGGGAGAGAGATGGCACTCATTGGCTCCCTACCCAGTATCTTCTCCAGCAGGGGGCAGTTGGAAGAGTTCAACATTGCTTCTAGGGCTGCTGCTTGGACAGGTGCTATGGTTGGCTGGTGTACAGTTACTTTGAAGGGGCTGCTGCAGAATGGAGAGATGTTTAAAATTCTAAATATTTGACACTGAACATTAGGTTCTGGTGAATTTTAAGACAACAGCCTACTAGAAAAGTTTTTCATCCAGGCTCAATAAGCAAATTCATGGATCTTCCTTTGTAGCCCACAGGCTTTGCTTACCCGAGTTCTTCTGTGGTAATGGTATCTAATTAGAGTCACAAAAGTATACTCTTCAAAGTATGCAGTCACAGGAATTCCAAAGTATGTGGTCTAGGTATCTAACTAGACCTCCAACATTGCAGTCAGCACAGTATATGACCACTGTTAGCTTAGTTCTGTCGTGGTTGTTGAGAAACACTCAAATGGCTTAGGAAGTCTTTATGGAGACAGTGCATATTGTATTTGAGCTTTAGAGACAGGGTCTTATTATGTATCCCAGGCTAATCTGAACTGAAGATCCTCTTACCACAGTCACCCAAGTGTGGGGAATTACAGGTGAGTACCATTACATCCAACTTAGACCGAACATATTATAAAGAAGTAACCAACCAATTGTAAGTAGAAATTCTGTGATACCCCAAATATGACATAAATAAGTGGCTTACTTACTTAGTTCATTTATAGGCCTTACAATTTGTGGAAGAGAATCTTTGAAGTTTTGTAAAAGATGGAGTGAATTCTGGTTGAAACAAACATGTTGTTGAAAATAGCTTCTGTAAAGTTAACTTCCTTGTGAGGCTAAGTGGAGAGTGTTCTGGGCCCAGTTGCTTGTATATAAAGTCTGTGGATGTGAGTGCTGACTCTATTGTAAATTTTAGGAAATGAATTTTATGATAGAAATAGAAGGAAAACCTCTTTTAAAAAATTAGACCAAAAGCATAACACTTGTGAATTGAACCTTATGCGTATCAAACTTTTCCCTTGGCCAAGAGCTCTCACTGAGTTCATTTTGTTGTAATGTTTTACAAATAAAAGTAAAATGTCTTTATGAGAAGTCAAAGTGATGGTTTTTCTTGTCTGCCAATTTGTTATGTTTGACTATACTTGCAGAAATCATTTTGCCTGTGCAAAGGAAAGGTAGATGGATTAAATCTGTCCAAGTTCTTGTAGAGGACTGGCAAATGGGAGAATGTGATATGAAAAATAGATCAAGAAAGCATGATATATTTACACGATGGAATTCCACTTATCCATCAGCACAAATGATATTGTGCCATTTGTAAAGAAATGGAAAGATTTCGAAAATTATGTTAAGTCAGGCCCAGAGAAGCAGAGAATTCATGTTTTCCCTTTTATGTGGAAGCTATATTTAGCTTACAACCTCACAACTAAAGCATTGGGTGCTATGCAAGTGTATACAATTGTGTTAACTGAAATACAATAGATTCTAGGGAGATCTCAAATAGTGTAAATCCTTAGAAAGCCAAAGTCAAAGTCCAGCAAAATAAACCACCAGGAAGCAGATACTCGAAAGGGATGGAGTGGGGTCTAGACGGCAGGGGAAGACAAATGCAACTTTATTCTTTGAGCAATGCCTACAAAGGATCATACCCAGTAACTATGTAGTAACTAAAGACATGAGCTACTACTGCATGAATGCACAGTAATTTTATTATGTAGAAACTTGGTA
The DNA here is from genome assembly GCF_024711535.1 of Dipodomys merriami. Classification (NCBI taxonomy): domain Eukaryota; kingdom Metazoa; phylum Chordata; class Mammalia; order Rodentia; family Heteromyidae; genus Dipodomys; species Dipodomys merriami. Next base: position 106,635,361 of record NW_027202270.1, read on the forward strand.
CTGTACTATATGTTTTTATTTTACTACAGATCACCATTATTTTTATATCTATTCTAAAGCAGAACAACTTTATCCTGATTTTTTTCCTCTTCAGTGGGATAGGTTTAATTACAAAATACACCTCTTTGCAAAGTTCCAGTCCTGATTCATTGTTTTCCATTATTGCATTGGCATCTCAATGTGCATGCTCCATCACTCATGTCATTAGGTCTAATGAAGAACTGCTTTCAGTGGGAAGATCCACTGCTCTATCTTGTCTGCCTGACTGATAAAAAGTGGATGTTTATAAGCACATATTTTACCCTGCTTAACCTGAGTATGATATGGATATGCCTACTTATTTATAGTCCTCTTAAGGAAAGTAAGTATACTGTATATGAAACACATGTCACTATCTTAGAAATGAGTTAAAATATATTTGTTGTACAAATGACTGAAACACCCACCCTAAGAATTGGTTACAAACATCTAGAAACATGATTGGTCATTTCTCAGAGCTCTGCCACACTTTGGTGTGTGACACGAATGTACTAGGCATTCAGATAGAGGATGGATAGATGAACAATGGGGAGAAGGACACCTACATAGGAAGCCATGCCCTCCTCCCCATTTTGCATGCTCCAGATGTTGGTTTCTGCCAGATTACTTTCTTTGGAAATTCTGTCTTCTAGAATTTCTTTTCTATAACCTTGCAAATAAGAAGCCTCAATAATTTGCGAAAGGCTCAGGAGGGTGTTACTCATTTGAGTAACCAAGGCATTTGACTAATCCTCCACATGTATCTGGTTCTCAGAGAAAGTGAGGGACTTTCTGTGTTTTGCTTCCTGTTTGGGGTGTCCTCATGCACACACTTCCAGGAGTACTATTTCCTTCTGCTGTAGGGAAGTTTTAATTCAAATGTGAGAAGAAGTATTTTGACATTCTAATGTTTCCCCTTATTACTAAACTGACATTTCAGTTTATAAATCTATTCAGGCTTTCCAAATATCTGATTTTTAACTGAAGAAAATCAAGAACATTCAAGCTGTCAGGAAAACATATTTAGGGAAAATGCCAGATTCATAAATGTTTGTTATTTTCCCAGGAAAAATGTTTTATTACTACCAGGTTATGCTGTAACCTGGAGGAAGTATTTCTGAGCATTTTCAAGGTCAAAAAATACACTATAATACCAGTGGGATAACAGCCTTTCAGTCTTAAGATTCCTCTGTGAAACAGTACATCTCAGTAAGGCATGAAGCTGGGCAGAAATGCTAAGCTGTTTCCTTCTGTTTATATGCTACTGGGAATATTACTGCTCTTTGTCGAAGGTTTTGCTCTATCCAAATGATTTTTATAGGTAAGAGAAACTGGGAAACTACCAGAAAAAGCTTGGCCACTTTAATCAATAATTTAAAGAATTAATTTAGTACTAAAATTCCTTTGAGAAAAAAATGTATGATAAATTTTTCAGCATAAAATTTGCATTCTCTTTGTGGAAGGGCTGTTTTCCAGTAAATGTAGTCAGTAAATTTATCTCCAAAGGCACAAATGTGTACACAAGAACCCTCAAACATCTGGTGAAGTAGTTTGTTTGAGAAAAGCCAAAATATAGAGCTTTTGAGGTTGCTAGGCCATGCAAATACCTCTGTTTGAAATGAAATTAAAATGCTTTTGTTGTTACAGGAAGAAAGGACATTTACATTTCATTCTTTGAAACTGTTGAAAATTGTTTTAAGAAGGGGGGATTGGATGGGGGAGAGTGAAAGAGAAGATGAAGTTGATTGGGATACATGGTTTACACATGTGGAAATGTCACAATGAAAACCCCCTTTGTACAACCAATATAAGTTAATTGAAAAGATAAGGGGAGAAAGAGAGAGAGAAAGAGAGAGAGAGAGAGAGAGAGAGAGAGAGAGAGAGAGAGAGAGAGAGAGAGAGAGAGAGAGAGAGAAAGAGAGAGAGAAAGAGAGAGAAAGAGAGAGAGAGAGAGACTATCTTATAGATTAAAACTGTCTTGCTCACCTTTGTAAACTCAAAATCTGACATGTACCTGAAATGTTGAGTGTATTTAAAACTGTACCAAACCAGTAACATGTACAAATAAGAAAGGATTATAGAGTTGTTATTTTAAAAATTAAAAAAATAAAAGATGATAGCGAAACAGTGAATGTAAATTAGAAGAAAAAATATTCTTTATCTTAAGAGTTTTTTTAAAGAACAGAATTGCTTGTTTGTTAAAAAGCCAGTTAATATAATTTACATATGAGAGAATGAAGTTGCCAGCAATTCTGTAGGGTTTCAAGTCAGAGACAGAGAAATGTGGACATTATAGTCTAGATATGAAGTATCTCCCAAAGGCATATATATTGAGGGTTTTATTGGTAGCTGATTGGATACCCAGGATCCTGACCTAATCAGTTGATCAATCCTTTGATGAATTTATATGATTGCATTATTCCAGAAGGTGGTATCTTGTTAGAGTAAGTAGGTCACTAAGAGCATCCCTTCCATACGTAAACTTGTCCTTCCTACACTCTGTGTCTTTTCCACCATGAGGTGAGCAGCTCAACCCTACTCCATACTCACTGCTCTGATATTTCTGCCTTTCCACAGACTTTAAAGCCATGGGGCCAATTTACTATGAACTGAAACCTCGGAAACTACAGACTCAAATAAACTTTTCTTCCTTTAAGTGTTTCTCCCCTCCCCTCTCAGGTGTATGGTCAGAGTGACAAACCCAGAAAATGGGTACCAGGAAGGTGCTGCTGTTCAGAAGCCATTATAGCTGGTTTGGTGAGGGATTTGGGAAGTTTGAGGATGTAGGTAGGGAAAGCCTAAAATGCTATAAGCAGAGCCTACTGGGCGATTCTGGTTGAAGCTCATACAGCCATCATGCTGAAAGGAAAGCCTACAATAAAGACTCTGATCATGAGGTTTCAGCTAAGAATAACCATTCTGTAGGGGGTTGCATTAGAGGCTATGCATATTACTTTCTGACAAAGAACTGGTCACTTTTTGTGTATGCCCTGGCCTTGTGATAAGGATGAGTTTTAAAGGTGAAGGATAAAGCTGGGCCTGGTAGAATTCCAGCTACATAGGAGAAAGAGATAGAAGGATTTCAGTTTGAGGCAGGTGCCCCTCTTTCCCCCCTCCAAAAATTAGTGAGACTAGCTAAAGAAGAAGCCAATTGTGATGGCTTATACTTCTCATCTTAGCCAGTGGAGTAGAAGTAGTAGGGCCATGATCTGAGGCTAGCTCCAGGCACAAGGGTGGGCCTACCTGAAAAATAGCTCAACGCAGAAAGGGCTGGGCTCACGGTTCAAGTGGTAGAGTATTTTTCCAATAAGTGGAAGGCTCGGAGTTCAAATCCTAGTAACATCCACACAGACACACACATAGATACACACACACACACACACACACACACACACACACACACACACACACACACACACACCCCAAATAAACACAAAAACCTGAAAACCCCAAAACGAATGGACCAATTAAGGTCATAGGGAATTTCAGCATTCAGGCTGTTGCATAGGTATTGTTTGTAGGCCGATTTACATCAGGACTTGGGAGCAAAAGCAGAGCAATTGTAGTTTGGTCAGAAAAACCTGTATGAAGTTGAGGTTGAGGAAGGCATCATTTTGGAGCAGATGAGCATGGTTGAGATGAAGCCAATCACTTTGTATTGGGGCAATAGAATAGGTACCTGATGCTGTCTCAGAAATCAGCCAGAGCCCATCATTATAGCCTCAAAAGTATGAAAGTGAAAACTCATTGAAAGGATTTTCCCTTGATAAGAGAATGGCACCAGGATGGCCTGCTCTCACAGAGCTGCTAGTCAGCCATTTTCCCAAGATTCCTTTCATCACATGTGGCTGCTGCTTCACTCAGAGGCTACTGAGGCCATAAAACCTATGGGTCTGGTTTCTGCTCCAGCTATTTTACTTTCCTCTTAGAAAGTCCCAAAGCATCATAGTCTACTAAAGTTTCCTCAGAGAGGTACACATGACAACCTAGTTAGCTGTTACATTGCTTTGTTAAAACGTTCACTACTTGTGGAAACTTCTGTGACATGTGACTTGGGGAATATGGATTTACTGGAATTACATTTAGTAAAGTAATGATGTAAAGATCACCAAATCCAAATCTGCTATAACCTTTTGTGAGAAAACATTGAGAGAAAAAGCTAAGGGATAATGTGGAATGTGGAAATTTTAGTATAAAGGAAACATAGCTTATACAAGAGAGTATCTTTATTTTTTCCATTAAAATAGGAAAGAATTTAAAATTCAGAAAAAAAGATGCATACTGTATTTGCTTCTCTTACAAAGTCAGCGAGGAAACTCATTTTAGAAAATGAAAAACTAGAGTGGAGAGCTATTTGAATATTTAAAAGTGAAACTGCAGAGATCAAAGAAGTTTGTGCTACTAGGACCAAAGGGTACATAAACCAAGATTCAAAATATTATTTCAATAGTAAAAAATAAAAATACTACAGAACCCTTATTTGCAATAACTAGTATATGTCTAGGATAATCTTACCAGATAAGCAGGAAAGGTCAAAAGCTATATACAGATGAACATATAAGATGAGGCTAAGTGAAATGAACCCCATGGTATGGACACAAGAGATTTTATTCTTTGTCGCTGTTGTTTTTAATGTACTATGTGACTTTTAAAATTTCTTTTGTATGTTCTTCCCCCATGCGGTATAACCCCTGTTTTCACTGTATTTGATTCTGATGCCCTGAATCTTGTATATACATTTTTCTCATTTGGGGAAGGGAAGGGAAATAACAAAATGCTGAAACAAGGACACAGGTTGACTCATTGCAACAATGAGACACATAAGACACTATGTTGAAAACCAGCTTACAACTTGTGGGGAGGGAGGGAGGAGTTGGGGAGGTTGGAAGGGAAGGGATTGTAGGGGAAAAACAAAAAGAAGAGGTAATAATGCTCGATAGGAAATGTACTTATCTTACTGATATAACTGTAACCCCTCTGTACAGTATCTTTACAATATAAAAATTGAAAGATACTGCAGAAGATATTTTTAAAAATGCACAAACTGTGTCAAGCAGGGGTTTTGATTTCCAGTCACAGAAATTGACTGAATGACTTAAAGGAAATTTGCTCGAAGTAGATAACTCACAAAATCACTGCGAAGGTTGAGTCTGTCTTAGAAAACTAACAGTGATCACAGACTCCAGAAACCACATCCTGGCTCACCTGGGGCCATTGGAACAGTCTCGTGAAGATGTGTCAGCTGGGAGCCTATTTCACTTCTGATGGCCTTGAACTGTGCCAGCTGAACTTGTATTGTGTGTGTGTGTGTGTGTGTGTGTGTGTGCGTGTGTGCTCTTTTCTCCCTTGAGATTCAAGGTCTTGAGTATTGGAAGTCTCACTGGCTATGTTATATTCCTGTTGCTGTGTCCTGGATCTCAGTGTTGGAGTGAGGGAAGATGCTTCTTTTTCCTGATGCTTCCTAGCTAGGAGGTAAAATACTTCCTGCCATTAGTCTCCAGTCAGTTGACAACTGCACAGACAGGAAGGGAATTTTTGTTGGTGCTCCCTAAATGCTAAATAGCCACTTCAAAGAACAAGAAGGGAATTACCTTTAATAATATATCTGAAACCTGTAGTGCCTTATTCTCATTATTGGATACTGTAATTGCATCACTAGATGGTAATTATTTAGAGTATGTAAGCTAACAAGAAAATCAAACTTCAGCTGCAGGGACTATACTGCTGAAGCCATGGCTCCACATTTGGCTTTTTTTCTAGAAAATTGTAGTAAAGAGTCTCTTAAATTTATTTATCCAGGTGACATTCTCAGATCTGTCTCCTGAGCAGCTAGGATTATATGTGAGCCAATGGTGCTGGCTAGTTTTAGTTTTCATAAATAAAGTTCAGTACTTTCTAAACCTCAAGGAATTAGAACAATAACTATCTGAAATCTTTTTAATAGTTTCTTAGAAATAATCTAACAGTTAAGACAATTCAGTGCCTCTTTCTTTCCTATGGATTGAAAGTTTTAATAATTTATAAAGGAAAATATATTTCCAAATGTTCTAGAATTAAGGCATTTTTTAACAAAATATTGATGTTTATTGAAATATTTCAACTTATTTGTGCATTTTTTATTTTTGGTTTTGATCTTGTAGAAGAATAAACTATTAAGGCAGCTGAGACACAGAAGATTAAGGTTCTAAGCAAGCTTGGGCAGAAAATCTGTGGAGACTTCATCTCCAATTAACCAGCAAAGTGCCAGACTGACACCTGGCTAAAATGGAAGAGTGCCAAATGTGAGCAAATGTGCTTAGAGTACAAGACTCCAAATTAGAGCTCTGGTGATGGCGAGAGAGAGAGAGAGAGAGAGAGAGAGAGAGAGAGAGAGAGAGAGAGAGAGAGAGAGAGAGAGATTGTAAGTTTCATTGATAGCTAAGTATATATTCTAATTAGGGAATTTGTATGTGAACATAAACTACCAAAATTCTGATATAATTCTGAAAAATGATAAACTGGTGTAGGGGACAGAGCTATGTCCTCAGGAGGCATTTCAAAATGTAATAATTTAATGTGTAGTACTTTTATTTTTGCCCTTTGCTTTCAGTAGCAATAACCATCTGTTAATTTTCGTTTGTTTCTAGGCAAAGTTACAGAAAGGGAGACATTGCACACTTTATTAATAGGACTAAAACTAAAATTGCTTGAAGAAGAATGGACATGGACATGTCTCTTTGCCCACTTGTTCGATACAGCAAGTTAGAAGTACGTGAAGCAGCTAATTTAGCATCTGTAACATTTAGTTACACTTCAATACTGGACCATTATCTTGGCTCATTAAACCTCTGGTGAAAATGCACATCTGTTCCCCACCTCATCTCTAAGACACAACTCATTTCATACCTAAAAAACTCTATGGAAGATGAGTTATAAGTAATTTTTATGAGGGTGCATTGGATATGCTTAAGTTACTTTAGGATCTGTTACAACCAAATGCTTGGTTGACTCCCTAACTCATTTGCTGAGAGGTTTGCTAGAATATGGAGGAATAAAAACACAAAAAAAATGTACAAGCTTGATGAAAGTTTCAAAGGCATTTCAAGCATCTTTAAACAAATGAACCAAAAAGTCAAAAATCACAAAGATTTGTGAAAAATGTATTCTCCTTCAGACATCCTACATTAGCTTCATAGATGATACATTGATGTTATATTTTTAGATATAGTATATATTTCTAAAGTTAAGTTCTAAGTCATGCATAAATATTTTTCCAGAACCAGCAAGCCTGTGGATATCAACACTGTATATTAGGAGATACAGACTTTATTTTTTTAACAATAATTTGTGTGTGTGTGTGTGTGTGTGTATGTGTGTGTGTGTGTATGTGTGTATGCATGTGTGCATGTGTGCTGGTCTTGGGGCTTGAATTCAGCACCTGGAAACTGCCCCTGAACATTTTGCTCAAGTCAAGCTAGGACTCTACCACTTTACTCACAGCTCCACTTCTGTGTTTTTGTTAGTTAGTTGGAGATAAGTATCTCATGGACTTTCCTGCCCAGGCTGGTTTCAAAATGTAGTCCTTAGATCTCAGCCTCCTGACTAGCTTGTATTACAGGTATGAGCCACCAGTACCATTGCCCCATTTGTTAGGAAATGGAAAGACTTGGAAAAAATTATATTAAGTGAAGCAAGTCAGGCCCAAAGAAACATAAGGTTTCCCTTATTTGCAATAACTAGTATATGTCTGAGACAATCAGGAATGGCCAAATAAGTTGATGTTAAGTGGGACTCAAATATTTTTTCTTTTTTGCTATTGTGTCTAACATATTTATAAGATATTTTTTGCTTTGTATGTCCCTCCCCCATGGTATAACCCCTATTTTCACTGTATTTGATGGTGCTATAATTGGGGGAGGGGAAGGGAAAAAACAAATTGTTTAAATAGGGATACAGGTGGACCCATTGCAACAATGAGATGTACAAGACATTATGTCGAAAATGAACTTTACAAGTTTGGTGCCGGGGAGGGGAGGGCAAGGGAGGGGGGAGATGGAAAGGTATGGGAAGGGGAAACAAAGGAGGAGGCAACAATGCTTGATAAGAAATGCACTCATTACCTTGCCATGTAATTGTAACCCCTCTGTACGGTATTTTCACAATAAAAAAAAGAATATTTTAATTGAATGTGATGGGGTGCTCATAGATAAACATATCTAATACCCCCTCTAGCCTGGGAAAGAATAATAATGACTTTTCTCTCCTCTTCTCCTCACATCCTGACCTGCTTGCTTCTTTTATACCTGGCTGCTGTTGTGATTTAGTCTCGTCCCTCTAAGTTCTCTCTCCATACAATTCCTGCTTCTCTTGGCTATGCTACTGGATCCTGTATGCTTTAGGAAAGCAAGCAGGAAATAATAAGTAAGGACCATGACAAATAATTTTTTAAAGTCCTTCCAGATTCCATTATAAGAGTAATTGGAAGTCTAATGCATAGTGCTCTTACATACCTGTCTACAATGAAGGATCTAAGTAACTTCTCCTTCTCTCTAACTTACAGGGAATACCACTGAGGGTTCAAGGAGGAAGGCATATCTATCTATCTATCTATCTATCTATCTATCTATCTATCTATCTATCTATCTATCTATCTATCTATCTATCATCTATCTATCTATCTATCTATCTATCTATCTATCTATCTATCTATCTATCTATCTATCTATCTATCTATCTATCTATCTATCTATCTATCTGTCTGTCTATCTGTCTATCTATCTATCTGTATCTATCTATCTATCTATCTATCTATATGCATTTCTTTAAACACAACACAGACTTTCTGCAGACTATTGTGCATCTTGTACTTAAGGGAAAAATCTTCCTTTCTGATGAATTCTAGACTATGATGTTTCTTCCTGTGTTTCACACCGAGTTGGTAATGTTGAGAATTTCCTCCCAAGACCCTTTCCCCATTGTACTAGTGTACATGTGCCTTCTTCAACAGCTTTGGCTCAAAGTAACTTTGGTCTGTGTTCAAAAACAAAATCAAATTAAAAGAGATTAATTACAAAAATATGAATTGCAAATGTGCTATGACTTTAAAACATGCCCTTTGGGTTCCTTGGCATTCCAGGAGAGAATTCCATTCCAGCATTTGCTCTAATGGAGAAACTAGAAGGATTGCAGTTTTTGATACTGAATGGGGAATGGGCAGGCCCTTCAGCAGGCATGCTTTCTATAAGCTTATCAAACCAAAATGATTCTTATCATGGCCTATATCAAAATGGAGCATATAGAAACTGAAATGAACATGATAATAGGCTACTCTTTATTATACAAAAAGAATGAATATTTGATTACTACATTTAGATTTCATGCTTAGAATGGACTGACTGAAAATATTGAATAGACATCTTAGCCCCCATCAGATACATGATTCTTCTCTGACCTCTCTCTCTCTCTCTCTCTCTCTCTCTCTCTCTCTCTCTGTCACACACACACACACACACACACACACACACACACACACACCACATCAGTGCATTGCTAGCTGATTTCAATCTATCTGCTCCTTTTTAAAGACCAGGATTATTAATTTGAAGTGACTTTGGTTATTAAAAACTTTTTTAGAATGATTCACTTAACCATATAAACATAATAACTAGCCAATTCTGCAATGTAAATCATACTATTATTGTTTTATTTTGTGCACTGAAGTAGAAATCAGAATGTTTGCATTTGGAACACCCATATTTTAGCTTTAACTCTTCTTCCATAAATTCGGGCTCTGTTCATATTTTTTTCTGAAATGAGATGGAATATAAATAACTAATTAATACAAATTTTCCTGGGTGCCTGGAGAATTAATTCAATCCTCTCCAAACTGAGTTTTATTATTTATGAAGTAGGAATAATAATAATTTTGTCTCCCAAAATTGTGTTGAGGATATAATGAAGTAACAGATGCTGGGGATATTATAACCTACACTGTGTAGTATTGTGGTCACCATACTTTTATCTTTGTTGGGAATCCTCTCCCTCCCAAATGCTGAAAATACATAACCTATTTAAGGATGTTCTGAACAATAGGTCTTGAGAGAAAGTAAAATAAAAAGAGTGATACTGAGCAGGAGAAAATGAACAGTGATGCTGCTGTAATTAAGATAGCAACCGATTACATGTGGACAGTGGATGATGTTTTAAAGTTGCCTTGAAATGAAATAAGAGGCCATACCGTTATATTCCAGAATCAGGCCATCATGAAATGTGTTGCCCTTTGGAAACAGGGGTAATGGATGAGGTATCTCCTCTGAGCAAATACAAATTCCTAGAGAAAGACTCAGCTGTAATGCCTCAGTGGTTCTCAGGGCCAGAAGCTGAGGGACAGAGTGGCCGGGTCCTGAGGGAGGAACTTGTTATTGTGCCTTTGCATGCATCATAGTGCATGGCACATTCCCACTCGATGTTGGAGAACTCTTCTAGAATTCTAGAATTCTCTTACTGTACAAATTTACGAAAGGTTAGCCAGATACTTTATCTGGCTTCAAATGTAAGCCCAAAGCCTCTTTCTTCTGTATGACTATCTCTTTATATCTGCAGCTAACACCTCTACTCATGTCTATTGATATGAAGTATGCCAGCCCATCTTTGAGGGTTCTTTTCTCAGGGTATGGCTACTGCTCTTGCTGATCGTGTGTGTGTGTGTGTGTGTGTGTGTGTGTGTGTGTGTGTGTGTGTGTGTGTGTTTCAATCAGGGAAGTGGGTATCAATGGCATTCCAGTAGATTTAGGTATCAAATGTACTATTCCTTGCATCTATTCTGTAAGTTTGGCCTTGATGATCAGACTTGATTACATCTGTCAGATGGTGATTTTTAAAAAAATATTAATAAGTTTTTTTATTGTGAAAATACTGTACCAGAGGTGATTCTTTTTCTTGCCTATTTGGTTGTTGGGGTACAAGAAACTCCTACTGAATGGGCAAAAGCTATAGTTTATAATTTCTTGGAACTCTTTCAATGTTTCCTGGTAAGTTCAGGGCTACACACTTATGGAACTTAGAGTTACAGACAAAGCACGACATCATCCATGACATTCCTGAGAATGATGAAAATAGGGTGATTTCTGCTTCTAAACTGCTTTCTTTTGATCCATGATTTTCTGGAGTTCTATGGATACAGCATGGGAACAATCATCTAGTCTATAAGTGATGGCTCTATGTCTTGTAGGGCTTATCATCTTTAGGTAGGTACTGATACTCTTCAGTTGTATTTTCAAGGCCATATATTCTTGGCTGTACAGTATAGACCAGTGAATCTCTTGGCTATATGCCAACCTCCTAAGTGGTTCTCTTAGATCTGGTGAGTGAGCCAGATACTCTTAGGAAAGCAAACATCTACTAAATGATTGTATTGATCACATTTAAGATGAATTCCTGTTCAATGCATTGTTTTCCAACAAAGGGTTGATGGCTTCTAGGATAGTGCCTTATTGGGGACAAATAATTTGCCTCTGTCACATGAAATTTGGATAATAATAATAAATAGAAGCTCGTGCTTTCAAATTTACTTAGGACCTTTGTCCTGTAGAGATAATAAACTCTTCATGAACCCATTGTACTTGAACTGTCTGGCCGATGAGTGACAGCTGGCCACTTTCATTGTATGTACTTAGGGTTTATTGCTTTTTGTGTGGTGAATGATTAGTTGACATTAACATGTGATACAAAGCGATCCATACATCATACCCACTTTCATATTTCTCTTCTCAGTATTTCTGTTTTCCCAGTCTCTAGCCTTCAATCCTACCTTCCCAGTTATTTTCCAGGAATTTATATACAGTTTGACCCAAGGCAGCCTCCTTTTTCCACAGCCAGTGAAAGTCAGGAGCATGGTTCAGTCTTTGTGCATCTCTGCTACTTTCTAGGACTACACCTGAGTTGGTGTAGCTCATACAATATACTGTACCAATCCATTCAAGAACATGCACCAGCATTTTACTTTCTTCATAGCTAGTTACAAGTGCCTCACCCCTTTTATGGTCAAGAGGAGATTCATAGTGGCAGATGACATTGGAATCTGGGCCACCTGCACATGTATGTGTAAAGTGTGTTTATGTCCACTTAATCTGTTGTAAGATGGTTTAATGTTAGGACTACCTAACCTGATGGTTAGTCTGACACAGCCTAGCATGAAGGGTAGTTCTGGCTCTATGATCACTTAATATTCCATGGTCAGGAACTTTATCTTTTTTAGAGCATGTTTCCCATCCAGACCAGGGATCTATGTTGTGATCATCCCACTTACAAATTCTTCAAAATCATCTTTTTCTACCATAGACTCTCACAGCACAGGCAGGCCAATATGATGTACCAGTAATAAGGCAATATGAATTTCATCAGTTTATACTTGCAATAGAGAACTTTCTTAATTTGGGCTCCATCCAAAGTTTTCTGTGACCCGATTCTGTGGCCCAGTGTAAGTGTTCTACATAAAGAACCCAATGAGATCTACTAGGTGAGAAGTACAAGATACAAGGCTGTATACCTTTCTTTGCCCGGGCAAAGAATCAGTCTGTGGGGCTGATCCAAGTATCAGCTGGGGCAAAGCCAATCCCTGGCTCAGACTATAGAATGCCCAAAGCCTTCAGTGATGTAGTAGGTTACTAACCATTGTGGGTTTTATATCCTTACCTCTTTACCTTTATATCCTTATCTTATCAAGGTTTCCACAGAACTCGCTGATTCTTGCTCAGGCGGTCCATTGAACATGATGTCATGAATACAGTGGCCCAATTAGATTTTATATGGAATGTTCACATGATCCAGGCCACTTCAGATTCTTGGAGACAGGCAGAGTTAAATAGCTTTGGGCTATAAACATAGATGTGAGCAGTTGTTTATTCGAAGTGAATGAGAGCTGTATCTGATCCTTCTCTCAGATGGAGATTGATGGCTGCAGGCCATGGACTCAGGGCCTTATTAATTTACTTTAGCCACTAGACCACATCTGGAGCAATGAATGGCTATCATGGGGACTAATAACTGGTTGTTGAGGTTTTCATTGTCTACTGCCATCTCCTATGATGTGTGTTGTTTAAGTTCCAGACCCATAAATTCAATGAAGCTTCCATAGGTACCTTCACCTTTGCTTCCCCCGTGCTTTAAGGGTAGCATTAATCTCTTTCACTTCTCTGAGATGTGATAAGGTTTTTGACTTATTATCTTGGCTAGGTACTTTCACCACTATCATGCATATTACCCGACAAGTTCCTATGGGGGTTCTGCCAACTACAAAGTACAGGTCTGTTCATTTTGATTATATATTTGAAGACTTGGAAAATTACAAAGGGAGAGAGCTGAAACTAGTGGAACCACTGTGAAGCTGACCTGAGCCAGCATGCCATAGTTTCTCCTACGCTGTTTACTCTGCCTCTGTTCCTCAGGATCAATTGTCTCCCTCATTTCATCAAGAAGCGTGGTCTGTATGATCATTGTTAGCCATTAGCCCTGTCCTGGAGTGATACCTTGGATGCCTTGATGGGTGGACTGTCTTCCAAGGCTCTTGCAGTAAGGTAGTATTTTTTTTCTGTGCTTTTAAAAAATTAATGTCAAATAGTTGTACAAGGATCTCTCGTTTCTACATGTCCATATAAGCATACAGACGCACCCCTTCCATTGCTTGTGGGTTTTTCAGCTCTCTAGCATATCCACATTAGAAAGCTCACTTTTGTGAGCTGCTACCCTTAATATGAAATTGGTAGTGGATCACCTCCAACCTATTCCTTCCTCTACCACAGAAGATAACACAAAATATAGGTTTTTTCCCCTTTGCCTTCTAGAGCCATCCTAACCTGTGTTAGCAAAGTCTTTATCCAGGGACTGTCTTTGTGAGAGAGTCTCCTTATTAAACTTGATGCTCTGTTTTCCTCCACTCAGCAACCTCACAGCACCCATCCCCATAAAATGATTTAGGCTCCTATTGCTATGTTTTGAACTAGAGCCTTCTATCACTACTTCAGCATTTAGTCTTCTTCCTTATTTAGAAAGAGCTATTTAGGGTAGGATGCTATGCTGTCATCAGACATGAGGGAACATCAGCCTTTAATGGCGAAATGTTGGATAGTTTGACAAATGCAGTGGTTTTAGAGGATCTGTGTTTTAAAGATTTTTGAGTAAACAGATTCTGATGTCCCAGTCTAAAATCTAGACTCCTTTGGCCGTATCAGACACATGACATTGAGATCTGAACTTCCCTTGAGATCTAGTATCTCTAGCATTATGGTTGTCTCAGCTTGCTCCATTCCTTGGTGACAGAAGAGGTAAATCTATGTATATTACCGCCAAGGAGGTCCTCTGAGTTTCACACTTTGCCCTAAATTGGTGATTAAATATCTGTAGCCGTTTGTCTTTCCCTAGTGCATTAATAGCACTAGAAACAACCATCTGATACCATTATCTGTAGAATGACTGCTCCTAAATTCTCATACTCATGACGTATTTACCTGGCAGTGCCTTCTCTTGGTCTGGTATCTCACCTCAGTTCACATGGGTGAAAGTTTTAACAAGTGTATCATCCCAGCATGTGGTGTACAGTCCACATTCCACCCACTACCTGACATGGCATCTTCATGGCCAGCTTGTTGGTGGGTGATTTAGAACTAAAATTCTAATTTTGGAGTCTGCTTCTTCAGACCATTAGAAGCACCATTTATTTTTGTTCAGGTTTCCTGGGAAACAAACTCTGAGAAAGAGATTCGTGTATAGGAAAATTTCTGGAGCATGCTCTCTCTCTCCACACTCATGAAAGAATTGGGTATAGACAGAAGTTGTAGTGAGAGTTCTGAATAGTTCTTCAGAAATGTCCCAATGTGGGGCATTGAGACAAGGCTGTGTCATGAAGGAAGCATGATTCTAGGCAAGAAAACACCCATTGGATGAAGGCAATTTCCAGTAGCTATGGGGAATAGTTACAAGCTATGCACAGTCAACAGATGAACCACCCCCAGCATTTGGGTAAAAAAATGCCTTGCATGTAGAGGAACAACATAGCACGTGCTTCGGCCTTCAAAGCCAGTAGTATAATACCACTTAGTAATTTTTTTAAATAAATAAAATGTAATAATGGAGGGAGAGGTGACATTTTTCAAAAAGAAATGTATTTATTATCTGCCTTATGTAACTATAACCCCTCTGTACATCACCTTTACAACAATAAAAAAGTAAAAAAATATGGTACATGTACTTCAGAGAGTACAGGGTATTTATGGTATTTAGCATAAGACGAGAGCATTTAATAAAATATATTCTTTAAATTTAGATTACCCAAAGAAACCATCTTATATCCCTAATGGGTTTGTGAATAATTAAAAAAATGCAATAATTTTAAATAAAGGAGAATTATCTTTAAAATGTAACCACTGACAAGCAAGTGTGTCCATATACCAGGTTGGAATGGACTAATTAACATAAATGTTCAACTAACTTCAGGCTGGAGCAAGGTTTGGTAAGATGGTTGCAAAAACAGTCACTTCAGTAGAGCAAAGAGATGTATAGATGATTCATTTAACACAGTGAGATACAAACCTCAGGGCTGGGAATGGGACTTAGCATCTGTAAGGCCCTGCATTCAAGCCCCAGAACTAGGCTAAAAAACACAGCCAAAGCAGGTCATGTTCTTCTCTTTCTTTTTAGGAGTTAGAGAGAAGAGAGTGGAAAATAGGTACAATAGAGAAGATATATTGCTTGCTGAATATCTGGTGAAGTGACTTTTGATTTGCTCAAATCACCTGCTTTTTCATTATTACAGATATTGTTTGGCTGTGATATGAATATTTTCCTGGGGGAAATACTTTCGTTTTTGCCAGTTTTGAATGTGTAGCATTTCTGTAGATCAGAATATATTTTCTGGATATTTGTGTTTGTCAAACATTTGGTGCCTCTAAGAAAGGATTATTGGTTTCTCCACTCTTAAGATATATAAAATTACTATCTCCCTTAATAAATAGAATTTATCAGCAAAGTAATATAAATGAAATATACTGTCTTGGAAACAAGGTGCTAGTATTAAGTTGGAAGTGGATTGACTTTGGCCTCATTGTTTTGGTCCTGTTGGAATCAACTTTGCTTGATTTCTTATTTCAACAAATATTGAAACAACAATCACTGTAGATGTGCTTGGTGAAGATTACTTCTTACATTCCTATCTGACTAGAGTGAACAAAATTTGGAAATCTTAGTGCAGCTGAGGCTTTTTTTTTTTTTTTTTTTTTTTACAATTTTAGATGTATGTGTTTTTCTCAAAATATTCAAGCATTCATTCAGGGAGCCAACTTTTGACAATCTTTTCTACCATAATTTGATGTTTCTTTGGTGAGGGATCTGACATTTTCTCATAGCTCTTGTATAATACTGACAGTGTGCTTTTAATTATCAGAGAAGCCACAGGCAATGAAATGTAATTATAATGCAATGAATTACAGGCCCTTAGACCATTTCACCTTTGTCCCCTGGTGAAGATTGTAGTTTCAGCATCAAAGTATCTAATGCTCATTTCTAATCTCCTATTTGGAGAAAGTGAAGAGAAAATCTGACTGAGAAATTACCTGTTGTGTTATCACAAGATGAATCTTTGAAACTGACATTTAGTGTATAAGATGTGATGGGTAGAGTTATCCTGCTTACTTCAAGGTATAGCTACCTGCAGAGAAAAAAAAACTGTCTGCCTGGCTTTTAAAGAAGCAATGTTTTATATTAAAAAAGAGAAAGTTTAGGAAGAAAGATATGTGTTCTTGTATATAGTTTTAAGTAAACCTATGTATTTTTTTGGCTACAGTTGAATTGATATCAATGGTGACTATGTTGTTGTAGCCATATGCTTTTGTGTAACATTCCACTAAATACATCTTTTAGACATATGTAAGAGTTTAAAGGGCCAATATTTTAAATTATTGAAAAAGACCATTATAAAGTATGGCTTCCTCTTAAGTGGGGAGTTTCTGGAAATTGTGGGTTTTCTTATCTTCTGTAGATAATTCTCATTTGGCAGGCTTTGGTGAGTAGAATTAAGCAGATACTAAAGCTAATTAACTGCCAAATTACTTCATAAACTAACTCATTCTCCTCTTGATTATTCTGTAGCCACTAATCCATTCTTAAAGGATTAAATTTCATTATCTTATATTTTGTGAAAAAAAGTATTTAGAAGATCTTGACTTTGCAAGGGCATTAAATTGTTTGCATATTCATAGCACTTGTTATGTTTTAGCCTTTTACCTTCATGTCTGGACACAAACTTTGGTGTATAATAACAAAATGAGCTTGTCCTGGAACAAAAACAAAACCAAAGAACAAGAGAATAGACTTGAAGATCCAGAAATAAACCCATATGCTTACAACTACCTGATACTTGGCAAAGGGGCTAAAAATATATATTGGAAAAAAGATAACCTCTTCAACAAATGGTTCTGGGTAAAGTGGACATTCATATATAGACTGAAACTGGATCTCTGATTGTTACCTGGTAGTAATACCAATTCAAAGTGGATCAAAGACCTCAATGTAAGATCTGAAACCTTAAAAGTACTACAGGAAAGAGTAGGGAAAAGATTAGAAAAGATAGGAAGGATCATTCTGGATAGAATTCTAGGACTTCAACAAATAGAGAATTTAAGTCTATGATTCCCTCAAGCTAAAAAGCTTATGCACAGTGAAGGGCATTGTTACTAAACTAAAAAGACAGTCTAGAATGGGAGAAGATTTCTGCTAGCTTTATGTCTGACATGGGTCTGAAAATTGGAATATACAAGGAGCTTAAAACATAACCCCCCTTTAGCTGGTGCTCGCTCACGCCTGTAATCCTAGCTACTCAGGAGGATGAGATCTGAGGATCATGGTTTGAAGCCAGCTCTAGGCAGAAAAGTCTGTGAGACTCTTATTTCCCATTAATTGCAGAAAAAGCCAGAAGTAGAGGTGTAGCTGAAATGGTAGAATGCTAGCATTGAGCAACAGAAGCTCAGGGATAGTGCCAAAACCCTGAGTTCAAGCCCTAGGACCAGCTCACCCCCCAACACACACCCCAAAGAATCACTATCCAAATTAATGCATTAGGCAAAGAAGCTAAAAACACACTTCTCAGAAGTATAAAGGGCCAATAAATACATGAAGACATACTCAACATCCTTCATCATAAAAGAAATGCAAATTAAAACATTGAGATTCCATCTCTTTATAATCAAGAATGGCCATCATCAAGAATACAGACAAAAACAAATTGGTGAGGTTGTGGGGAAGAGGGAATCCTAATATAATGTTGTTGAGAATGTAAATTAGTACAATCAGTATGGATATCCATAGTCAATATCAGAATCCTCCTTCTTCCCAAACTTCCTAAATACAGTATTACCCTATGATTCAATGATACCACTCTTAGGCATTTGTATGAAAGGTTGAAAGACAAGATACAACAAAGCTGTCTGCATACTCATTGTATGTATGTATGTATGTATGTACATTGTAGAACAGTTTATGACCACTCAGTTATGGAAACAATCCAGATGCCTTACAAACAATGAATTGATCAAGAAAATGTGATACACATATGCACATACACACACATTGAAATTTATTCATCCATTTGAAGAGTGAAATTATGTCATACACAGGGAAAAGGAAGGATCTGGAAGAAAACATACTAATTGAAGTAAGCCAGAGTCAGAAAAAGGATATATGTTTTTTTCTCATATGTGGATCATAGATGTAAATGCATACAATGTATATATATGTATATATACACATGCACACATATATATGATTAAGAGGACTAAAGTATATGAAGAAATGAAACTTCATTTTAACAAAGTGTCAGGAAGCTAAAACAGATCTTGAAAGTGGGGGAGGGAGGGAATTAGGGAGGAGTAGATGAATGGAAAATGGAAGGATTGACAAATCCACTCATAAAATTTAATGTTTGAGTTTGGAAAAGGGAGTGGGGAATGATCTAACTAGGAGGGGAAGAGGTAGGTAAGTGGGACAAAATGATGAAGGAATGACTCTGATCAAGATGCATTGCATAAATAAATGGACATGTTGAGTCATATTGTCCTTATACAACCATTTGACAATTTAAGAAGTGCTTTGGTGTGAGAGGTGAGTGCCAGAAAACAGTTTGCATGACTTAATAGAGTTTCTTAATTACATTAATTGAATAGGTTCATTGGAGAAATAGTAAAAAAAAAGATAGACAAAATAGAGAACATCTTCCCTTATCCCAGTAGATCCTTTAAAAGAAAGGCAATTCCAATCATATACCCAGTACAATGATTCTTTTCCTATATGGTTCAGTTTATAAATTAGGAATGGTTCTTTCTGGCACAAGATCTTGGCATCACCAGGATGAAAGTTTCTGTTTATGTCTGTTATCTACAACTTTGATGAATTTTTCATTTTAGTTAGGTGCATATCACATACTAAGGTCCAGCAAAATCAGTACAAATGCATTTTTCATCTTTACAATGCCATGGATAAAAGATCTCACCACAGACCTTAGTAATTCAGCAATATGATATTTTTTTCTTGTCAAGACATTTCACCTCTTCCCTTGTTATTATTAGGGCCATTATCAAATATAATACAGGCTACTGAAATAGAAACTAGTTGACCAGACCAGAGGAGAGGGATATGAGGTTTAAGAGGAAGAAGAGAATCACCTAACAATGTTTACTTTGGTGGTGTAGGAATCTTCTTGTTAGCTTACCTCAAGAAATAATTTAAAAACAAAAAAGCAATGTATTATCATAGTTTTGACATCTGATGCATTTTATCATAATTTTGAAGAGCTGCAAATAATTTTCAGAATGTTGTATATATAAATGACTTTAATAATGCTACATATATCTACTATTTACTGTCTGCTTGAATTATATCTAAGACATTTGAATATAGCTAATTATGTGAAACACAATTAACAAACAATATCTGAGCACTCGTGTTTTTTCTTCAACTGTCAAATTTTTATCTTCTATTTTAAGTTTATATTCCATTCTATTTTTCCATAGAATTATTTTTCTCAAGCTTTTATGCTTAAGAACCTTAGAATCTTTGATTTCTTTGTAATTTTCTATAAAGAACATATATATATGTGTGTGTGTGTGTGTGTGTGTGTGTGCGTGTGTATATGTGTTGTGTGTGCAAACAAATTAATTTTTCAGCGGGAATAGGGCTTTAACTATTAAAATTAATTTTTTCTTGATACAGTCATCATCAAATAAATTTTATAACTGATTAAAGTTGCATAAATAACCAATTTTGTCAAATTATTACTAAAATTTTAAAGAGAAATACATCTCATTTAAGAATCTGTTTATTCATTACTTCATCAGAATACTGTTGTTTCTATAATATGTCAATTACTTAGTATGCTTTGCTGGAAAATATTTCCAGGGAACTATAACGAAAATAACATATAACATGTTATATTATAGTTGTAATTCTAACATTGAACGCTACAAATGTTAGAAGCTGAAGAGCAGTTTCTCAGAGGGAGAAGAAAAATGATTTTTCTCTGTATTTTCTTCTTATTAAACTATTTTCAGGGAAAGATCTTCCCCCTTTGGCTAGAGGGATTTCATTTAAAGAATTTGAAGATGAAGATTTCCACTTTGCAGTAGTCTCCTGAAAGTGTCTCACAGCTCTACAGGCATGATAGTAGGTGTGTCTGATATAGTGAAGGAATCCAAGATGTTGCAGTCAGTTGGAACTATTGATTCTAATACCTAGGAAATGCCTTAAGTACTTCAAGCCTTAGTGTCTTCATCATAAAATGAGGTAATTATGGTTATTTGGCAGTTTAGTTTTGAAGATCAAATGAAGAACTGTGTATACAACATGATCTGACACACAGTAGTATGTGTGGATTCAATAGCCTCGTAGTGGGTATTATTGTTAAGGTTGTTCCTTACTGGAAGTTCCACATTAAATGTAGCATGTGGTTATGCTAATTATCTTCCCAGTGTCCTCTTTTGCCCTGGGCAGTTCCACATGGGGACATATTTCATCTCCATTTACCGGGATAGTTTTTAAATAATTGCCTTTTGATGGAAGTTTGGTTTTCCCTAAGATGTCTTCAAATTGTTCTTCCCTGTTGTGTGTTCTTGTTCAAGGCCCTCTTTGATTTACCTGGAAGCTGCAAAATTTTCTACATTTTAAGGTTCAACCAATTTTGAACCTACTCACCATCACAAATTGTAGTGGTACATTATATTATTTGGCTAGAATTTAGAAATGGTTAGAGAATTAGATTCTTTAACTTTAGCACTTAGGACTTAATATAATAGGACCCACTAGGTGACAGTTACGACCATGTCCCTTCTTCCTTAAAAAAAGCATTTCAGTATGTATTCCTAGGGAATGAAATAAAATATCAGCCTGTTTTATATGTTTTTATGTAATTTTTATGTTTTTGCTCAGACTGGCCTCAAACTTGATATACCCCTGCCTCTGACTATTGAGGTCTGAGTATATCTGTGGATCTTTACTTGCTTCATGAATCATTCTTTCCAAGTAAACAGATGAAAAAAGGAATAATTAGATATATTAGTCTCAATCTTTGTTGAAAAATAACTACTAAGGCATTTTTCATCTCTACTTGTTTTTTTGTGTCTAGATTTTTTTTTATCTTTTTTTAAAATTTTATTTTATTTTATTTTATTTGTGAACATACTGTACAGAAGGGTTACAATTACATGGGCAGGATAATGCGTACATCTTTTATCAAGCATTGCAGCCTCCTCCTTTGTTTACCCTTCACATCCCTTCCCAGCCTCCCCCCCCACCCAATCCTCCCCCCCCCGCACCAACATTTGTTAAGCTCGTTTTCGACGTGACAACTTGTACTTCTCATTGTTGCAACAGGTCCACCTGTATGTGTCTATATTTTTGTGTAGATTTTTAGCCTCATTTTAGCTGTATAGAAACTAACATACCTCTGATTTAGGAATACCTAAATGCTTTCAATATTTGGCCTTGTTAGAATCACAGATGAAATGATCTTTCTGCTTCCATGAAAATCCTTATTTATATCATCATCTTGATTCTTGTTTTGAATAAAAGGCTTCTGATTTCCCTCCCTCCAGACACACCATGTGCAAAATTGAGGCAAAAAGGACATTGGAAAGCCTAATGTGTCTCCACTTCATGTTACAGAAAGTGCCAAAGAATGACACTCTTCAGTGGGACTCTCTATGGAAGACCAGGAAAGTCATCTGCTCTTAAGGAAAAAAAATTGCTCATGAGCATCTCTAAGAAAGAAAAATTTGGCACAATTTATATAAGCATCTATATCTGTTATGAACCTAACATCTTAAAAAATTTAAAGTAAGATGGACTCTGCAGAATTACATTTTCAGGGACATCAAAGAAAACACACATTCTGATTCTTGAAATAATCTATGTGAATCTATCATGTCTCCGACTTGCATACTGATTCCTCTTCTCTCACATTTGCTAGATGTATAGGTAATGTTTTCTTTCAAAATGCAGCACATTAAAGATGAAAATAATTACTATGAGAAATCCTTTCTTGGTGTCAGTAGGATTACAAGATTTCTATCTCCATGGTTTCTATTTCAATTTATCTTTTGAAATCAAATTAATTTTTTTCTTTCTTTGAAATGCCAGGCTCCATTTGTGCTAATAGTTTCTGACAGTTCTAGGCTTTCACCAAATCCTCAAAGTGAAAATGTGTTAGATAATTTTTTAGTTCATCATATTGTTATTGAAAAATGGAAAACAAAGACAAGACTACTTTTCTTTTTACATGAAAGTCTAACAGAGCATTGGCATTTCCTAGTAATGAGAATACAGTATCTTGTTTGTCAGTTTAATTAAGTTTATAAGATCTAACTCTAAATATATTTTTGTTATGCTGCAGAAGAAAAATTCAATTACTACTACAATCATATTGAAATCCTAAAATGAGTACTTAAATGTGAATGATCATAATCAACTATAAGCCTCAATTCTAAGAAAAGATTAGACAATGTTTTTGCCCTTTAACCTAACAGATTTTTTTTACAGCTGTTCACTGTATTTGTGAAGATATTGACATATATGTGTAATTAATAATCCAAACTAATAATATAAATAGGAGTGACATATATACATATGTGTGTGTGCACATTTACCTGAGTTTACCTGACTGCCTTACATACTTACATGCTATTTTTAATTTGTTATCTGTGTTAGTTGAAGAAAGATAAATTGTTAGTAAATCATAAAAGAAGTCTAATTTTGCAATGCAGTCAGCACTATTTAAATGACTTATAGTTTGTTTGGTTGCTACCTTGTACTGACCCACGCATCAGAAACATTTTGGGGCTTGGAGACTTTAGCTGAATTAAGGTAGTCA
The DNA here is from genome assembly GCF_024711535.1 of Dipodomys merriami. Taxonomy (NCBI): domain Eukaryota; kingdom Metazoa; phylum Chordata; class Mammalia; order Rodentia; family Heteromyidae; genus Dipodomys; species Dipodomys merriami. The sequence goes on from NW_027202270.1 coordinate 106,658,762, forward strand.
AAATATCTTTCCTCTTTTTTTTCCTCTGGCCTACGCTTCTCATCTTGCTGCCAAATTGGCACAAGAGGAACTAGTTTTGACCCAGATAGCAAGTCTCTTCGTAAAGGATGCGGAAAGCTTCCTAAATACAGAGCCTAAGTTTAGGTATTAAGCTTTTACTGAAGTTCTCCGTCTCTTTATCTTTGAATTTAAGAAAGTGGGACAACTGCCGATCACTCGTTCAGCTACTTCTGGAAACATGTGAGATTCTGTAATGGATGCCCAATGTATTAGATAAAAATGTATGTTTTTGCTTGTTTCAATCAATACTTCAGTGCTAACCTGTCCAAGGCTTTCTCAGATATTTAAATAAATATAGGAGTGATCCTATAACATACCCCCCAAAAAAGGCAAATTAAAGTCTAAAACAGTTAAAGCTGAAAGAACTGAAGATCAAATTTTCTTGCCCATGTGAGTTAAAATTCTAAAGAAATGAAAGTTTCATGCTCTCTGGTTTCTTATTTGATGAGTCTTAGTTGAGGCATTTGTGATGGCTGGAGGACTTAATATTCTTTTAGTGTTTATAGGTCAGACTACCTTCCATTTAATTCCCCTTTTAGAACTTCAGAAACAGAATTGACTTCTCTCCCTTCTATCTCCTTTAAAGAAATCAAAGGTTCAATAGGCTAGAAGGTTTTGTCATTCGTACAGCACAATGAACAGGATTGCCAGAATTCCAGTTGCCTGGGGCTGGCTGGCCCCCTGAGCTGTGTGAAAAGAGTTATGCTCATCTTGATTTCCTATGGGCCCAAATTGTTTCTCCTCTGACAGGTGATACAGAGTCCATTCTCTGTTAGGCGTTAGGTATTCCTAGTGAACTCCTATTGAGAGCTATATCCACAAATCCAGACTATTTGATACCAAACAGCCTCTGTGTTCCCTCCTTATCAAGCGGAAAGTCTCCTGGAGGGTTGGGGAATGGGGGATGGGGGGGCGTGTGTGGACTTCCTCATTGGAATTCAGAGCTACACCCCAAAACCAGAATGCCTTGTGTAATGTTGGTAGGTTCAAAAGTCAGACCTTCACTCTTCCCATTGATTCTTAGACTACCTAAATATTTCCTTTGTGCATTGTTTTCCTATACCTTAATCCTCATCATGGAAATATATCCCTAGTTTTTAATAGGTGGAGAACAAGAAATTAAATAGCCATTGTAACACTGCCTCTCTTCTCCTCAAAAATTTAGAAAATAAAACATTCAGTCTCAGAATTACCCAGTTCCTAAAACAGTTTAAAACTATTTCACTACAAAGACTCAATGGTACAAAAAGGAAATGAAAGTTTGTTTTTATCTTTTTATCAGGTGCCGCTCATTTATGTCAATTTTTAAGACTTCATGATCTGCGAACCCAAATAGGTATAAGGGATCTATGTTTAGGGAATTAACTATCAAACACAATAGCTTCTGTATTTGTCAGGTGAGGTGGGCTAGGGGAGGAAATAGATCTTGTTTTGGTCTTATTGACTACTGTAGAACTGTAGAATGGTCATGCTGTCATCATTGATTTTCTTATCGAGAAATATTTCTACTATACTCAAAACTTAAACATTTCTCTTTCACCCAATAGCACTAAGATTCTGGTGTTCTAGTTCTGCACTGGATGCAATGGCATCACTTCTACATTTTCCTGTGAGCAGACATTTTTAGTCCTGGGCCTCTTCTCTAAGTGTTTTGGTTTGGGCAACCTGAGTTCTAGGCCTGTTTTCTGCTGGTTCTCATTCCTACTCTAGATGGACAATTGCCTGAACTGAAGCTCAGTTGGTTCTCTAAAAGCCTGTGTGGGCAAGACGTGGGTGAGGGCTGGGTATGTGTGTTGTGTTGTTCAGGAAACATTGCCTTGCCTCTGTTTCTGAATGTCATATAACCTTGTGTAAGTACTCTATTGTTCTTCATCGCTTTCTGAATGTGTTGTGTCTTCATATTTCATTTTTATTAGTTCTTCCCATATTTCTTCTTGACATTTTTCTTGGGCTAGTCTATTTTTTTAAATAAATGTAGTATAAACATTGTTCAGTTTTCATATTCCCTTTCTTTTACATTTATTGTTGCTTTCTGGTCTAGGAATTTGTTTTTCTTGAAATTCTTCAGGTTTGGTTCCTGCAATCATTCGTAACAGGAGAGATGAAATGGGAAGTTCTGTGTCTCCTAAAAGCAAACGTGTCTATCCTCACCACGTGGGTTTGGTAAAACTGCTGGAAGATGAGCTCCCATCACACCAGTATCTAAATCAACCTTGGGCTCCATCCTGTGACTTTCTTTTACTCCTGCCTTTTTTCAATGCCTTTTGTTATATTTCTAATTTCCTCATCTTTCTCATGCATGTTCACAAAGAAAAGGCTCTCATCATTTGTAGGCACATCTAGTAGTTCTTTGAACATTTCGATGTTGGTCTATCCCGTGGTCTCCTTTCAAATTCCTTTCATTTTCTGTAGCTCATTCTTGAACTCTCACAAGTTTGTGGAGATAGGTGATCAATCATCTGTTTGCTGACATCCTATGGAGTATTCCCTGCCATATATCTTTGAGGCCTTAGTCACCATGTCTGATCTAGAAACAACTAAAACATCTTCTCCTTTGTTGATAGTATCTTTTGATACTATCAAGTCCCCTGGTCTTACCTTCACCGTCTCACTTTTGTTCTCGCATCTGTCCAGAATGTCTTTCCTTTATTCCAAGGAAATATCTTTTTCCCCCACAACCAACTTCTCCTTTTTTCTCCTTCCTTTTTTAAAAAAAACATTTTATTTTATAGTAAAGGTGCTGTACAGAGAGGTTACAGTTACATGAGTAAGGCAAGGAGTGCATTTCTTGTCTAGCATTGCTATCCCTTCCCTTGTTTTCCCACTATCCCTTCCCTCCTCCACCTCCTTTACTCCTCCCTCCCCCCTGAAGTTGTAAAGTTCATGTCCAATATACTGTCTTGTGGGTATCCTTGTTGCAATGGGTCATCCTGTGTCCTTGTTTCAGCATTTTGTTATTCCCTTTCCCCTCCCCAAATTAGACATATGTATATACAAGATGCAGGGTACCAAAATCAAGTACAGTGACAACAGGGGATTTACCATAGGGGGAAGAACATATAAAGGAAACAAAAAAAATCACATAGTACATCTAAAACAACAACAACAAAGAAAGACCTTTTGTGTCCATATCTTAGGGTTCGTTTCACTTAGCATCATCTTTTATGGTCATATGTACATAGCTTTTGAGCTTTTCTGCATGTCTGATGAAATTACCATAGACATATACTAATTATTGCAAATGGGGGGAATCATGGGACCTATATTTCTTGGGTCTGGCTTACTTCACTTAATATGATTTTTTCTGAGTCTTTCCATTTCCTAACAAATGGGGCGGTGCCATTCTTTCTGATGGAAGCACAGAATTCCATTATATATATCTATATCTATATATCTATATCTATATATCACATTTTCTTGATCCATTTGTCTACTGAGGGGCATCTGGGTTCTTTCCATATCTTAGCTATGGTAAATAATGTTACAGTAAATATAGTTGTGCTGGTAGCTTTAGTATGACTTTGTTTGTGATTATTGGGGTAAATGCCCCGAAGTGGGATTGCTGGGTCATAGGGGAGCTCTATGTATAGTCTTTTGAGGAATCTCCTTCCTCTCTTTTCACTCTCTGCCATTCCTGCTATGACAATAAGACTAAAAACCTGTCACTCCAATTCTTCCTCAGTTTCTTAGGTGACATGACTTCAAAGAGACAGAGCAGTTGATGTCTACAATCTTTCTTAATTGCGTTTTAAGTCCCTTGGATCCTCAGTAATGTTGTCTTTCCCGCTAAAAGGTGATATATTCATTTAAGAGCTGTTAATATTTTTATCAATATAATCTGCCCAGTGTGAAGTGACAGATTTAGTCTCTGACAGCTAAGGCTAGAACAAAATGTATGCAGTTAACACATTCTATAGTCAATATGAGAGAAGTGGTGTCTGGTAGTGTGTGTGTGTATGTGTGTGTGTGTGTGTGTGTGTGTGTGTGTGTGTGTGTGTGTGTGTGTGTGTGTGTGTGCTGCCCCAAGGGCTTGAAATCAGGGCTTGAGCACCATCCCTGAGGTTTTTTTGCACAAGGCTACTTCTCTGCCACTTGAACTACAGCTGCACTTCTGCTTTTTGGTGATTAATTGGAGATAACAGTCTCATGGACTTTCCTGTCTGAGCTGGCTTCAAATCTCAATCCTCAGATTTCAGCCTCTTGAGTAATTAGGATTATAGATGTGATCTACCAGTTCCTGGACAATGTATGTCTAGCAACAATTTTTTTAATTGTAAAGGTGATGTACAGATGGGTTACAGTTACATAAGTAAGCTAATGAGTACATTTCTTTTTGAGCAGTGTTACCCACTCTCTCATTTTCTCCTGCTTTCCCTTTCCTGTCCCCTGGCTCCCCTCCCCTGCCAAGTTGTAAAGTTTATTTCCAACATAGTGTCTAGTGAGTATCACTGTTGCATTGGTTCATCCTCTGTCCCTCCATTTCTGTGATTCCCCTTCCATTCCACAAATCAGATAAACTTATATACAAGGCAAAGGGCATAGACATCAAAAACAGTGACAACAGGGCATAAACCAAAGGAAAATAAAGAAAAAAAACCCTGTAAACAATACATTATAAAAACCTCTTGTTTCCATTTCTTGGAGTCATTTTGATAAGCTTCATTTTATATGGCCATATGCACCTAGCTATTGAGCTATTGTGATCCTCTGTTAAGAATATCATAGTCATATTCTAGTTATTACAATAAGAGAAAACACGCAGTCTGTTTCTTTGGGGCTGGCTTCTCTCACTCAATATAATTTTTTCCAGGTAACTCTTTTAGTGCCTATGTTTAAACCAGATGAATCAAGGAGGACAGAGTATTTCGACTCTTTTGGTTAGTTCAGAGCAAACATGAAAGGACATAAAGCAATGATAGTTGGGACATGTAACATGTCGTACTAAGGTATAATACTACCAAAATTTGTTTATGGTTAAATAGAACCTAACATGAAATTTATTATTTTAATCTTTTTATGTTGGGGTTGTGAGGTTTGAAGTCAGAGCCTGCGTACTGTCCCTGAGCTCTTTTTGTTCAAGGCTAGCTCTCTACTGCTTTGAGCCACAGCTCTACTTCACTTTTTTAAAATTTTATTTTATTGTAAGGGTGATGTACAGAGGGGTTACAGTCACATAAGTAAGGTAATGAGTACATTTCTTGTTAAACATTGTTACCCACTCTCTCGTCTTGTTTTCTCCTACTTCCCCTCCCTCCTACTCCTCATCCCCAAGTTGTAAAATTCATTTCCAACATTGTGTCTTGTGAGTATTGCTTTTGCATTGGTTCACTCTTTGTCCTTTGTGTTAACATTTTGTTATTCTCCTTCCCCTTACCAAATCAGATAAAATGTATATACAAGAGACACAGGGTACCAGAATCAAAGACAGTGACAACAGGGGATAAACTGAAGGGGAGAAAAATGAAGGTAAAAAGAAATAACTAAAAAAACAGAAATAACTTTACACAGAACATTAAAAAAAAACAAAAAACAAAACAAAAAACAAAATTAAAATCCTTGATTCCATATCTTCGTGTTTATTTTGATTAGTATCATTTAACATGGTCATATGTATATAGCTGTTGGGCTATTGTGATCCTCAGCTAGACCTCTCCTGGACAGAAATTTTTACAATAAAGGGAAACCATGGTGTGTATGTTTCTTTGGGCCTGGCTTACTTAATATGATTTTTCCCCAAGTAGTTCTGTTTCCTTATGAATGGGGTGATATCATTTTTTCTGACAGAAGCGAATTCTAGTGTGTGTGTGTGTGTGTGTGTGTGTGTGTGTGTGTGTGTGTGTGTTTCATCACATTTTCTTGATCCATTCATCTACTGAGGGCATCTGGGCAGATTCCAAATGTTAGCTATGGTAAATAATGCTTTAATTGGAGATAAGAGTCTCATGGGGATTTTCTGCTCTGGCTGGCTTCAAAACCCAATCGGATCTCAGGTTACAGATGTGAGTCACTGGCACCCAGCCATTTTAACAATTTTTAATCATGTAGTTCACATTGTTGTAACGGCATCCAAACTGTTCATCTCTAGAATATCATCATTATACCAACCTGAAGCTCTGGACCCATAGAAAATTACTCTTCTTCCTCTTCCTCTTCTTCCTCTTCTTCCTCTTCTTCTTCTTCTTCTTCTTCTTCTTCTTCTTCTTCTTCTTCTTCTTCTTCTTCTTCTTCTTCTTCTTCTTCTTCTTCTTCTTCTTCTTCTTCCTCTTCTTCCTCTTCTTCCTCTTCTTCCTCTTCTTCTTCTTCTTCTTCTTCTTCTTCTTCTTCTTCTTCTTCCTTCTTCTTCCTCCTCCTCCTCCTCCTCCTCCTCCTCCTCCTCCTCCTTCCTCTTCCTCCTCCTCCTCCTCCTCCTCCTTCCTCTTCCTCCTCCTCCTCCTCTTCCTCTTCTCCTCCTCCTCCTCTTCCTCCTCCTCCTCCTCCTCCTCCTCCTCCTCCTCCTCCTCCTCCTCCTCCTCCTCCTCCTCCTCCTCCTCCTCCTCCTCCTCCTCCTCCTCCTCCTCCTCCTCCTCCTCTTCTTCTTCTTCTTCTTCTTCTTCTTCTTCTTCTTCTTCTTCTTCTTCTTCTTCTTCTTCGAATATGTGAATATTCCATTCTTTCAAGTTGCTCATTTTTGACCAAGTTACTATTTAACTATGGAACTCCACAGAGCACCAAGTAATATCCCTTGCTATACTTCCAAATTAGGTGCTGTTTAGGGGCTATCAAGGCTTCCCATCAGAGGCCTGCTGCACTAGGTACTTGTCCCTGATCAGGACTTGGTTCAGCTTGCTTCCCTTGGAAACCTCCCCTGTCCCTCCTTAATGTGGTTTGGATGTTTGGACCCCAAGTACAGCTGCTCATTTGAAAGTATTTTTGTTTGGCCTAGTTCTCTTCAGAACTTGAACCTGAATTTTCTTTCTGCATTATAGTATTTGTATACTAGCTTCTTTAAGAGAATTAATTTGTAATAAGATATCGAGGCAGTTGTGACATTTTATGCTTTATCTTATATATTAAATTACAAAGCAGAGAAGCAGAAAAATTTAGTTCAAAATATGAACAATACATAAGGAAAAAAACAACTCTTTCTGAATATTTTCAGGAAATTTGTTAGTTGAAAAGCCTAAAAGTAACTTCTTTGATGGTTTTTGAATTTTTTCCTATATTAGGTCTAGAGTAAAATATTACTTTCATATGTAAGGAATTCTCATATTTACAGTGATCCATTTCACAACCTCCAATGTTGTTCCATTTAAATTTTCCTGAATGATGCTTTAGATCTGTGGGCTGCTTTATATTACCCAGAAGTTGTGGAGAGTTGTGTTGTGTAACTTCCTGGTTTTGTTACAGACCTTGTACCTCTAGCCACTTCCATTTAAATAGGTTCAGGTTCTGCTTTTTCTAATACTGGAAATAAGTGTCCTTAGTAAAGAAAAATGAAGAGATTCACACCTATCAGATCAACATTTTTATCCTTTCTTTTCTTTCTTTCTTTTTTTTTTTTGTCGGTTTTGGGGCTTGAACTCTGGGCCTGGGCGCTGTCCCTCAGCTCTTCAGCTCAAGGTGAGCGCTCTACCACTTGAGCTACAGTGCCACTTCCGGTTTCCTGGTAGTTTATTGGAGATAGTAGTCTCACGGTCTCTCCTGCCCGGGCTGCCTTGAACAGCGATCCTCAGATCTCAGCCTCCTGAGTAGCTAGGATTACAGGCGTGAGCCACCAGCACCCGGCCATTTTTATCCTTTCTATTCTGATTTTATTACTTTATCCTAAGACCAGGAAGTTTTTTTTTCCTTTATGCATAATTCCCCATTTTAAACTCTGTTTCAAGAAAATGAAAATGTTTCTCATTTCACCTTCTAATGCACTGATTCCTTCTTGTGTTTAATTTCTGGCCCTCAGCTTCTGATTTTCTGTGTTTGGGCGGGTTTATTTCTGTAAGAATTATTCAAAAGTAGAGCCAGCCTAAGAATTAACCCCCTGGTGGTTTGAATACTAAATTTGACACATCTTGAAAAACTGATTTGGGAGGAAGGGCCTTTAATTCAATGTCCTACATTCTACAGTGTTTGACTAGAGAGTATGGAAGAGACGAGTTAGTCCAGAGAAGCGTGACAACAACAAATGTCTGCCTTCTAAAGTATGCATATCCCTTGCCTGCTTTATTTTATTTTTATTGTAGCCCGAGAAAATGGACAGACACTCTTTCTGTGCAATACAATGAAAACTTAATGTTTCAGTAATATTCTATTTTGAGATTTAGTATGATTGAATTTTCCCTGTAAAGGCACACATTTTACTATTCATTAACTGAGTACATGCTTACTTACAACTTCTATGGGTGGATACTGTGCAATGGTATTGCACATCCGTTTTCTTCCTTAGGAATTTTTAATTAGGGTAGGCAAAATATACTTTCTATTATGCATTGGCCTACAGTTATATTCCTTTTGGTCAATGCAGTTATTCAAAGCCTCAGTGGCTGAATATATAACATTTCCCCCCTTTCAGCTCTCTACAGCTTACCAACTTTAGCCTTCACTTTAAAATTCTGTTTAATAGCTATACTGAGTTTTGGCTTTCTATTTTTAAATATGCTAGTGTTGACACTATATTTCTGTGCCCCGAATGTTGCTGAGGAGGAACACTATTTCAACCACAGAAGAGCAATGTCTACATTTTATTCTAAGCTGAACTCTTTTCCACTGGGGATAAAGATGAAAAATAGGATTCATCTTCTGTAATATCATCACACAAACAGTTTTTATAGTAACCTGGAGGGTTTTGCCTATCTTTTTATTTATTCATTCATTCAATAAATATTTATGGGATGTTAACTTGTGCCAGACATTTTTCTAGGCACTGGGATACAGCAATAACTAAATTCCTATAGTGTGGAATTCCTACTTATATTCTAAGCCAGTGGTTCTTTAATGTTGGTGAATGTTAGAATCATCTGGACAGAAGTGGAAACTCCCTCTGCCAATTAAATCAGAATCTCCAAAGACAGACATAGGAAATTAGTTTTGTTTTTCAAAGTGTCTCATATGATAGCAAAATACATCCAAGTATGAGAACTACTAATCTATAGCCAGAGCTTTCACATGTGTTAGAATGACCAAGAGGACTTGTTAAAACTCAGAATAATTTCTCATTTAGTAGTCTGTAGTTCAGTCTGGGAGTTTTCACTTTTAACAAATTCTGTGGTGGTATGGCTGCTGCTGATTTGTGGACAAAACTTTTGAGAATAACTGCTATGGAAGCTTGACATTTAATGCGGCACAATAGATTTTTCAGTATGGGCTTTGCCTAGGAGCTTGTTAGCAACGCAGAATCCCACGCCTACCCCAGAGGTAAGCAGTCAAGTCTGTAGTTTAACAAGACCTCCAAGTGATTCAAATAGATGCTGAAGTTTGCAGAGGTGTGCTCCAGCAGACTGTTCATGTGTATACCCTGTAGAATATTCTTTACTGTGAAATATATTGTGTTTAGGTAAATAATACCCAATTACAGTGTGCATATGTATAAAGACTCCACAAGGAATCCCACTGAAAGCTCTTGGACAATAGGGGGCAGAGAAGATGGAGAAAGAGGATGATAGAGGAGATTATCCTGATTTAAATATAATATGTGCAGATCTGAAATACTATGGTGATATATTTGGTACAATTACTATAATCTATATAAAATACCATGGTGAATTGCCTTGGCACAATTAATATAAACTAAAAATAAAGAACAACAGGAAAATAAAATAGAGTCTGTTGGGGGACAGGTACCAGTCAAGAGCAAATGGAGAAAGTAAATAAAGGTGTATATGATTGATATACATTCTATGTGTATATGAAAATAGAACAATGAAAACTGTGGAAGTTGTTGTAAGAAGTTGGATGGGGGAAAGGGAAGTGATAGAGAATGAGATATTTGGGATGCATTGTATATTTTGTGGATAAAACATTAAAATATATTTTCTTTAAATAAATGGATACCACAGACATTCTGGAAACAAACCAGGGTACCAATGGCTTAGAATGAGATAATCTGTTCTTATGCCTTTTCTATTACAAAGAGCAGACAGAGCCAGGCAGTGGTGTCTCATGCCTGGAGACTAAGATTTATGATTACAGTTTGAAGCCAACCTAGGCAGACAAATAGAAGCAGAGATGTGGCTCAAATAGTAGAGTGCCAGCCTATTACTGAGTGCTCAAGTGAGAGAACACAGGTCCTGAGTTCAAACCCAAGTACCAGCACCAAAGAAAAAGAAAAAAAATATATAAGCTGGTAAATAAACTGGCAAAATAAGGAAAGAGACTTTTGTCCCCTTTTCTTATTGTAGAAAACATGCTCATTTTGCTCCTTGGAATAGGCCAAAATTTCTTACTAAAGATCTAGAAACACAACAAATCAAAGAAAGGTTGTACAAATGGGATTGCATGAAGTTGCAGAGCTTCTATACAGCAAAGGACATAGCTAGCAAGATCAATAGAAAGCCCATAGATTGGGAGAAGATCTTCACTAGCCATACAACAGACAAGGGTCTCATATCTAAAATATACTTAGAACTCAAAAAACTAAATCCCCCTACAACAAATCCTCAAAGAAACAACTGCTCGATAAATAAGTGGGCTAAAGACTTAAAGAGAAACTACTCTGAAGAGGAAATAAGAATGGCCAGTAGACACACATAAGAAATGCTCTCTAGCCATAAAAGAAAGGCAAATCAAAACAACATTGAGATTCTACCTCACCTCAGTTAGAATGGCTAGAATCAAAAATCTAAGAACAACAGATGCTGGAGGGGGTGTGGCCAAAAGGAAACCTTACTGCATTGTTGGTGGGAGTGTAAACTTGTTCAATCACTTTGGAAAGCAGTATGGAAGTTCCTCAAAAGATTCCACATAAACTCCCCTATGACTCAGCAATCCCACTTTTGGGTATTTACCCAAATGATCACAAACAGGGCTATACTAAAGCTACCAGCACAACTATGTTTATTGCAGCACTATTTACCATAGCTAAGATATGGAACCAATCCTGATGCCCCTCAGTAGATGAAGGATCAAGAAAATGTGAGATATATATATATATATATATATATATATATATATATATATATATATATATATATATATCTGTGCCTCCATCAGAAAGAATGGCATCACCCCATTTGTTAGGAAGTGAAAAGACTTGGAAAAAATTATATTAAGTGACGTAAGCCAGGCTCAAAGAAACATAGGTCCCATGGTTTCCCTTATTTGCAATAACTAGTATATGTCTAGGACAAGCAGAAAAGCTCAAAAACTATGCACAAATGACCATATAAGATGATGTTGAGCGAAATGAACGCCAAGATAGGGACACAAGTAGTTTTTCCTTTCTTGCTATTTTTAAATCTATTTATAATGTACTATGTGATTTTTTTTGTTTCTTTGGTATGTTCTTTCCCCATGGTATAACCCTTGCTTTCACTGTATTTGATTCTGGTGCTTTGCATCTTGTACATACATTTTTTCTCATTTGGGGAGGTGAAGGTAAATAACAAAATGCTGAAACAAAGATATAGGTTGACCCATTGTAACAATGAGATGTACAAGAGACTATGTTGAAAATGAACTTTACAACTTTGGGTGGGGGAGGGAGGAGTAGTAGGGGAAAAGCAAAGGAAGAAGTAACAATGCTTGATAGGAAATGTACTCATTACCTAGCTCATGTAACTGTAACCCCTCTATACAGTATTTTTATACTAAACACACACACACACACACACACACACACACACATATAAGTTAAAACAAAGTAAAAAAGAAAACATGCCTATTTCATGTTCTTTTTGGAATGTAAGGAAAGCTTTATGAACAAAGACCATCTTTCCCAAGACTTGAGAAGCATCTCTGAAATGTCCCCATTTCTCTGTGTATGTTGAGGGTGGAATGAATGGGGGGTGGGGCCTCATATCTAAAATATACTTAGAGCTCAAAAATTAAATCCCCCAAAATAAATGCTTAAAAACTCAACAACCCACTCAATAACTTGGCTAAAGACTTAGAGAGACTTCTCAGAGGAATAAAAAAGAATAGCCAATAGACACATGAGGAAGTGTTCAACATCTCTGGCCATAAAATAAATGCAAATCAAAACAGCACTGACATACCACTTCACTCCAGTTATAATGACCATTATTAAGAAAACAAATAATCACAGATATTGGCTAAAAGGGAATGTTACTACACTGTTGGTGAGAATGTAAGCTTGTTCAATCATTCTGAAAAGCAGTGTGGAAGTTCCTCAAAAGACTAAATATAGAGCTACCATGTGACCTAGGAATTATACTCTTGGACGTTTATTCAATGGACCACAAATCAGGTCACACTAAAGCCACTAGCACACCCTTTTTTATTGGAGAATTGTTTACCAAAGCCAAGATATGGAATCATCTTAGATGTCCCTCAGTGGATGAATAGATCAAGAAAAAATATATATTGTATAAACATAAATACAAATATATATATATACCACATTTATCTATATATAGCATATATACTATCTATCTATCTATCGAGATACAATGGAATTGTACTCATCCATGAGAAAGAATGATATTGTACCATTTGTAAGAAAATGGAAAGACTTGGAAAATATCATAATAAGCAGAGTAAGCCAGAGCCAAAGAAACATAGTCTGCATCATTTCCCTCAGTTGTGGTTGCTAGAATGTGCCTATAAACCTACAAGTAATCACACTGAATGACTAGAATAAATAAATAACATTAGGACATGATAAATTATATAGGACCCTAGTCATTAACTTACAGAGGCCAAAGAAACTATACATAGGAGTGGTAGACAAAAGCTCAATAGCTATGGACAGATGATCATATAAAACAATATTTTATTATATGAACTCAAAGAAAAGGAAACGAGACACTCTTTAGTTGCCATTGTTTATATTTCTGTTTTCCTTTCCTTTTGTTTTGTTAGTCAGTTTGTTTGTATTTTGGAGGGTAAGGAAGGACACATAAAAGGTGGAACAAGGTTGAACAAAAACAACAGTGATACTCACTAGGCTTGCTTATAGACGCTATGTGTGAAATGAACTGGATATCGTATGGGTGGGGATTGGAGGGAAAGACTGGGAAAGAGGGATGGGAGGGGAGACATGGTTAAAAAGAATTGTACTGATTGTACCTGATTCTTGTGTAAGTGTAATAACCCCTCTGGATATCAACTATACAAAAGCAATTTTAAAAAAGAAAAAATGTAAAAGCAAGGAGGCAGTCCCAGGAAGACAGCATTTCAGCTCATTTGCAGCTATTTTGGGGGCACAGATATGAGCTTCAGTAGACATGACGTTTAAATAAAGAATAGGCCAGAGGGGAGAAGTATACATTGTTAGACAAATGAAGAGGAAAAGCAGGTGTGGGTGACTGATACATTTCTGTAGATTTTCTTGACTGAGTGGGCCTGTATCTAGTCCACATGTACCTGGATAAACAGAACTTAACTATGCACTTACTCTCTTCTCATAATATTATGAGGATATTTCTGTAGAAGGGGGTAAGGAAGGGCACATCTTTGTTTCATTGCATGTTATGTCCATCTTTAATTGGGTATTGATAGTACTAGATTATAATAATAAAAACGTCTTAAAAGGATAGAATGAAGGAGCTGCAGAACAGAATGTCTTAGGAAGCTTGAGTTGAATAAGAAGCTAGAATGGAGAGAAAGGGAAAAGACAGCAGGGGGAAGGTAATATCGAAGCAAAGGGAAGGAAAATGTCTTCTTCACTGTTGGTGAATAGAAATAGATTACCAACTCTCTCCCCTCTAGCTTTTTACCCATCAACAAATCATTGACCTCTGGAAACATTACCTGTAGAATGAGAATCATAAAAATAATAACACTGATGTAATAGGAGTTTTGTGAAGCTTTAAGTAGATAATGATCAAACCTAGCTTACCATGATGCCTGGTAGAAAATGAAGTCTTTAATGTTGGTACAGTACAGTACAGTACATTTTGGTTCATTAGCTTTCTAGACTCTCCCAAATTAAGAGTTTTACTCTCATGTTTTTATGCCATGAATTCATATTTTTTTGTTTTATTTTCTGGGTTTTAATAAAATGCTCCCCAGAGAAAACTGTCAATACTTCTGAATACCTTGGGGTTTTCACTTAAAATTTTCAGTGCATCTTAAATAAATGAAATGCTTCATTACCAGAGCGTATGTTGTTGACTATAGTCAATACTTTCATACATTAACGTAGCAAAGTGGTAATTGAGTCCAACAGTTATTCAAACTATCCAATGTTTCACTGATTTAAATTGCTTCCAGGCTTTGTGTATGGGCACTCTTGCTTACTAAGAAGTTTGAATACCAACTGTGAACAATTTATTGAGTGCCAATTATCAAGGGAGTATAGTACTAGATGCTTTTAAGAAAGTAGAGTTGAAGTGGGTTGAAAACATGTGATGTTTCTAATACTTTGTCATCATCTTTAGCATTTATTATCTCATTTGACTCAGAACATTTTATAAGTGTATCACATCTTATAGGTTTTTCTTATATAGGGAGAGATTAAGTTGCCTAAGAGTAGCAAATTGAAGCAATCAAGTATGTTTGTTGCTTGGTTTATTCTGAAGACCAGATCTTTATAAAAATTACTATACTTTATTGTTATTATAAAGGTGAGGTGCAGAGGATTATAATTACCTGAGTCTGGTAATGAGTATGTTTCCTTTCACACAGTGTCATCTGTTCTCTCCCTCCCACCCAGTCCCTTCCTCCCATCCCCGCCCATGAGTTGTATAGTCCACTTTCATCCATGTCCAGCGAGCGACACTGTTGCAGGTTTTCACCCTTTTCAGGGAGATAATACATATTTGTTTAGTAACAGAACAAAGCAAAACTTCTTAATTAATAAAATTATGAGCTTTAAATAATAATAGATATGGAAGACAGGACAAACCTCAAATAGCTTACAAAATCCAAGGGTATGTGTTCATATCTCAGCTCTGCCATTTACTATCTTCATAGTCTTAGATTAGATTACTTAACCTTAGGTGAGCTTTAACTCCTTAAAAATCTTGTGAGGATATAATTTTGATATAGTGAGGCCATGTCAAAATTGAAATGTACAAACATTAGAGCATTCCATTGAATACAAGTTACTCATCTGATGTTTATAAAATGATGTGTCAATTTTTGAGCCTTTTCATGATTTTGGTTATATCACAATTAAATATTTAAGAAGGCCTTATACTCTGGGAGTGGGTTAGAATAAATACTTTTACACAGAATGGAGTGTAATGAAGCATTTATGACATGCTGCCGACTTATTTTAAAGAACATTGTTTATTCTATTATTTTTGTGAGTCCGTGTAATTGCATATCACATTATAATTTTGCTATACCTCATTTATTATTCTTTAAAACCATGTCTTTCTCTTCTTTTTCTCTGGCTTCTAGGAGATAATAGTTAAGATCTTCAACATGCCAAGTGCTTTATGAAAGGATCTTTCTTGTTAGATTTACAAATCCTTATAATGAAGTTTTATTCCTGTCTTTTACTTGGGTACTTTAGTTGCCAGAAACAAGTTACCATATGTCTGAAAGATCTGATTAGGGAATGTCCTGATAATTGCTTTTGACTTACCTGAAGATGTGTAATTAGCATCAACTCAATTTTTGTGGGGGATTTGAACATCCTTAAGGTTTATCATTTTGAAAATAATGGTTCTAATCCCATGAACACATTTGAAGAGCTCATCTGACATTCTTCTTATGTCTTTTCTCGAGTTGCACAATATAGTCTTCCTTCTTAAGGGGCTAGGTTCTACATTGTCTAAATATCTGGCACCTATGGGAGTCTGAACTGATGATTAATAGGTGAGCATCATTTTAAAAACTATATAGCTGGAGGCAGAAAAGAAAGTACTGATGGGTTCATTAAGCAATTCAATCCCAAACTATAAAAAGTTAAGTTTAATCCTGCCCGAAGCCTGGTGGATTCTGTCATAAACACTTTTCATAAACCTTCCACTTAAACCTGGTCTTACAGTTTTATTAACCTAACAATAATTCAAAGTGACACCCCATATAGCAATATAAATCTATAAGATGATATCATAAAACTGAAACCATTTCCAAACCATAGATAATTATGTAAATATTGAAGTTTCTAGCTAGGTGTGTTTTTCCAAATTGTTTCTTCTGGTTTGGTTAATAGATATATGGACTATAACACCATGTTAAAGAATCTGAAGGAAAAGAAAAAAATTCCAACAGCCACTGTTGAAAAGTAATGGGGTTTGGAAAACTTTATTTGTGAAACTTGGAGCAGTTTACTAAACATCTACCTTTATGGGTCTCATCTTTTCTAGGGGCATTCCTCTACTGTGTTGCTATGTATAGTTTTTAGGTATTGGATTTAATGGCTTATTGATATGCCCTAGATGTGCTCAGGGGTGGTGTGTAACAGTGTACATTTTCAGAAACTCTAAATCCCAGCTATTACTTTTCTTTCTTTAGTTCTTAGTCTAAGAGCTAGATGAATTCTCAAATTAGATCATGACAAACTTAACCTTAGGAATGTTGTAATTTTCCAATCCTGTTATTTGGAGCATAAGGACACATTTTTTATTTCATGTGGGGCAGAGAGGGACATTTCCAAGAATAAGCTTAGAAGGAATCCATCAGAGCTAGAGGGTTTGTTCTCATCTGCCTGCTGTAGTCATTCAATAGCAGCAATCTGCTCTCAAATAAAGGTAAGCCTTAAGGGAATGTTCAAATATCTCTCACTGAGACTATGGGACAGTTAGGCTTTTATAAGACAGGTGTTGGAGAATTATCTGAAGCCATGGGGATTTTATTTTCTGCATGTGCTTTACAGCTCTAGATTGACTGCCTATGAGAAAAAAAGGTCCACTTTGATGTGACATGGGAGTTATATACTATGCCTTAACACATCACAATGGTAACTCAGAAAGATATATGTGTCATTATTTCTAGAGGATCTTCTCCCCTGGTAGATTTTGAACTCTTTTCTAGTGCTTAGTATGGTGCTTGGCTCATCCTAGGAGCTCATTTAGCATTTGTTGGATGATTTAATCACTTGGGTAGTACCTATACAATGGAGAGGAGAATACAGAATTTTGGATGTTAACGACTTCATTCACCAACAATTGCCATTCATTCTTCACTGGTTATTTTTGGGGACTATGTAATGTGTGTGTGTGATGTCTATGTTTATGAGATGTGAGTATGTGTGGGTGTGAGAGAGGGGGGGTTGTGTTTGGGAGACACTTCTGTAACATTGGTAATGTCTGTTAGAAGTACATTAAAGGTAGAGATTCTAAAGCCGGGGCACTGGTGGCTCATGACTAATACTAGCTACCCAAAAGGCTGAGATCTGAGGATTGTTGTTATAAGCAGCCCAGGCAAGAAAGTCCGTGAGTCTCTCGTCTCCAATTAACCAGTCAAAAAGGGGGGAAGTGGGGCCTGTGGCTAAAGTGGTAGAGCACTAGCCTTCAACAAAACGGCTCAAGGACAGAACCTAGGCTTTGAGTTCAAAGCCCACGCCTGGCACACATACACACACAAGTAGAGAATTTTAATAAAGTTTAGCTTACATGAAAATTTAACATTAACTCCTACACTTTATTCATTCTTTATGAAGTTTGTCTTTTTCAAAATATAAAGGTTGTTTCCTTCAGTTCTCCAAACATAGGAAAACACAGTAGTAATGCATACTGAAATTTTTGCAATTGGCTTCCATTACCTGCTTTGCTCCTGATCTCCAACAAGGAAGAAAATGGAAATGGGGGCTAACGCTAATATCTACCAGTGGTGGTGAAAGTAGTGAGTTAGGAAAAACATGGGCAGGAAGGTGAGCCCTTGTCAGGAAGTTTCAGGAATCAGGCAATTCCTTGCATCAAAAGGTCAGAATTAGAAACACGGTTCCAGTATTGTTCCAGTAGTCTCCAGACTTATTTCTCTTAGTTCAGGCTTGAGCAAATTAACTTCTCTCTGCACTGTCCCCACCGCAACTACCTTATTGCTGGAATTGCTTCCTTGATAGTTCCTCAATATTGATATTTAAATGGTAACAAAAAGCTGTCATCCAAAGGGACAAACTATAGCCAGACTAGAAAGAGTTGAATCAGTCTCTTACTTCATTTTCTTTGTAAGGATGGCAGCCTATGCCATGCTTGAGTGTTTTTTTAAATTCGTTTTTGTTTTTACCCCACTTAGAACTTGAGATTTATTAGAATACGTCTGACAATCATTATCTCAACCACAAACATTTTACCTAAACAATAAACATGTGAGTTTCCATGAGTGTTGACTGTATAAGCCTATTTTCTGTTGAATTATGTGACCCACTACCATTAAAGCAACTTTATAGTAAGTAAAAATATAAGCAAAGCATAGTGCAGTAGTCCAATGAATATATGACCAACTCCCAAGCGACTAGGTAATTTTTTTCCCTTTTCTACTAACATGGTATGAGATGATCTTTTTTCTTTCAGCTTCCAGGTGACAAAAACTATTTTCTTTTTTACTTCACTTAATATATTTTTCCAAGTCTTGCTATTTCTTTATGAATGGGGCAATCCTGTTCTTTCTGATGGAAGCATAGAATTCCATTGTGTATATATACCACATTTTCTTGATCCATTCATCCACTGAGGGGCATTTGGGTTGATTTCATATCTTAGCTATGGTAAACTACGCTGGAATGAACATGGTTGTGCAGGTGTTAACTGTGGCCTGGCTTGTGGTCAATTGGATAATGCCAGAGAGTGAGATTGCTGGGTCATAGGGAAGCTCTGTGTTTAGACTTTTTATGAACCTCCATACTGTTTTCCAGACTGATTGAACAAGTTTGCATTGCTACCAACAGTGTAGTGGCATTCCCTTTTGGTCACATCCCCACCAGCATCTGTTCATTTTCTTATTTATATTCATTCATCATATGTAAGACTCTTCAGATCAGTATTAAATTACTATTAAACAGAATCAAAACTTCATTTTTATAGTGAATTTTGGTATAAGTAAAAAAGAGATAGCTTTTAATTATTTTATTCAAGTAAACAGATTATAATTTACAATAATAAACCCATTTATTGAAGCAAACAACATGACTATTGATGGAATCCAGTCAATTGAATGCAAATAGCTCAATATTTGGAAAACTAATGATTAATGATAGACTGTTTTCCTATAAGCTTTTAAAAGAAGATGATTTGAGTGGTTTTGTATGGACTTGAAACATAATTCTGCAGCTTTGTATTTTGTTCTTCTCAGTGGGAAGGGGTTAGGAGAGAGAAAATAGATTCATCCTTAAGGCAAACAGAAGTCACCTTTCTCCTTTCCTTCTTTTGCTAATTAGGAGAAAAGAGAAAGTTAACAGCTGAACCATTCTTTAGACATTTTGAATCAAAAGGAACAAGTTGAAAGATCTTCCACTCAGAAATATAGTAGAAATTTAATAGTCCTTTTTCCATTGCTGCCTGTAGGTAAGAATACAAGAATTCTGATCTCCAGAATTTCTTACCTGTATTTCTAATGATGCTAAGGTAGAAAAGAACAATATTTCAAGGTAAAATATTAGACTTGGATTGCTGACAAAATTTAATATAGATAAATGTACTTAAATTATTAAGAAACATCTCCAAGGATCTTAATATACGTTTCTTCTTATTAGGTCATTCATAATTGTAAAGATTGCTTGCTGTTGGTTTTCTAATAGTTTCATCTGTCACCCATCTTTTGAGAGCAACAGAAAACTAAAAATGTTTAAGTTAAAACATTCGTATTTACTGATAAATTTATGCGCCATCTATTTCACTCTATTTGATGTACTGGCTGAAGAATTTTAACAAGTGAATAGAATCATGGACCCACTATAATTAAGATACAGAAAAGGCTCACTGGCCAAATAATTTCTTCCTGGTGTTCTTCTTAGTTAATCCTTCCCCTCCTCACTCAATTTGGGATGATTTGTTCTCTAGTCATCCTATAGTCTTAACAGGTACAGGATATAGTAGGAATGGAATCATGTTCTGTCTCTGAGTCTGGTTTCTATCATGTAATGCATTTCACATCTATGCTGATGTGTTTTTCTATAATTTGTTTCTTTTTACTGATGATATATCAGTTTATCATTCTATTTATTTGTTGAAATACATTAGATTTTTTTCTAGTTTTTTTTTTCTTTTTTGTTGTTGTTGTCAGTGGTGGGGGCATGAACTTGGCCTGGGCTCTGTCCCTAAGTCTCTTTGTGCCCAAGGCTAGTGCTCTTACCACTTGAACCATAGTACCACTTTCAATTTTTAAGTTGTTTATTGGAGATAAGAGTCCCATGGGGACTTTTCTGCCTGGGCTGGATTTGAACTGTGATCTTCAGATCTCAGTGACCTGTGTAGCTAGGATTAGAAGTGTGAGCCAACAGTACCTGGCTAGGGTTTTCCTAGTTTTGAGAGGCAATGAATGAAATCACTATAAACCTTTGTGTACAAGTTTTGATGTGACTATCATTTTCATTTCTCTTGATTAAATACTTTGAAATCTGGTCTCTGTGTTATATAGTAATGTACTTCTAATTTTATAGGAAATTGACACGTTCTTAAAGTGGACTATTTTTCATTCTCTCTAACAATTCATAAATATTCTATTTACTTAGCTTTCTCACTAACATTTGGTAAGCCTGGTGTATGTATGTATGTGTATGGATATATGTATATATATTTACATATGTATATATAAATTTACTGCATATAGCTATAAATTAATTTTATATAAAATAAATTTTAGTGTTCTATTAGATGGATAGTACATCCTTGTTTAAATTTACATTTTTATTTCTTTTTTTTTTTTCCCGGTCTTGGGGCTTGAACTCTGGGCCTGGGCGCTGTCCCTGCACTTTTCAGCTCAAGGCAAGTGCTCTACCGCTTAAGCCACAGTGCCACTCCTGGTTTTCTAGTTGTTTATTGGAGATAAGAGTCTCTCGGACTTTCCTGCCTGGGCTGGATTTCAACAGTGATCCTCAGATCTTAGCTTCTGAGTGGCTAGGATTACAGGCATGAGCCACCAGCACCTGGCTGCATTTTTCTAATGAAAAATAATATTGAACTTCTTTCCATGTGCTTATTCATATCTTTTTCAACAGAAGTATCTGTTCAACTATTTTGAACACTTTTTTTTGTTGTTGTTGAGTTTAGAAAGCTTTGTATTCTGGATAAGTAATTTGTTAGCTATATGATTTGTGAATCCTTCATCCCTGTACCCTTGCTTATTTTTTCAATTCCTTAAAGATGTAATTGACTGGGCAAAAGTTTTGATTTTGATGAAGTTCATCTGAACACATTTTTCTTTTATGGATCATAATACTTTAATGTCATATTTAAGAACATTTCTACCCCAACGTTGCAAAGAATTTTCTCCAGTGTTTTCTTCTGAAAGATCTATAGTTTTATGGTTTTTAAATTTAAAAAAATCTTTAAACAATTATAGAAAGGGACTTCAATTCAACTTGTCAATTTATGAGTATAATACATCTCAATCCACGTTACTCTAGTTTTAAATTCAGGTCTTTGGTAAGGTTTAGGTTACATTTCATGAGTTGAAATTCTCTTTGGCATTTGTAGGACTGTGATTTAAAAGAAAAATTCATTTTTCTTTGAATTGTCTTTGTGCTTTTGTCAAAATTCAATTACCTGTATTTCAGAGTTTTCAAATAAGTGCCTTTATATTTTACTCATAGATTTTATTTATGATTGGTAAGAAAGAGGGATATAGTGGCTTTATTTCATATCAGCAAGCATTGAACTTCTAAAAATGGGTCAAGATCCTTTAGTTTTAAGATTATACTAAGACATGTAATAGTATGTAATTGTAGGTA
Organism: Dipodomys merriami; assembly: GCF_024711535.1. Lineage (NCBI taxonomy): Eukaryota > Metazoa > Chordata > Mammalia > Rodentia > Heteromyidae > Dipodomys > Dipodomys merriami. The sequence continues at coordinate 106,680,756 of NW_027202270.1, forward strand.
TAGTAGCTCAGACTGAGGGTCATAGTTGAAATGAGTCACAGGCTAAAAGTTTGTTTGGAGGATAATTTTGAATACAATGTTCAGGGAACTTCCTTAGAGTGGAGACAAAGTTTATTTCTGTCAATGAAATATTCATGACTTAGATAACTCAATTTCATTCTCCAATTCTCTTTCAGTGATGCTACTCTTGACCAATTTCTTGTGGGTGAGATCAACAGTGAAATTACAACTAGAAACATAAGTTTCATATGTCTATTAAATAGTTGTCATTTATGATAAATATCACCTCAGTTTAAAATGATAAATATCACCTTGGCTTACTGTTTTTTGGGCTGTAAAGATATGTGGGAAATAGTTTCTGAGATGAAGTCTTCATTGTCTTGTAAAGGAATAGAAAATGTGTAAAAATATACACTTGTGAGGTTCAGTGGTCACAAAAGGAAATACAAAGCCACATAGGATAAAGGATACAGGTCAGAGAACAGGTGATACTTAAACCAAGAATTAAAGAAAGAGTTCTCACCAAGTGGGGGGAAATGTGGTGTTAAAAAGGGCCATCTATAAAAAAACAATCTTTGTTGTGCAAACAAAACTATAATGCTAATGGCTTTGGGAGTTCCAAGAGTGCTCTCTGTATATTTCTTTAAACTATAATTTCTTGACAAGCATCATGTATTGGTGCCTTAAGATTTTATGCTATTCAGTGGTCAAGTCAGAGAAGAATAGCCTCTTAAAGAAAAACTCTTCTTTGAAGGAAATGTATTTCAGGCGAAGCACTTGCTACTATTTTAAAATTTTTTCTTTTAAGAATTGATCTGAGAAAGATCACCCAGGATAAAATACAGAAAGACCTCAGAAGAATGAACTTTTATCCCTAAAGGCACATTTTTATTTTTTTGGTTCATTACATTCAATAATCCAGAATGGCTCTTTCACAGTTGGATCTGATCATAATCAGGCAAAGAAGGAAATGTAATTTATAAATGCCACCCAACTTTAGGTGGAGCCCTGAGGTCTTTTATTGGAAATCTTGTTTTGAAGTTAATTGGAGAAAAGTAGTGGACAAGGCAGTGGAGAAAGAATTAAGTTTCTATGAAAATTGGCACTGTAGACTTAGGTGAATCAGATGAGACCAAATCTATACAGTTTGCTTGCCACTTAACGGTCTAATACAACTGCAGTGTTACCTCTTTTCTTTGTAGCTGTGCCTGCTAGTGAGACTCTTTGTGTGGCTCTGTGGTCTCCTTTCTATCAAGATCTTTGATGCCTCCTGAATGGCCACAATTTCAGATAAAGCATTAAATGTGATATTGAATCAATCATATTGCAATCATCCTCTCAATAGTGTCAGAGCAATCCATTTCCTGGGCAGAGCAGGATGGGGAAGGAATGATAAATTTGGGACTGGGATACTGAAACATTATAATCACCTGTAGTCCTCGTAGCCACAAATCTCAAATTTTGTATTGAAATAACATTATTTTAAAAATTCTTAGTTGTAGAATTATTAGTCTTCAATTCCTTCTCCCTTTTTTACCTAGCACAGCTACATCGTCAATACCACATAACAATCGGCTCAGAGCTTCTTAGCAACTCTCATCCCAACATAAAATTCCTTTGTGTGTGTTGTCACCTTTGAACCAACCATGCCCTCAGCTAAAAATATACTCCCTGACTTTACCAGTCTCCTTGCCTGATAAATCTTCAATTCTTTTTTTTTTTTGGGGGGGGGGGTCCAGTTGTGGGGCCTGAACTCTGGGCCTGGGCACTGTCCCTTAGCTCTTCAGCTCAAGGCTAGCGCTCTACCACTTGAGCCACAGCGCCACTTCCGGCCTTTTTTCTTTTTGCTTATGTGGTGCTGAGGAATCGAACCCTGGGCCTCAGGCATGCAAGGCAAGCGCTCCACCACTGAGCCACCCTCTCAGCCCTAAATCTTCAATTCTTCATGGCTCAGTTTAAATATTATTTTGTCTGTAGGCACATTTTGGCTTTCCCAGATGGAGTTAGTTACTTCTTTGCTATAAATGTATAGCAATTTAGTCACACATCCATTATAGCTACTGTTAATTAAATTTCTCTCATGCTTTCTTGGCCATGAAGTCTTTCAGGATCGAAAGGCTTTTATTTCCTATTGGATAGTGGAAGACTAAGAAAATATAAATTAAAGAATAATCTTCTTTGAACAAATAAATGAATATATACTTCATGAAGAATGAATAAAAAAAGTGTTGTATTATATGGTATAGAATTTATATGTAGTATCAGTGTGCTTGGTGTTTGCCTTTCCAGATACACATTGTTTTCGCTCAAGGAGGCTGAACTTCATAGATGTAGTCAATGTGCAATTTTGCTCTCCCTGACTTCTGTTGGCTTTTGCCAATAAGCTAGTGATAAGATATTAGCCTGAAGAGAGAATGGGTTTCCTTTTTGCAGTCTGTCCTTGAGTAGCTTAAGTCTCTCCATGAAATGCTGATATAATAGCCACTCAGTGTTGTCTCCTCTTTTTTTTTTTTTTTTTTTTTTTTTCTATTTCAGGTACAAAGAATTGGCAATGGTTCTTTACTGTTTCTAGACCCTGGTAAATGCATCATTTCTTATTATCTCCTTAACTTTAGTGTACCTTCATTGAACTCTCCTCAGTTTATCCAATTTGAGTATACGAATTAGTATAACCCTTAAGTCTGATGTTTGAAGATAAATGTTTTGTGAAATAATTGTGCTCAAAGTTTGGTGAGTTTGTGACAAAACAAAATGTGCTCTACACTTACATGTATAGGAAATATTGGGTTTGACATTTTTTGGGGTTTTTTATTAGGGTATTTTGTAGCTTTTAATAATTAAACATTTCTAAGCATGTGATATGGAATATGTGTTTCTAAAGTATTTCATCATCTTAAATTTGATATTTTATTTCATTCTAAATTGCAATTATTCATTACTGTATCTCAAAACTAGATGCATTTGCAAAGTTTCAAAAATGCTGCCTTGTCACTTAGAACAAAACATTGTGAATGCCAAACTAAACTTCTATTACCGTTGTTTTTCTTGTTTGTTATGAACATTTATTTCATTTGCATTGAAATACAGGATCTTAATTTAGCATTTGGATATTGAATTTATTATCTTCTTTTTTCCTTAGGTCTAAACTACTTCTTACTATATTACTCTAAGACCAACCAAAATGATGACAAATAAGAATTATAGGGATGTAAATATAGTGTCTCATAAGTTATTTCTTTTTGAAAACAAAATAAATTGAGAATATAAACTCCTTGTTAGCAGATGTGAATTGAGGGATTCTACTAATTTGTTTTAGTGCCAAGCTCATAACTATATATATCAAGACTGACAATATTTGCAAGGACATTTATTACTTAGATTTTTCTCAGCAGGAATTAAAAGCTCACCTATATAATGAAATACTTTAATGAGAGATGTTTATCAACAGTTAGATCATAAATTAAAGATTCGGATCAAAGTAGCAAATTTCTCTGTATCAGTAATCTGTGTGGCTATTAGTGATATTAAGGTATTTAATGTGGAAACTTTACAAACTCAGAAATGAATTCCTTATTTATAAATATTACTTAAATAAACTTGCTTATGTGCTCAAAATTCCCACTTCAAAATTTCAATTTCTTTGATAGCTCTTGAAGTTGTTATGATTATATTACATTTCTGAATTTCAATAGCCAGAATTTTGAAGAAACACTGGTTCTGACTATATTTGTAAGCAATAATAGTTACAGATAATGTAGCTATTATATTCATGCTCTAAAAAGTATGTATAAAGAAAGTATATATAAAGAGTTTACATATGCTTAAAAGGTATATATATATGTATATACACATACATACACGCACATATATATATCTTTATATCTATATTTACATGTTTTCAGATAACTGGGAAGTTTGTTATTTGCATATATAGGAATGCATAAATATTTAAAATATAGACTATATATACATACATTATAGAGTATATATAGATACATATATACTTTATACATGTGTGTATGTCTATGTATACATATATACACACGTATAAAGTGTATATATATGTGTGTGTGTGTGTGTGTGTGTGTGTGTGTGTATATATATATATATAGCGAGAGAGAGAGAGAGAGAGAGCTCCATTACCTGAAGATCATTTTGGAAACAGAGCTCCAAGCCTGAGGCTGCATTGTAGTCAGCCTCTTCCTCTCAGCTCACTGGGAGTTGGTTACCAAGTGAGACAGAGAGCTCTGAGCCAATGTCCCCTGGATCACATGATTTTCCCAGGCTCCTCTGTCCTACAAGATGATTAACTACAGGGTAAAGTCTGCAAATATTGAGACTGGCAGGAACCCATTCCCCATAGCATAGTTAAATCAGGCAGAGTAAAGGGGTTGACAAGAAAGAGCAAAGAAGATCATATTGAAAGGAAGATCAAATGCACAGACATATGACTTTCCACATCCAGGCAGCCTCTGTTCAGTGGTCAAATCATTTGGGAAAGTCTACAAAAGGAAGGCTTTCAATTCCACACTATTCTGTAGCCTCATACTACTGGATAAATGCTTAAACCCCAATGGCTTCCCTGTATTTTAGTTTTATCCCTTTTCCTCACTCTTATTCTTCTTTTTTTTATGATTTACTCTTAGCCATAGCAATAAGGCAAGAGAAAGAAATAAAGAGATACAAATAAGAAAGGGATACTTTAAATAATCACTATTTGCAGATAATGCAGTCCTATACTTAAATGATCTGAAACACCCCACCAAAACACTTTTAGATGTCTTTAATAGTTCCAACAAAATAGAAAGATATAAAATCAACAATACAAAATTTAGTACCCTTTTTACTAACAATGAATAGCCTGAGAACAAAATCAGTAAAATAATTTCACTAATAATAGCCTCAAAAATGTAAATACTTAGAAGCAGGTGAAAGATATCTGTAGTGAAAACTAAAATACATTGAATGAAGGAATTGAAGAAGACATTAAGAACTGAAAAGATGTTCCATGTTCATGAACTGGCAGAATTACTATTTTGAGAATACCAAAAACAATCTATTGATTCAATTCCATCTCCATCCAAATCCCAATGTCATGACTCAAGAAATAGAAAAATCAATCCTAGAATTCATATGTAAGTACAAAAGACTCGGGATAGTCAAAGAAATCCTAAGTAAAAATAGCAAAGCTGGATCTATCACAATATCTGCTTTCAAATTATACCACAGAGCTATAATAACAAAAAAACAGCAAGACACTGACACAAAAACAGGCATGGAACTGGGCGCGGGTAGCTCACGCCTGTAATCCTAGCTACTCAAGAGGCTGAGATCTAAGGATCACAGTTCAAAGACAGTCCAGGCAGGAAAGTCCAGGAGACTCTTATCTCCAATAAACCACTAGAAAACGGGAAGTGGGGCTGTAGCTCAAGCAGTAGAGCACTTGCCTGAGCTGAAGAACTGAAAGATATTGCCTAAGCCCAGAGTTTAAGCCCCACGACAGAGAAAAAAACCTCAAAAAACAAAAAAAACCAAAAAACAAAGCAAACAAGCAAACAAAAAATACAGACATAGAGTCAATGAAATAGAAGTCCCAGAAATAAATCCACACAGGTGGACTTACTGATTTTTGATGAAAATGCCAAAAACATATGTTGGATAAAGGGCAGACTCTTCAACAAATGGTGTTAGAAAAACTAGGTATCTACAGGTAAAAGACTGAAACTTAGAACCCTCTCTTTCACCTTGTAGAACAATAAATTCAAAATGGTTAGGGAATCTAATGTAACACGTGAAGCTTTGAATCTACTAGAGGAAAGTTAACACACTTTGGAGATACAAGTAGTAACTTTTGTTATAAAGCTTTAATAGCTCAGGAAATGCTAAGAATTGACTAATGGGTTTGCCTCAAATGTGAAATCTTCTTCACATCAAAATAAACAATTACCAGAGTCAAAAGACAGCCTTCAGAATGAAAGAAAATCTTTGTCAACTATTTATCATACAAGGGATTACTATCCAAAACAGCTTAAATGCTAAACATAAAAAAATCTAAGTATTAATGGGCAAATGGATTAAACTGATTATCCCCCCCCCCAATATAAATGACTAAGAATGTTCAACATCCTTAATCATAAAGAAAATGCAATCAAAATGGCACTGAGATTTCATCTCACCCCAGTTAGAATAGCTATAATAAAGTACACAAGCAACAAATTCTAGCAAAGATATGGAGGGGAGGGGGAATGTAAATTAGTGTATCTAAATGGAAAACTATATGAAGGTTCCTCAAAAAACTAAACATAAAATTATTTTATGATTCTTTAATTACCAATCCTGGGCATATATCTGAAGGAATGTAAGTCAACATACAACTGGACATCTATATTTATTACAGCATTACATACAAAAGCCGGTGCATAGAATTATCCTAGGTGACTCCCAATGAATGAAAAAACTTGATATATGTATACAATTGAATGTTATTCAGCCATAAAGAATAAATTATTCCAGGAGAATAATTGAGGTGGAAATGGTTATGTTAAGCACAATAAGCCTCTAAGAGACAAACAGTATATTTTCTCTCATATGTGAAATCTAGACCTTATATAATGAAAAAAATAACCTGAATGCAAAAGAGGAATTCTTTCCGAAAGGAACCAATAAAAAGACAAAAAAAGAGGATGATGATGAGGTGTATGAAAGTACATTACATTACATACATATATGAAAGTAAAATAATATAAAAAGGGTTAGTGGGAGAAGAAGGAATAATAAAAGGGTGAACAGGATTATTATCTACCCTAAATTCCCATGTATGGAGATAACACAGTGAAAACCTTTTATACAATTAATATACATTTATAAGAAAGCTCATTTAATAAGCTGCAATATCCAGATGACTTCTCCTCTATCAATCAAATCACTAGCCAAATTGAGTTAGAATCAATATTTAATTCTATCCTGATTATTTATTTGGTATCATATAAGCTATTATAACCTCTAATGTTGTTTGAATGTCATATATGATACTTTCCTTTGAGATATGTACTATGAAATAAATCTAGTTCAGATTTTATACTAATTATCTGTATAATATATGTATAATGTCATAGTACAAATGTTGCTACCTTGTTCAGCAAATAATGACAAGAAAAAGTGTGCATATACACTTTTCCTGACTATTTTTCAGTCTGAAGTTGAATCTATGCATGCAGATTCTACAGATATAAATAGCAAATGCTAATTTCTGTCCCAAGAAATGTAGGCATGGTTGAAAATGGTGATGAGGAATACTTCTGCAGTCAGAACTTGCCTGCGAACCACTTGCAATTTAAAGAAGAAAATAATAAAATAGGCAGCCATACCAACTGAATAGAATCATAGAATTTTGGAAGAAGAAAGTTGATCTTTAAGTGATTTTGTTGAGATAAAGACATTACGCTGGAGACTCTTCTAGAAGGATTGAAGGAGTTCTCAACTTGTAACTACTGTTCCAGGTTGAAACAGTGAAGTAATGCATGTTTCCCCTTTGGGAAGCTTTACTTTTTAAGATCTTCTCAAATTGGTCATCTATGACTTACACTAATTCCCCCATACATGGCTTAAAGTCAATAACTGATGCTATAATCATGCCCCTGGTTATATGTCGATGAAACATCAAAGAGTAGTCACAAAGAGGAAATAGTTTTCACATTTTAATAGAGCAGAAAACCCACCTGAAGTTGAATTTCTATGATTTCCTCAGAGATTTTGAGAATATTTGGAATGGAGGGCCTATGGATTTCCCTTTAGTAAATACCTCAGTTAATTCTTCCATAGCACATATTTAAAAGAAAGCTAACAAATAGTAGTAGCTCCATGTCATAGTGTCTCTGTTAGTAAAATTAGGATGATAATGACATTCAGTTCTATAAAATTAGATTGATAAGATGATTACCTTAAAAGGAAGCTATAATTATTTAATGAAATTACTTATGTAAGTCTCTTAGTGCAGAACCAGACACACAATTAACACTCAGGATATATTTTGTGATAAAATTATACTCAACATAGAGCATTACCTAAGCTGTAATTTAAAATATGAAGTTACTAACCTGAATATATATGACAGCCAATCATATAAGTGTATTACTTGAAAAATGACTAGAAAACTAATTAATAACATGTAAGTAGTTATCATTGGGCTTTTAGATCTTTTCCTCCCATTTTTTGTTGTATTGGGAATCTATACTCATAAACATGTATTTATTTTTATAAAAGAATAAGCTTTAAACATAAAGGCAGACGATAACTTCAATGTAGTCTACATTTATAATGTTATGAGTCCCTACCTTCTCATATCATTTTTATGATCTCAAGTAGCGATGTGTAAGGTTTATTACTCGTTACTGCCTGGCAGAGAATATTTCTGAATGTTGCCACTACTGAATATTTTGTTCTCTCATTAACAAGAGCAAGGATTTGGAGTAGAAACAGTGGAGTTTGAATTTTCTGTGAATTTTAGTTTTTAATTTCATTTGAAAAATGACATCAAACCCCACTGACCGCATTAAGTCACCAGAGCTTTGACACAGACGGAACCCATAGGAAATTGTGTGCCATGCTGCCTGCATGTGCCCCTTCGCTTGTTACCACAAAAGTTGGAAGGAGATCAGCACCAAATTATCTGGGACTTTGAAGGTGATAAAAGAAAGCATAGTGTGAAACAGAAGGTTGTCTACATGTGAGTCACAGATTTATTATAATCATTTTGGATGCACTGAAACAGACCAAATGTGTGGGGAAATTATTTCTGATAGCATACTTAAATTTGAAAGGTACTCAGATGGCTGAGGTTTGTGGTCCACGTAGAAACTCGCTGTGAGTGTTAGGCATCAGGATTTGATAGAAAAAGGAGAAAAAAATGAATTTAGAATGAGTTTGAGACAGTGAGGCAGGAAAATCTTTTTTTAAAACTAGATATTGTTTTCTTTTGATACCTCAATCGAATTCTTCAAGATTTTCTAGAAAAAAATTCATTTTTCTTTTTAAGCCTATATACATCTTGCAAAAAAGCTACATTTTAAATTCACAAAACAACTGTAAATGTGATTTCATTTATTTTTTTAATTTAAATTTATTTTATTGTGAAGATGATGTGCTGAGGGGTTACGGTTACATAAGTAAGGTAGTGAGTACATTTCTTATTGAAGGTTGTTACCCCCTCTCTTATTTCCCACTTTCTCTCTCCCGACTCCTTTCCCCACAAGTTGTAAACTTCATTTCCGACATAGTGTCTTGTGAATATTGCTGTTGCATTGGGTCATCCTTTGTCCTTTGTCTCACTATTTTGTGATTCCCCATTCGCTTCCCCCAATCAGATAAACATATACACAAGACATAGGGTACCAAAATAAAAAAACAGTGTCCATGGGGGATAAAACAAAGGAAAAAAGAAAGAAAAAAAGAAAAAAACCCCACCTCACATAGTACGTTAAAACAAACAAAAAAATCCCTCAAAACCCTCTTTTTTAAAAATTTCATTTTATTGTAAAGATGCTGTACAGAGGGGTTACAGTTACATGAGTAAGGCAACGAGTACATTTCTTGTTGGGCATTGTTACCCCCTCCTTTGTTGTTCTCCCACTGTCCCTACCCGCCCCCACCTCCCTCACAAAAGCCCCTATTGTTTCCATATCTTGGAGTTCATTTTGATGAGCATTATTTTTAAATGGTCTTATGTACTTAGCTATTAAGCTATTATGATCCTCTGCTAGGACTATCCTAGACATATACTAATCATTGCAAATGAGGGAAACTATGAAGCCTATTTTTTGGTGGGTGGGGCCTGACTTATTTCACTTAATATGGTTTTTTCCAAGTCTTTCCATTTCTTTATGAATGGGGTGATGTTTTCTTTCTGATAGAACTATAGAATACCATTGTGTATATATACCACATTTTCTTGATCCATTTATCTACTGAGGGGCATTTAGGTTGGCTCCATATCTTAGCAATGGTAAATAATGCAAGGCAAGAAAATCTTCCAGTGAGAAGGGGATTTCCAAAAGAGATAAAAGTACAAATGGGCTGAGGTAGCAGGGTGAAATGGGGACAGGGGATGAAAAGATCATTCAAGAAGGAATCCTATTACTTCCAATATTTATGCAATGCAGGTAAAGGCTAAGTAAGTATTTCCTAAAACTAAAAAAAAATTGTGGCTTAATATAGAGTAGCAAGACAGGGGGCAGATGCATAGTTTGTGGAAAAAATTATACTGAAGATGCTAGCTCTATTTCCTTTTTTATTTATTTTTATTTTTATTGTGAAAATACCATACAGAAGGGTTACAATTACATGGGCAAGATAATGAGTACATTTCTTATCAAGCATTGTTGCTTCCTCCTTGTTTCCCCTTCCCATTCCTTTCCATCCCCCCCATTCCTCCCCTCTTCCCCCCCTAATCAAAGTTGTAAAGTTCGTTTTTCCACCTAACGTCTTGTACATCTCATTGGTTCAATGGGTCCACCTGTATCCCTATTTAAACAATTTGTTTTTCCCTTCTCCTCCACAAATTATACCAACATCAAATACAGTGAAAACAGGGGTTATATACCATGGGGGAGGAACACACAAAGCAACAAAGAAATCATCTTATAAATATGTTAGACACAATAGCAAGAAACAAAAAAAATTTGAGTCCTTATCTTGGGGTTCATTTCACCTAATATCAACTTATCTGACTGTTTCTGTTTGTCTCAGACATATACTAGTAATTGCAAATAAGGGAAATCATGGGACCTATGTTTCTTTGGACCTGGCTTACTTCACTTAATATAATTTTTTTCCAAGTCTTTCTGTTTCCTAACAAATGGGGCAATGTCATTCTTTCTGATGGAGGCATAGAATTCCATTGTGTATATATACCACAGTTTTCTTGATCTATTCATCTACTGAGGGGCATCTGGGTTGGTTCCATATCTTAGCTATGGTAAATAATGCTGCAATAAACATAGTTGTGCTGGTAGCTTTAGTATGTTCTTGTCTATTTCTTATTTTGATGTGCTCACTGGAAACCCTGAAAGTCATATATTCCAAATGTTCTGTGAAATGTGGATAATAACGCCTAGCCTTTATATCACAGTAAGGCTTTTAGGCTGGTTTCCATAATTCTTTCCTTTCTTGTTTGAGGAACAAAGATAGTCTTCTACATTTGATGGCTACCCCAGGTGTTGACTGCTAAATATGAGTGAGTGCATGGCAGTTCCAAGTACTCTAGCACCTGTCCACTGGAAGTATACAAAAGAATAACTCAGATGAAAATTACTAAAAGAATAACTCATATGAAAATTAGAAGTAATTTCCTAGTCACTGAAATTTGCCCATCCCATTTCTATATGATGGACTTCTGATTTTAACCTGGGTTAAGATAGATCAGTGAGGGGTTCGTAAGGTGGCTCAATGGTAGAGGGCTTGCCTTGCATGCATGAGGCCCTGGGTTTGATTCCTCAGCACCACATAGGTAGAAAAAGCCAGAAGTGGTGCTGTGGCTCAAGTGGTAGAGCATTAGCCTTGAGCTGAAGAGCTGAGGGACAGAGCCCAGACCCAGAGTTCAGGCCCCACGACTGACAAAAAAAAAAAAAAAGTTAACTGAGCTGGTATAAACATCCTTGATTTACCATTTTTATAAGTCCTGTCTGAAATGAATAAAAGTTTGCCTATGAAATTATCTTAAAGAATTTAATATTTTATAGGGAATGGAGAGGAGGATATCAATAACCTATTTAAAGATCATAATCTATAATCTATAAAATCTGTGTTTCTTATTAAGTTTGGGATTCTTCCATATCTCTTAAGCTACTAGCAAAGATAACCAGTAGCAACTCTGATACCAAATTATTGTATTTCTGCAGTTGTACCCACAACCTTGTTCATCTCTGATCCTGCCCCCAAGAATAATTTCTCTCTAAAATACTTATAAACAACTTCTGTTACGTCAATAACTGTATCCTCATTACCTTGGATAAAAATATTTAAACTCTGTAGCCTGGCATACAATATATCCCTAATTTGGATATTTCTGTATTATTCAGCAATTGCTGAAAAAACACTATCTAACAAAAAACTTCCAAAATGCAATAGCTTAAAAACAGAAAGCATATTTTCCCTGTGAGTCCACAGGTTTACTAGGGAGTTTCATTGCTCTCACTCAGGTTTGGCTGGGCTCACCAAGGCTCTCAGAGCTTTTGTGGCTTGCTGTCAAGTGTCTTCTGGCTGGTAATTGGCTGTGGTGATGCTGTGATGAGGTCACATGTTCTCTGGTGATTGGTCAAGGTTGCAGGGAGTGTGGCAGTACAGAAACCTCTTGAGATGTTGGCCTGGTTTCTGTGTACTACTGACCAAAGTAAGTTATAAAGTTAGTCAAGGTACAGGGGAAAGCAATTCGGTTTATATGAGAAGGATGACAGAGACACATAGAAAAAGCCATGGATACTGGGAAAGGTAAAAACCAGAAAGTTTCTGCTGCTCATTAATCTATTTGCCTTCTTCTTCATTGTAAATTCACACTAAAACCCAGTTTATTTGTTAGGCCTACCCAAGGTGAATTCTGTGTTGTTCTTTAGAACCATTTGCATTGCTCCCTTCAATTTTTATTCCTGAAATTTACTTTTCATGGAATTATCTTCCATACATGATAAAACTCTATACCCTACTAATACAAATGGAATAACCACAATAATGTTAAAGTACTAAGATCTTACAACAGTACTGGACCCCAGTCTAAGTCACCTGTTGTATTGAGCTATTCTGTTATTCTGCGTGTAAAGTTTTTCTTTGTTGTTGTTATTTTTAATGTACTATGAGAGTTCTTATTTCTTTTGTGTGTGTGTGTGTGTGTGTGTGTGTGTGTGTGTGTGTGTGTGTGTGTGTGTGTGTGTGTGTGTATTTTCCTCATTGTGGTTTATCCCCTGTTGTAACTGTATTTGATTTTGGTACCCTAGGTATTGTATATACATTTATCTGAATTAGAGAAGGGGAGGAGAACAACAAAATGGTGAGACAAAGGACAAAGAGGAAACCAATGCAACAGCAATACTCATAAGACAAGATGTTGGAACTGATCTGTACAACTCAGGGGAGGGGGTTGAAGGAAAGAGAAAGTAGGAGAAATATGAGGGAGGGGGTAACAAGTTTGACAAGAAATGTATTCACTATCTTACTTATGTAATTGTTACCCTCTGTACATTACCTTGGCAAAAAAAAAAATTAAAAATTCCCTGTTTGTTTGTTTAAGAAAAGTGCTATAGTTTCTTGGATTTTATAGATCAGAAAATGGAGCCACAGTTGGGCATGGTGGTACTTGACTGTAATCCTTGTACTAAGAAGTCAGAGGCAAGATGGTTGTGAATTTGAGGCTAACCCAGGTTATGTAGTAAGACCCTATGTCAAAGAAAAACAAAGCAAGCAAAGAAAGAAAAAACAGAGAAAACCAAGACACAGCTAGTTTGTGTGAATTTAGTCAGGATGTGAATGTGTGTGTGTGTGTGTGTGTGTGTGTGTGTGTGTGTGTGTGTGTGTGTGTGTTGCCAATGTTCTTCATTTCTGGACCCCAGTATTTCACATACCTAGGCACAGAATCAAGCTTTGGTTCCTTTTTTTAGACAAATAAATCACCATTTCAACCTTTGGTAGTGTTAGCGTTTTTTAGCTTGGTTAATTCTCCCTTGGGCAGGTCATTGTCTTGTGCATTATATGACATTTACTGTTTTCTCTGGCTCTCTCCAATAGATGTTAATATCATTCCCTACTTGTAACACACAAAAATATTTGCATTGTTTGCCCAGGATCTTCTGTGAGCAAAATCAGTCCTAGTTCTGAGTCATGGAGATAAATGAAGGGCCTGCAATGATTGTTGTGAGAATCTTCTGAATAGTAAAAATAAACTGGGGACCTTAAAACTCCCTGACCCCTAAGCTAATTAATCTGGATTTCAGGGCATGCATATTTTTATATGTCAGTTTTGTAGTGCTGCAGGTGGTTGCAATATGGAATCATATTTGAGGACCCCTGGCTCAGAGGCTTAAACTCTTAATGAATTTTACTTCTTCCTCATCAGCAAAGCCTCCTCCCAGAGCCGCACATGAAGTCTCTTTCCCATTATTAACCTTTTCGAAGTCAAGGACTATTTGATTTTTTTGATTTTTCCTGAGAGATTAGCATAATGTATTTAATGTGTGTTTGTGTGTGTGTGTGTGTGTGTGTGTGTGTGTGTGTGTGTGTGTGTGTGTATTTTAACCAATTTGGTAAGTTTAAATTTGTAATAGATTAAATAAACAAAGTTTGTCAACTGCAGAGCCAAAGAAAAAGGCACCGATTGAGTTAGCAGTTGTTGGGCTACTAGAGCTTACTCAGTATTCTGAGTTTCTAGTCACTGAATCATGATGCTCTGTGTACATGGACCATAGCATAGAAGGTTGCTATTCCTGCTAATCCCACAGAGGCCATTGCTCTGTTCTCCACACATTTCTCTTAGGTGGAAAGTTGTCCAGCTACTGAAGACACTTGAAAGCAGTTGTGAAAAGTTTCTTTATCTCAAATGGACTCAGGCAAGAAAGTCTATGCACAGGTTATTTTTACATTTCCCTGTACTCTGGCATAATTTTAGATTTAACCCTTTTATTTACAAGTACCCTCTGTCCTCTCCCTCCCTCCCTCCCTCCTTCCCTCCCTTCCTTCCTTTCTTCCTTCCTTCCTTCTTTCCTTCCTTCCTTGTTGTAGTATTGGGGTTTGAACTCAGAGCCTTTTCATTGCCAGGCAGTTACTACACCACTTGAACCAAGCTCTGAGCCCTTTTTGTTTTCATTATCTTTTGGATAGGCTTTAATGTATTTTTTTTCTCCTGGGGTTGGTGTTGAACTGTAATTCTCCTGCAATGGCTACTTGGAATATAGATATGGACTTCCTTACTATTTGCCTATACTAACCTTCGGTGGTGATATTCCAGATCTCTGGTTCTCAGGTGCCTGCAAATAGAGTTGAGTGATGAAGCAGCTTTCTCACCTGTATTGTTTGCTATTTTATATAAGATGAATAACTAAGTCTGAGAAATGGGATTCTATACTTGATTCTTTATACCATGAGACATTGATTAGGATCAAATTATGATTTGCTTCTGAGCAAATCTCAGTATATTGAGATAACAATTCTTAGAGGAAGTTTATGAACCTCTGATTGTTTTACAATGACTCAATGATTATGTCTTTAAAGGAACATAAAATAAGTGCAACAAATTGAAACCATCATTTTAAAAAATCAAGTTATAAGGAAAGAACAGTTGCAAAGGCTGATCATCTATAACACTATACAAAAGCAACAATTTAATAAATCACTGAAATACACTAAGCAGTGCCTCAGTCTCAAATAACACTTTGGTTTGATTTAATTAAAAATATTGACTCATTATTGAATCAAGTCTCATCTTAAAAGGACTATACTATAACATTATTGCCTAAATATAATAAAATGGATGTTTTAGTATTGACAATTGTGTCTGAGAGTGGAGAGTTACCTTGCTGTGATATTCTGTCTTGCTTATGTGCACTTTGGAAAGAATGTGTATCTACTTTATGTAACTCAGTGATAAGAGGACTCTTGTTATATGTTTTAGTTGCTTTGGGCTGCTGTAACAGAAAACCATAAAAAGGGAGCGGGGGCTTTTAAACAATAAACATCTATCTCTTACAACGTGGAGGCTTGGAAATCCCAGAGCAGGTTGTCCAGCTGCTTGTCCATATATTCTGTGTCTGGTGGAGTCTCATTGCTCATAGATGGAGACTTCTAGCTCTGTCCTACTGGAGTAGAAGGGGTGGGGCAGTTCTCTGGGGCCTGTTTTGCCAGAACCTTAATTCTATTCTTGAGGACTCTGTCTTCATAACCTAATCACTTTCTGAAAGGCTCAACCTGTAAGTCCTCTCATCTTGGGGGTTAGGATTTCAGAATGTGAATTAGGGGAAGGGAGGCAAAAAACATTGAGACTATACTACTACATAAATTTAAGGTTTATGTTTATTACAGGAAATGATCATAGTGATGGTAATTATCAATAGCTCTATAAATGCAATTTCTGTTCAGTAGCCAATGCTGTATGTTCCTTGTTAATGCTTGATCACTCTACTGTGATTTTTCTTGGGAAATGTAATACTTCATGTTCCCAGTTTTCATGAAAATCTATTATAAAAATTATTGACCTTGAAAATATTGTAAATTAGTTCATAAGTGGTACATTTGAGCCAATCAGGTTTTGTTTCTGTGCTGTTACTGGGGGTTCAACTCAGGGCCTTGTACTTTTGATTGGTTTTCATGGTTTTGGTAGTGCTGTACCATTTGAACCATGCTCCAAGTCTGACATTCTTTTTTTTTTTTGGGCTATGGGATCTTGTAGGCTTTTCTACCTAGGTTAGCTTTGAATTGAGATCCTATAGGTTTCAGGCTCCTTTGTAGCTAGGATTATAGGGATGAGTCTGTGCTGCTAGGCAAGATTTCATTTTTGTCATGCGCCTGTGACATTTAGCACAGCATTGTACCTTAGGCTAATGAAACTGAAACTGAAAAAGTGATTGAATGATTAGAAATAAAGCATTGTTTTCCCTGGTGACAATTAGAATCCATCACTTGAATGATGCAGCTCTGGAAATGGTTAGAAACTAGCGGTGTATAACAGTCAACCTATGGCAGGAAGATGATTTAGTAAATGCATAGAAAGCTAATCCTCACACTTTTGATGCTCTTGGGGCAATATCTTCTCAAATCTTTGAGCAATGAGTTAGAAATAGGATCAACTTTAAGATAAAAGCTTCTTTTGTTTTTGGACATGTTCTCCTACCTTAGAAATGTTTTGTAATATTTGATGCAAAGTGGTAATTGAAGCTTGCAAACAACCACCATCCATGAAAATATGTCAATAGAATTTGTAGTTCTTAAGCCATCAGCATCACTCTGTCATATCATTCTTTTTGGTAGTATGAGTATTTGAACTCAAGGCCTTATCTTGAAATGGACTCTACCACTTAAGCCAAGTCTACGTTATGGTTTTTTAAATTTGTTTGTTTTGCTGGCTAGTTTGAGAAAGAATCTCATGGACTTTTCTGCCCAGGCTGGCCTCAAAGTACAAAACTCTAGATCTCAGCCTCCTAGGTAGCTGTATTTACAGGTGTGAGCCACTAGCACCTGGTTGCAACATCCTTTTTATTCTCCTACCATCCATGACATTCTCTAAGTCATAGTGCAAATAGGGCCTGAGTGAATGAGTTACAGAGAACCTGCCGTAACAGATTTCAAGCACTTATTCAAGCAAATATTAAGACAATTTTATATACATAAATAATAGTTATTTTTTTAAAAAAACAGGCAGAAATTTTTGGGGAGTTTAAATCTTTTTGGTTATATTTTTTAATTTTGCCTTTATTGTCAAGGTGATGTACAGAGTGGCTACAATTATATAAGTAACTTGTTACCCCCTCCCTCATTTTTCTCTTTTTCCCCCCCAAGTTGTACAGATCATTTCCAACATACTGTCTTGTGAGTATCACTGTTGCATTGGTTCCCCCTTTGTCCTTTGTCTCATCATTTTGTTGTTCCCCTTCCCTTCCCTAATGCTGATAAACGTATATACTGTACTCAAATTTACTAAAATCAAATATAGTAACAACAGGGGATAAACCATAGGGTAAAAACACAAAAGAAACAAGAAATCACATAGTACATTAAAAACAACAACAAAGCAAAGTAAAACCTCTTGTGTCCATGTCTTGTATATTATTACAAACAAGAAAAACCATGGACCTATGTTTCTTTGAGTCTAGCTTACTTCACTTAATATGATTTTTTTCCAAGTCTTTCCATTTCCTAACAAATGGGACAATGTCATTCTTTCTAATGGAAGCATAGAATTCCATTGTGTATATACCACATTTTCTTGATCATTCATCTACTGAGGGGCATCAGGGTTGGTTTCATATCTTAGCTATGGTAAATAATGCTGCAATATACATAGTTGTACTGGTAGCTTTAACATAGCCTTGTTTGTGGTCATTTGGGTAAATGCCCGAAGTGGGATTACTGAGTCATAGGGGAGCTCTAAAACCTAGAGGTAAAAGCAGACACCCTGAAAACATTACAGGAAGAAATAGGAGAAACTCTAGGGCTCCTTGGTACAGGCTGAAATTTTCTTAATAAACACCCAGAAACACAATAAATTAAAGAAAGGTTGTACAAATGGTATTGCATGAAACTGCAGAGCTTCTGCATGGCAAAGGACATAGCTAGCAAGATCAGTAAAAAGCCCACAGATCGGGAGAAGATCTTCCCTAGTCATACAACAGACAAGGGCCTCAAATCTAAAATATACTTAGAACTCAACAAATTAAAGCCCCCCCAAAACAAATCCTCAAGGAAACAACCACTCCATTAATAAGTGGGCAAAGAGATTAAGACATAAAAAGAGCTAAGACTTAGGAAGAGACTTCTCTGAAGAGGAAATAAAAATAACCCATAGACATATGAAAAAATGTTCAACCTCTCTAGCCATAAAAGAAATGCAAATCAAAACAACATTGAGATTCCACCTCACCCAGTTAGAATGGCTAGAATCAAGAAATCTAATAACAACAGATGCTGGAGGGGATGTGGCCAAAAGGGAACCCTACTGCACTGTTAGTGGGAGTGTAAACTTGTTCAACCACTCTGGAAAGCAGTATGGAGGTTCCTCAAAAGGAATTTTTATTTTAATACTTCCCATGAGATTGCAGGATAATGTTGTAAGCAGGACAACTACAGTAGGTGAACTATCTGCTATATTATGACAATTCCAAACTTTTCTTTTAAAACTTTAACAAACTTGCCAATATCTTAACTTCTATTATCAAAACGACAAAATCATTTAACACAGAAACGTGCACAGAAAGATCCAGATCCTCATTTTATTTCTGTTATACAGCAAGGATAACAAACACTTCTGCACCTGCACAAATTGCCTGTGTCTTCAGCCTGTTTTTCAATTGTTGAACAATCACCAAATAATTGGGCAGGTCCAGACTTGG
This sequence comes from Dipodomys merriami, assembly GCF_024711535.1. Classification (NCBI taxonomy): domain Eukaryota; kingdom Metazoa; phylum Chordata; class Mammalia; order Rodentia; family Heteromyidae; genus Dipodomys; species Dipodomys merriami. The sequence continues at coordinate 106,699,835 of NW_027202270.1, forward strand.
TTTTTCAGTGTAGACTTGCCCTCAAATTGATTTTAAATTGCTCTGAAAGATCTGGTAAAAAAAAAATTTAAAGGTGTCAAGATTTGGATTAAAATGAGGTATAAGTTAGCTTTCAATTCATTGTCCCACAGAACCAATGAATAGGGTAATAAAAAACAAATAGGGAGCAGCAAGAATTCTCTGTTTGTCAGCAACTTTGATGAATTGTTAAGAGATTGTGTTTTCACAGGATAAAACCTGGCTGCTGTAAGAAGGAAGAGAGCACCATTTTCCAAGTATTACACATTCAGGAAAAATGCAGAAAATCCAGTTGAAATAATTCAGTTTGTAATATAAATTTTAAAAAATTCAAGAGATTTGCTTTATTTTTTTTTTCATTTTCTTTCTTTCTTTCCTTCCTTCTTTCTTTCTTTCTTTCTTTCTTTCTTTCTTTCTTTCTTTCTTTCTTTCTTTCTTTCTTTCTTTCTTTCTTTCTTTCTTTCTTTCTTTCTTTCTTTCTTTCTTTCTTTCTTTCTTTCTTTCTTTCTTTCTTTCTTTTTTTGGTAGTACTAGGCTTATGATCTCAGGGCTTTGAGTTTGCTACGCCCTCAACTAATTGCGTCATATTTGTAGTCTTGTTTTTAGCCAGTTGTTTTTGAGACAAGGTGTTACTTTTCATCTGATGGCTATCTGAACTGAGATCTAGGCTTCTTGTTGTTGAGATCACAGGCACATGCCACTAAATGAGCTTCCCTTGTTTGAGAGTCTTGAATTTTTTTTGCCTAGATTAGCTTGGAATCTTCACCCTCCCAGTCTTACACCTCCATGAAGCTTAGGATGGCCAGCATGACAATTGCATTTAGCTATCTGTTGAGACAGAGAGGAGAGGATAGAGTTGAGACATGCACAGAAAGTAGATTTAATTTAGCAGCTTTAAATGGAAGGAGAGGAAAGGGTTAAGGATGAGTGCTGGGTTCTAATTTTGGTTAGGGGGAAGGATGCTAGAGCTTACAAATAAGACAGAATGGAGAGTGTGAGGAATCTTTTGTCATAGCACTTTTTTTTGTCAGTTGTGTGGCCTGAACTCTGGGCCTGGGCACTGTCCCTTAGCTCTTCAGCTCAAGGTTAGCGCTCTACCACTTGAGCCACAGTGCCACTTCCGGCTTTTTCGGCTTATGTGGTACTGAGGAATCGAACCCAGGGCCTCATACATGCAAGGCAAGCGCTCTACCATTGAGCCACCTTCCCAGCCCATCATAACACTTTTTGATATGCTTTGTCCTTTTCTAGGTTTGAAGCAAGAGCCTCTTTTAGCTCTCCTTCCTGCCATCATAGCTTTTCATATAATCATAACACTTTGTCATTTCAAAAGGTCTTGCCTTACCCTAACAACATGTGAAGTGAACCCAGTAGTCTTGTTTGTGACAAAATGACAGGCATCCAGCAAGATACATCTCTGGATTTACTTAACATCATTTCCATATATTTTCCAATCACAATTATACAGTATGGCAGAAGAGGCCTCAGTTATGGGAAATATCATATCAGTCTGCATGAATTTGGCCAACTTGATTTCAAAACATCACTGTGAACAAAGTAGACTCTTGATTGTTAAACAGGCCTTTAGTCTGAAGTGACTTCCATATTTCTCTATACTTCCAGGCTCTCGTGTATCAAATCATTACTGATCTTCCATGGACAAGAAAGTCAAAAGCTAATTTAGGAGGATATTTTGCAAGAAGCAACTGAATTTTAGCCAATCACAAGTAACTGAACTTCAACCAATCAAAGGCAGTCAACCAATTGGGCCATGCCCAGTTAAAGCAAATGCCTTATCACATGGTGCCTAAGCAGACACCAAGCTGTGGCTGATAAAGTCATTGTTATTCTTTGTTTCTGTGTTTAGCATATAAAAGCTCACTTTCCTGCTACTGGGTGGAGCTCTGAGCTTTTTTTTGTGTGTGTGAAAATAGTGTACAGAGGGGTTACAATTACGTGGGCAAGATAATGAGTACATTTCTTATCAAGCATTGTAGCCTCCTCCTTTGTTTCCCCTTCCCATCCCTTCCCTTCCTTCTCCCTCCCCCCACCCCGCCCGTCCTCCCCAGTATTGCTCCCCCCCCCCCACCAAAGTTGTAAAGTTCGTTTTTGACATAACGATGTATACATCTCATTGTTGCAATGGGTCCTCCTGTATCCCTATTTAAACTATTTGTTTTTTTCCTTCCCCTCCACAAATTATACCAACATCAAATATAGTGAAAGCAGGGGTTATACTGTGGGGAAGGGACATACAAAGCAACAAAGAAATAATCTTATAAATGTGTTAGAAAGAATCGCATGAAAGAAAAAAAAATTTGTATACATATCTAAGGGTTCATTTCCCTAACATCAACTTATCTGACCTTTTCTGCTTGACTCAGTCATATACTAGTTATTGCAAATAAGGGAAACTATGGAACCTATGTTTCTTTGGGCCTGGCTCTGAGCTTCTTTTGGTTCTGAGTGCTGCCAGACATGATTCATTCTTTGCTCAAATAAACTCTTTTAAATTTAATTATTTTTAACTCAGAGAATAAGTGAACCAGACATAACATTCTCACAATATTTTTGATGTGGTGGCTGCCTTCTAAGACTTGAGGCATAACATAATAATTAGTCCCTAATAAAATATTATACATGTCCTTTTGATACTCAGTGACAGGAGGAACATTGCTATCGTTTGGAGATTTATCTCTTCCCAATTTCTTTGGGTGACTTGATTGAACTGGCAATACATTCAGTTGTACACATCTAGCACTAACTTAAAATTTATTTGCAACATATCTATTTTCAGTGAAGGCTAGTAGAATCTGTTCCACTTAAGAGTTACCCCATATGCATTTTCTCTACATGCAGTGTATCCAAACTAGTCGACTTTTAGGAACTTTATACAATCAAATTCATAGAACACTGATAAGTTCCTCATTTCTAATTATAAAGACTTGAGGCAATATTTGAAATATAAGGTAAGCACTTACATTACAATGTTGGGAAGACTAGTTAATATACACGACCATATCTCATGAATGTCAAAAATCAACTGGGTAGAAGGAAGCCAGTGAAGAATTGAACAAAAAGTGATCAAATTAATGTGGGTAAGATGAAGTGGGAGAAATAAAATACATAGAATTATTTTGAGAAGGAATCAGCTTAAATGTTTTGAAGGTTCAGAAATTTTAAATAAAGTGACATGAAGTCAGTTTAGAAAGAAGACACAGACAAACAACTGACATTCAGCAATGAGGAATGGTGTGGCACAGACATCTTCAGGCACAAAACAACTTCACAAACAAGATACCTTGCAGATGTTGGTGATAATATACAGCTCTGGAGTTTAAAATATATTTATCTATAAGTAATAGTTGAAATAAATAGCACGATTTCTGCAACTGACAAATAGTAATTCTAAAATTAAAAAAAATTATACATAGTAATTCTCCTTAGACTAAAATTTACTACAACCAAGATTTGGGGAAATTTTCATCTGTGCTCATAGTTATATCTTAATCATAATTGTTTGTTTAAGAGTGGCTGCAGCTTTTAGGTCACTGTTACTAAATTAAAATACTCTGTTAACATGAGAAAGTGCTCTTGTATTTGCTTTCCATTTGACTTCTTCCCATACCCTTTCATGCTGCCGCTGAAGGTAATTGCTACTTTTTAAATATCCCCATGGATGGACTGATATTAATCAATGGAAATAGTTAAGCAGAACTTCAGGTTAAGTAAAGAAATGTTAGCACATGCATAATCGAATAATACGCTTGCTATTGATGGCTTCAGTAGGATAATCAACTTTACATTATATACCCTCAGTATATAATTATTTTAAAATTATCTCAATGCTCACCTCATTTTCAGATTTTTTTTCCTCTTTGAGAATGAGGCTCTATGACTCATAATTAGAGCACCTTCTTTTAACCTAGATTAGTTTTAATTGTCTTTGTCCCAAATCACCTTATGGTAAATTAAACTAATGGAAAATAGCCTAGAGAATTGGGTAGAATGTGAATTTAGGCATGAGAGGCAAAGAGATTAAACACACATCTGTTTCTTCTGGTCCATTCGAACTTTATTTTTGAAGTTGCACCAGTAATGTTGGCATTATCAACTGTTGCGGCCTAATGAAGCCACTGGGAGAGTATGGCACATAGGGGAAAACTTGATACCTGTAGAATTTAGCTGTAGCATCTGTTTCCTCATCAACAGATAAGCATTGACTTAGGGTTGTCTCTGAAAATCTGTGATATTAGGAGTGGATGATTTTTGCAGATATGTGGATTTAGTCATTTAAAACTACGTGAAATGGGCTGGGTGCTAGTGGCTGATCCCTGTAATCTAGCTATTCCTGAGGCTGAGATCTGAGGATTGTGGTTTGAAATTAGCTTGGACAGGAAAATCTGTAAGACTCTTATTCCAATTAATCACACACATATGAAACACCCTAGAAAACAAAAACAAACAAACAACAACAACAAAAAACCCTAGAAGTAAAGCTGTGGTTCAAGTGGTAGAGTGCTAGCCTGAGAGAGCACCCAGGCCCTGAGTTCAAGCACCCTCACACACCTATGTACCTATGTACATGCTATAATCTGGTCTGCTTCACCCTCATTGGGAGTGAGATAAAAGCCTCTTTGTTTAAAACGCACATTGAGAAGCCCTTTGGATGTAGGTAATGAAGTTTTAAATTCTTAGAATTACCATGACAATTTAGTTTATTTGTCATTTTCTTTGCTAAAGCAATCTGGTTAAGGGGGCCTTAGTTCATATCTAGCCAGCTAGCTGACACTGCCCCAAGAATCACTCTCAGTTTAGATGTAATTATTCCAAATAGATTTCCATATTTCATATCTTTACAGCCTTCAATAAAGAGCACTGGATGGACTTCACTGGAACAATTTTGTTGATGAGACTTTAATCTTGGATTTTGTACTTCATGCTTGTGTTTTTTCTTTTTCACTTAATTAGCAACATATCTTGGGAAGTTCTATAGCCATGTGCCATTTGTCTTTTGCACAAACAACCAGAACACAGAATGAACCAGGACTTCCTATCAGTACAACTCACTGAATAATTTAGAGCAGGGATTCTTTCCAACTGTCTCTAAAATTCCATGAAGCATCATATTCTGTGTACATGCATGTGTGTTTGTTTCTAAGTTTAAAGAGAGGGTCCATAACTTTGTCCCAATTATTAAATGGTATTTATGACCACCCCTGATGTTTGGTTATTGATATAGTCTGTATAAAATAGTAAGAGTAAGAGCTAAAAACAATGAAAAATTTATAGTAGAATTTAGTTCTTTATTTAATAAGTATTAAATATTGCTTATTTAATAAGTACTATTGTTAATAAAAATTCAGAATTTGAATTTTATTTTATCCTGAATTTCTGCTGCCATTCATATACATTTTATTAATTCATTAAATAAATTTCTAAATCCAATAACACTATTCCAATGCTTCTGTATAAAGGATATTGGTTTTATAGATTCAAGTGGAATAAATAGCATTATCTTGCTGAAATTCTCTGAGGAAAAAGAAAGCACCAGAAAACATCTTCCTACAAGTAAGAATATAAAAAAAAGTGTTCTATATGTAAGTAAAATACCAATTTTTTTTGTCAGTCTTGGGGCTTGAACTCAGGACCTGGTGGCTGTACCTGAGGTCTTTTGCTCAAGGCTAACACTGTACCACTTTGAGCCACAGATCCACTTCCGGTTTTTGAATGGTTAATTGGAGATAAGAGTCACACGGAACCACAATTGGTCCTCAGATCTCAGTCTACAGAGTAGCTAGGGTTATAGGTATGAACCATCGGCACCTGGCTTCAACTTCATTTTTAATTATCTAAAGCTGGATAGGTTTTTTTTGTAGACATATATTGTCTCTCTTAAAAAATCATTTTATTGGTACTTATTAGTACAACATGTTTCATTGTTCTATTTTCATACATGCATAGAAGATACTTTGACCATATTCACCCTCATTCACCTTCTCCATTGGCCCTTTTCCCTCTCTTTGGCATCTATCTTTTAACAGGGAATGTTTCAGTTTCCTGCCATTCATTTTTATTACTTTAGCACGTATTAATTGTACACTATAGTATTTCATTCATGCATATATTATATTTTAGTCAGATTGACACTATCTATTGTTTACCCTTTCCATTTTCCCTTTCTCCTCATTCAAGTTTTTCATGTGATTCATTATGTCATCTTCATACATAGACTCATTATGTCATCTTCATACATAGACACAATGTATTTTGATATTTTTTATCCTTTAACATGCCCTTTTCCTCTCCTATCTCCTACTCACTCCTAAACCATTATATATGTATATTATACATATTATACATATATACATTATACATATATAAACAAACCTGTACACAGTCATATTTATATACAAAAGTGCATATAATATGTGTATGTATAAATGTATGTATGCATCTATGTATATATATGTGTAGATTCCTCAAATGACTAAAAACTTGTAATATTTGGCCTTTTAAGGTAAACTTATCTCATTTGACATAAGGATCTTCAGTGTCATCTGTTTTTCTGAAAATAACATGAATTTTTCTTTATGGTTAAGAAATATCCTATAATATAGGTACTATATCTTCTTTATCCACTCATTAGTTTTAGGACATTTCAGTGGAGTCTATCATCTTAATGTTCCATAATGATTAAAATTTGATCTTTGGAATTATTTAATCTAGTTTCAAATTCCACCTTAGGCAAATAAGGTAAATTCTCTCTCCACAGTATATGCATACAAAATCTTTTGTGTAGTGATTGGAAAATGCAAATGTCTTATAGATAGTAATAGCAGTGGCACTGCTTTACAGAATAATGCAAGGGGACTTAACATATATGAAAGATTAGTTACTGAAAGTTAAAAAGTAGTACTGGGGAGGCTGAGACACCTAGGAATACAAATTAGCAGACACTTCCCCTGAGAATCATGCTCTATTTGGAAGTAATTATAGCCAAATAGATGTCTATATTTCATGTCTTTGTAGGCCTGAATAAAAAAAAATAGAGGATAAAATACTGAAATAAAGGAAATTATCACAGTGAATTGTGACACAGGAATTTAAAAGAAAGACAAATCATCTAATAGTCATGAGAGTTTCCCAGGCAAAGACAAAGAACCTCCTAGACATGACTATGAAAAATGGCTCATGAAGAAAATCCTGCAGCCACCACAACAGGTAATCTATCTATACACAAATTGTGGGAGACAATAGCCCATATAGTGTAATTGTGGCTGTACTGATCTTAGTGATGCAGAAATTATTTTCTGTGTTTCATTTGAGACATATATACCAGCCAGTACTTTTATTTAAATATTCTCTTATTTGTATGTTTTATTGTAAATATTGAAGCATAACTTTAATTTGAAATGTCTCATAAGATGATAGTTTTCCTCATAACTGTATGTCTAATACAGACAGACACCTACTAAATGTTTTGTTTCCTCTATTTTGCTTATGATGAGTTGGTATTAACTAAACCTAATATTAATTTATGCTTTCTATATGTAAAGCATTAAACATTCTGCCAATATTATTTTCTTTATTATTCTCCATAGTCCCTGTCTATAGACAGGAACTATCAGTATGTCTATATCATAATTGAGGAAAGTAGATTGTAGAAAGGGCCATTGTTTTGCTTAAGTTTACAGATCTGGTGAAAAGCAAAGCCATAATTCAAGTTCCTGGGTGATCCTAGAACCCATATGCTACAAAACATGTTAACCTAGGGAGGGAAGATGACGTTCATTGACTATGCAACTTGCCACCTGTAAAATCACTTGGACCTATGAGCCTTAAAACCATTTGTAAGATGAAGTTGCCAAAAGTAAATAAGGATACTATTTGATCTCCATGTAATATGCCTTGTTCTTTCTCTCCAAACTCTTGAATAGTTGCATATCACATCAACTTTCTCTAAGAACAGAAGAACAGAACTTGCTCATTTATTTCACTTTGATTGAGTGTCCATGGACCCAGGCATGGTTCTAGGCATTTGGAATTCATTTATCCCTAAACAAAACCTCACAAAACAAAGAAAAAGAGCATAGCAAAATGGACTTCCTGTAATAATTTTGTGGACTTCAATGTAAGAAAATTGGGAGCCTCTAGGGGGAATACAAAGAACTTTTAACAAGTGAGCAAAAGCTGGTCAATCATTTATTGGGTATTTAATCATAGTACAAGTCTTAAATGTCAGGGTCTGTGAAGCCAAATACGCCTGGCTCAGAATTTCTTTCCTCTTGTTTTCACAGATGAGACTATCATTCTTTTTCATGTTTCATTTTCCTATCCATTAAATAGAACCCCAGAGAGAACTGCTGCCATTTGTCTTAGATATTGAGTCTTTATCCTTCTGACCTATTATTTACTTTTTGATGGTAGAAATGTGAGAAATCAATAATACTGTTGGTTCAGCTATCAAGCAAAGTCCCATCCACGTGGGTGTTGGCTGTTTGTTTATGCATAAACACTATATGAAGATCCCAAAAGCACAAGAGAAGGCAAACTGAAGTCCATGAAGTCACAATTCCATGGACACATTTTTTCTTACAATACTCTTGGTAATTTCCTTCCTATTTGTCATAATATGAGCATTTTGTGTGATGATAGTTAAGGAATAAATAAGGGGATTGAAAATTTTGTTAACTTTTATTTTTTATTAGCCTCATTGTACAAGTTGTACAAGGTTTCATTCTGATGTGTGGGAATATCTGTACAAAGTACTTTTCATTTACTCTCCCTCAAATCCTCTAACCCCCCCTTCCCAAACCAAGCTCATTGAGCTTCATAGTTGTATTTTCATATATGAAAATAAAGTATTTTGATCATATTCACCCTCTTTCACCCTTTCTATTAGCCTTGTCCTCTCCTATTAGTACCTACATTGCTGGAGAAACTTGGTAATGGAAGAACTTCTTCCTGCAGTATAATATAATCAAGATGTACACTATTTATAGATGGCTAGAATTCTTTATAACTTTCATAGGAGTGTACAAGAGAACAGCAGTACAGTTTCCTAAGACTGGGTTAACTAGATGAACTAAAATTATTCTGTCTCTTCTATGTTTTCTCTAGAATTTTCAATGGTTGCTTTGAAATAAAGATCTTGGTCACAATAATATATTGAAGGGCAGTTATCTTCATTGGAAGAGAAAAATGAGCAATCAGACTTTAATAACTTGGATGTTCTTCCTTTGGAGGTCCATTCTGGTGAAACTTTATATACCTGAACCTGTGAAGAACTTTCTATGCATGTATAAAATGACTCATTGTGTTTTATTGAGTTCTTAAATGCAGTGTGCAAACCTCAGTGAAAGCCTCTGAGTCTACTCTGTATTATTAGGTACATGGAACAATGAGTCATTTCCCTACCTTCTGTTTAAAGAGATTTCTTTGTTCTGATGAGACTTGTGAGCTACGGTTTTAAATTTAAAGAATGGTAACTGAAAAAAAAATAGAATCTAAGGGAAAATTCAGAGAAGTAAGCTCCTGAGACACTGGAGAAAGCTAAATGAATCTTGAGGCACAAAAGAGTTGTGATGAATAAGATAAATGATGTAATCTAGTGGGTTTATGACTTAGGGAGAATCCTACTAGATACATGCTATTTTCTAAAGTGTCACTACAATTTAAACAAATAGATAATACTGTTTAATAATTCAAGCATTTGACACTTAGTACTTAATCAGGTAAATGATTGCACTATATGTATATATGATTGGTCAATCGAGCACTTATAGCTACCCTAATATTTAGGAAGTACTACTATTTTTAGCATGCAGATAAGGGAGCTAAGGCCTGGAGAGGCGAGGTAACTTGATTGCTCTATGCATGAATGGATAGTGTATTTAGAATTTAAGTCCAGATAGTCTTGATCCAGAGCTCATCTAAACTACTGTTTCCTAATAGTTTACCTGTTTCTGTTTTTATATTAGGCTTTTCACTGACAGCATATGTCCGTATCTATAGTGGTATAGGTATTGTCACATTAAAAACAACTGTTTTTACTAGACTCTGGTAACATACCAATAATCCTAGCCTGCAATCCTCAGAAGGCTGAGATCTGAGGATCTTGGTTTGAAGCCAGCCTGGGCAGGAGACTCTCATTTCCAATTAATCACCAGGAAACTGTAAATTGAGCTGTGGCTCAATGTGGTAGAGCTCTAGTCATGATCAAGAGGGGGGAGGGGGCTCAGGGACAATACCCAAGGACTGAATTCCCTTATCCCCACTCCCCCCAAAAGTTCTTTCTATTCCTAGATTAAAATGGTTGTAGAAGCTTGTCTGTAAATTACTTATCTATATTCAGGTTTAGAGTAGTAGGGAGGAGGATTTGGTAATAGTTGTGCTATTGAATTGGAAATCTGAATCCCAATCTTACTGTAAGATAGTTGGCTCCCTTTTGTGCCATTAATTATTTTAAAAAAAAGTTCAAATTATTCTTAGTTTATGGACTATTATTTTGGGAAAGAGTTTATCTGAAAGTAGAAGCTTGGAAGCTTCAGAATACATACATTTGATGCTGGTCTTGCATGTTGAACTGTGGACCTGGGCACTGTCCCTGAGTTTCTTTTGCTCAAGGCTACAGGATCTATCATTTGAGCCACAGCTATACTTCTGGATTTTTTTTTGATAGTTTAGTGGAGATAAGAGTCTCACAGACTTTTTAAAAAAAATTAAAAATTTTATTTTTTTATTGTGAAAATACTGTACAGAGGGGTTACAATTACATGGGCAAGATAATGAGTACATTTCTTATCAAGCATTGTAGCCTCCTCCTTTGTTTCCCCTTCCCATCCTCCTACTGCCCCCCCAATCCTCCCCGCTGCCCTCCCCCCCTCCGCCTCGCACCAAAGTTTTAAAGTTCATTTTTCAACATAATGACTTGTACATCTCATTGTTGCAATGGGTCCACCTCTCACAGACTTTTTAACCTGGGCTTACTTCGAACCTTGATCCTCAGATCTTAACTTCCTGAGTAGCTAGGAATACACGCGTAAACCCAATGCTTAGCCAAGATATATTTTTAATGGAGAGAAGGACATTTTTGAGAATTAAAAAGAAATCAAGACGGTGGCATTTGGAACAACTATACAGGAACAGTGGAGATACTCTTGACTGAAGACCTGAAACTAGATACAGAAGCCCTCACTTGCTAGACCTTTGATGGTGTACAAAGGAGAGAAAAGAGACCTTTTCCTACTGAGCCTCTTCCTCCCAGTGTTGTCCCACAGTTTTAGCATTATCAGGGAGCACATTGAAAATGCAGAATCACCTGCACCATCAAGATCTGACAACTTAGCCAGCTTTCCATTCTTGTGACAAAATACTCCAGAAAATCAACTGAAGAAGAGGAAACGTTTATTTTGGCTCAGGATTTCAGAGGTTTCACAGTCCATGGTGGCTTGGCTATTTTTCAGGGCCTGTGGCAGAACAGTGTATCATGAAATAAACACACAGTAGACTGTTTACCTCTCAGTGGCTGGTCAGGAAATAGAAAGGTGAGGAACTAGAGTCCCAGTGCCCCATCGGAGTACCATTCTCAATAAAACAACTCTTTTCAATTAGGCCCAGCTGAAGGTTCTACCACTTCCTAGTTTTACTATTGGCTATGTTTCTGCCTTCAGTCCATGGGCCTTGGGGGAAAATTCTAGATCCAAATTAGAATGCATCAGAACCTCTTGTAACGAGCTCTCAGGTGATACACACTTACACTAAAGTTTTATAAACATTATAATAAAAGGGAGGATACCATTTTTAGGCAAAAGATAACCTCAGGAACCTTTTGACATAAATCTCATTATCTGTTTGGGGACTTCCTGTTTAGCTGGCTGATTTTATTTATATGCCAAAGTTCTCCCATTTTTCTTCCACAAATAATAATAATAATAATAATAATAATAATAATAATAATAATAATGATAATAATAGTTAATAATAGTAGTAGTAGTAGTGGTAGTAATAATAATGTTGATGATGATACTACTGATGATGATAACACTAATAGTCGCCAAATATACTACCTGCCAGCCACTATTCTGTTTTATGCTTGTTATTTAATTTTGAAAGTTTATCAATGATGCTGATACATCTACTTGTCTCTATTTTATACATGAAGTGAGAGATAGAAGGTTAGCATTAGAACATGTTACTTACACTTTTTAAAAATATAATTTGGATCATTCAAACCAGTCCTGTGGTGAGTGTGCTGAACTGGGTACATAGCAGAAGAATTATTTTTGAATGAAACATGATACCTCCTGCTAGTAGGACCCACCTGTTAACCTCTGAGTAGGATTCTATTGAACCTTTGAATGAAGGCCTCCTAGGAGGCCTCACTTTGACCCATCCTAGGGAGGTTAAGATAGAAATAATTTCCCAAATAGTTTTTTTTGTGTGTATACTTTGACCTGGAACTCAGTTGTTGGCAACTCTTTTTCAAACTGTTGTTTCATCTTAGTGAAAGACATTTCTAATATTTTTTTAAAATAGTGGGATTATTTTTTCCTCAAAAGACAAGGTAAGAATCACAATTCTTTAAGCTCTACAATCCATTTCCTTTTTTATTACCTTTTTCCTTTTTATATTCACTATTTTTATCATGTTTTTGCCCAAAAGCCTTAACTTGACTAAAGCATGTTCACACTTTAGCCTTGTACATTAAGGACTACCATCAATAAGTTAGAATGAGGTTGCCCTTGGAGTGACATCTTTATTTCTATTATAATACACAGTCTGTGAATCTTTTCATGTCAATGGCTCTGGCTTGATCACACTTTCATATGCAAAGACCTTGGAACTTTAAATAAGTTGCTTCTTCATCCCCGGCTAGTTGGATTCATTTATTTATAAATGGTTATTTCAAGTTCTTTCATTTGGTACAAGCTGGTGATTGATATTTCATGTGGCTATCTACCTCTTCAAAAAAAATAAGATGATAACTGGGGCATACGTTTTCAATAGTCTTTTAATATGAAAGATTATCTTGTGAGTGGCTCCTTCTGTAATCATTTGTGCATGACTGACCTTAAATGGTTTGTAGACTTAGTAGACAGATTACAGGATAAGCAATAAACTGACAATTCTGCCTGAAAGGATCAGGTGACTTTGCATTATGTTGAAGTGCATGTTTTTCACCTCATTTGATTCTTGCTTAGGTGCTGTCTTACTGATTAATTCCATGGGATAGAATGGGAAATCCCGAGATGAGTAGCACAAGGCAAATGGCACCTTCTAGAAAAAGTGACATGTGTCCAGTGGTGATGAGCATATAATCAAAAATGATCCACCAGAATGTATTTCCAAAGGAATGTTGAAGAGCTCAGTAAAGGAACAGGTAACTCCTAGGCCTGTCAGGCCTAACAGGAATATGGAATAACACAGAGACCCTTGTGCTATTGTTGACATTTAGTAGCTAAGCTCTGGCAAGCCCTCAGTAAAAGGAACCATTTGTTTCTCATGGATTTGTCCTATTGGAGTATTTTTGTTGCTTTGTATTGTCTGTTTGATTTATTGGGAGCAAACCTGGTATTAGAAAATTCTCAGTGACATAAATTGATCATAATATGAGTTAGTTATCTCAAAAGCATGCTGTTGACATGAGAAAGTGAAAGCTTTAATTGTTGCTACAAAGATTTTTAATGATGAACACACACATACACACACACACACACACATACAACTACGTTTTCTTCCAGTGAAGTGGTCTGGATAGTGTGTGTGTGTGTGTGTGTGTGTGTGTGTGTGTGTGTGTGTGTGTGTGTGTGTGTGTGTGTGTGTGTGTGTGTGTGTGTGTGTGTGTGTGTGTGTGTGTGTCTGTCCTGGAGTTTGAGTGCAGTGCCTATGTGCTGATCCTGTCTGTGACCTTCTTTTGCCCAAGGCTAGTGCTCTACCACTTGAGACATAGCCCAACTTCAGGCTTTTTTTCTGGTAGGTTAATGGAGATAAAAAAAAAAATCACAGATTTTTTTTCTGCCTGTGCTAATCTCAGACTCCTGAATTGATAGGATTATAGACCTGAAACACTATTGCCTGTCTCAACATTCTTTTAGCTTTTAAAATATATTAAGATAAAATGAGTAATAAGCAGAGACAGATCCATACTGAACTAATCAAGGAGCAATGTTAGCCTTTTGAATTTCTTTTCTTGGTGCTGGGATATTTATAAGCTTCAGAGTCTGACTACTTTCTATGAAAGCTTAAGCAATTACAATATCTCTTAAAACCCTTGCAAAATGGAGATAATAGTAGACTTCCCTGTCATGTTTGTATAACATGAGGTAAGGTATAAATGAAATGGTCTATATTGTTTCCTAGAAATGCTGGTACAATTCAATGTGCCCAAGGCCATCCCCAAAACATTCTGCACACAAACTGATTTGTTCCACTTTGCAAGAGGAAGAAATCTAGATACTATGAAAACATAAGTAAAATTTAGAATGTTACAGCAAATTGATTCAGGCTACCTCATACCAAATGATAGTGCTTAATGATAGTTCTATAATAAGTGCTTTATATAATTTTAAGTATTTTCCCCAAAATTTTACCAGAAAACTGAGAATGCAAGGGAATAGACAATAAAGGAAAAATCCCTTATTTGTGAAGTCACAAGACTGATTGTGTGGTGCTCTGCCCAGATTCCTGATGATTCTTGTGTATCAGTCTGCTTCTTTGAATATCACAGTGAATTTTGGAAAGGACTCACATGTATCAGCAACACTTTTCCATTAACTTTCTATTCCTCTCTTGTTATCTACATTCAAAGACTTTTCTAGTGATTACTGAAAACAAAATCAAACTTTAAAAATACATAGGCAAAAGCCACTAGCATGAAAATGACTCCAAATTATCAGAAAGCCTACAACTAAAAAAATGATAATATAAAATGTTGTCAAGGAAGTAGAGGAGTCAGAATATTGTGGTATGGCATCTTTTGAGACAGGTTTAGCAATTTCTTATACGATTAAACATATACCCACCTTATGACCTTGCAATTACACTTGTAGGCATTCGCCCAACAGAAATGTCTGTCTACAAGAAGACTTTATAGAACATTCATGAAGGTCCCATTCATAATAGTAAAAAGTAGATAAAACATCAATACAAAATAGATAAACTGAGGTATAGTCATATTGTGGGACACTGCTTAGCAATAAATAGTTACGAGTTGCTATGACACATAGTACCTGGATGAAAGATCTTACATACAGAAAAACATGCTGTTTGCTTACATTTTATGGCTTTCTAGGATGGGGTAAATTAATTTGTGGAGCTGTTTCTCTTCCCTAATACAGTAACTTGCTTCTTGGGGGGTGAAGGAAATCCTCTAAGACACCCTAGACTTTCCAGCATCTAGAATTTATCTTGGCAAAAAGCATGATATGAGCAGGTCTACGGACAAACAAATCCACAAAGCAAGAAGTGGAAGTCTTTTACAGAAACCCCACATTTCCATCTTGGAAGCAAATGCTTTAGAGTTGTCAAATGTCAGGTGGTTACAGAGAGGTAAGGTATTGTTTGTTAATTTCCCTCCAAGACCTGTAAGCATTTAAGGAAATATTTCTAGCTCTTGTAACTCTCAGACAACTATGCAGGTACCTCTCTCCTCCTTTGGGGAGTGGGTTTTAAGTCAAGGTATCTCTCTATACCTCAGGCTATCCTCAAATTTGCAAGTGTCCTGCCTCTGTCTCCTGAGTGCTGAGATTACAGGTATGCGCCACCAGAAGGTATCTCATAAATGAAACTACAATGGTTACTCTAGGGAGCTTTGGAAAGAAATAGCTAACATTATTTATATCCATCCTGTGGGCATTTTTTCCTGTGTAACTTGAGCTATCTAGTTAGAAAAGCTCATAAAAATTTGTCTCTGACATTACCTAAAATGATTGGTGACATAGCTCTGTCCCTGAAGGCATGTAGGTAGCTTGAACTTACTGGCCTGGGTTGTTTTGAATGATAGAGTTACTCTTCCTTGTGGGCTAAGGCAGAGTCTGAGCCATACATTCTTCTGTCTATGGAGTCACGCTTTGGGGCAATCAGAAAGGTCAATACAGAGAATTAGGGAGAAAGCCACCTGCTTGCTAAGGTGGCAAGAGTGGTTTATTAGATTTATTTAGCTGGGAAAGGTCTGCATTGCCGATAGAGGAGGCCTAGTTGAGATCAATATTGCTTGATGTTCTGTTGATAGGAGCTTTAATTAAATGCTGTATTAGATGAAGTGAATGAATTTGATATCAGCCACCAATTAGTGACAGGCAAAGGAGTATACTTATCAGATAATTTATCAGAAGCCAAGATGGTTCCTGCACATCTGCATGTCTTAAGTGTGAAACACTGGACTCTGTCACTACTCGAGAAAGCCCTTATTGCATTGTAGTCCCTTGACCTCAGACTTTCTGGACTCCAGAACTTAGCTTGGAAAATGTATTTGGCAAGAATCCAATATGCTAAAGCTCACCTAGAGAGATGGAAAATCAACTTCCTATGTTGAAAGCTAATCCTCCAGATTCATTTAAACATCAGATCATATAGCATCTACTAATCCTGAATAACACACTGTCATGGGGGTTTTCAAATAGTTAACTGAGTCTCCTTAAGTAAATGAGAGAAGGGACCATCTGACTACCATCAAAAGCTCAAATTCCTAGGAATATGCCAAGTTTATGACAAGTGTTCAGTTGAAATTAAGAGGAAGAAAACATTTAAAGCACAGAATCCCTGTGGTCCAGAATATCTCTTTAATGAAGTAAAATGGTATGTTTACTGCCCATGATAAAACATTCAGGATCCTTAAGGAATCAGCATAAATCTAGATATTACCTGTTATGGTGAGGTATCATAAAACAGGCTGATTGAGTGGCAGGAAATCATCCCACCCAAATAAGAGTCGGCAATGATTACAGCAGGACTCAGTTTATCATCTGTGAATCACCTTCCTTGGAATTGGATTGCAACCATTTCTCTATTGATTCCACCTTTGTTACACAATAAATTGGGGGACTTTTATTACCCAAATAATAGCAGGTTTGCAGATAAATAGGTTTATTACCAATTACCAAAGTTCATCATGCCTCATATTTGGTTCTCATTCCTTGTCTGCCCAAAATAAACATACATTTTTCTTGCTCCATTCTCATTGTTAAGACTGACAAGAATCTTACTCTACTTGTACGCTAACAAGTTGAGCTGGCACAGTTTCATGAAGGCAAGTAAAAGATATGAAATCTGAGTCACAGATAAAGAATTGTTGATTACTTGAACTAAGAGCAGTAACCAGAGTATTATTATTTTCTCTAGTTCCTATAATAAGGATTGCTGGATGACATCTAAATATGAAGTGAATTTTTTTTGTTTGCATCCTAGTGCTTGAACTCAGGGCCCTGGGACTCGGGGTACTAGCTCTGAGCTTTTTTTGCTCTGGGCTAGCGCTCTACCATTTAAGCCATAGCTACACCTCCAGTTGTCTAGTAGCTAATTGGAGCTAAGAGTTCAATGGACTTTTGTGCCCAGGCTGGCTTGGAATGGTGATCCTCAGATATCAGCCTGCCAAGTAGCAAGGATTATAGGCATGAGCCAACAGCACCTGGCCAGGAAGTGAAATTTAGAACAGAAACCCAGAGTTTAAGGTTTCTGAATATTTTCTAAGAGTAGATAACATGTTTCCCCTTTGTTTGAGAGAGAGAGGAGAAAGAGAGAGAGAAACAGAGAGAGAAAGAGGAGGGAGAGATAGGGAGGGAGGGAGGGAGAGGGAATAAACAGACACACACACACACACACACACACACACACACACACACACACACTATCAGAGTAGTTGGTTCCTAGCAACATTGCCTCTGACCCATGGAGAATTGCCTTCAATAATAGTCTAACACAGGACTTCATTGCTAGACTGTTCACCTCAGTGACCTTCAACTCATTGTACCTCTGCTTCCCAGGATGTTCCACTTGACCTTGCCCTCATCCAGACACACTCCTTTTGGAAGATGGTAAGAGTGTGAAATGTCCACCTTGACCCCCATTTCCTACCTTTCTTGCTTTGTGATGGAGACTAAGCATTATCAAAAGCTTTCTCAGGCCTTTTCTCTCTTGAACTTCAAACCCCTTATTTTTCTGGTCTTTTCCTGTATGGCTTCATTCCCTTCACTTCTCAGGCTAAACTCCTACTTTGCTTCTCCCAGTTTCTTCTGTTATGCTGGCCTGATATGCCACAACTCTTTGATTATGTATGACTTGCTTCCTCCTTTTTCGATATCAGGCTCTAAGCAAATGTGGGGAACCTTGAAGCAATGAAAGCATTAAAAAGGATGATTTCCAATTTTTAGCAGTTTCAGTCCATCTGTCTGGTTCACACTTCTCACTTATGAAGTATTTTAGCGAGATAACTTGACCAGTGTCTCAGCAATGAAAGTTAGAATAGCCTTCAGATAATGGTCACAATAAAATATTATAATACTGATAGCAAATATAAGGGACATAGCCTGTCTCACATCTGCCAGGGTAATGGGCATTTTACGTTAGCCACAGTGAAAACAATTAAGTCTTTCTTGAAGGTAGGTGAAATATAATGTACTTGATAGATCTGAATTTCAATCCACATGTGCAAGGTGACTCGCGAATTTTCCTTTTTCCTTTTGTTCTTTTCCATTTGACAGCAAAACACATTTCTGGGTGTCAAAAACTTTGGCCATTAAGATAGGTGAAGAAAATATGATGGTTTTAGTTTATGATGCATTTCAGCCAGTGCCTCTCCAACAGTTCAAGCCTTCAACACTTTTAGTGGGATGAGCATCACACAGTTAACAAATGTAGCACCTTCATTTCAAAGAGCAAACACAGTCAAGCTTAATGTCAGTGAAAGCAGAGTAGGGTGGGTTTCAGGAAGATGGCTTGAAATTGAACGATACACATTGATACTCTTTGTGATTGTTTTCTTCAGGATATTTCTTACTCATACTCAGATTTGTACTGACATTATCTACTTGGTTTCCAGTGTTTACATTTTGGGAAAGTAATTGAGGGGGAAACCAAAAGGTAATAAAGTAGATACAAGAGAAGAAGAAAGCACTAGTCAGAATAGGCAAAACAAACAAACAAACAAACAAACAAACAAAGCCCTGCATTATCACCCTACAAGAATGGTATGTTAGGAAGGTTTTGCTTACTAGTAAATTTTCCTAAAAATTAGGAAGCTTTTTCCCCCATAAATTAAAAGCCTATTTAATTTACCAAGTATCTGAATCATAAAGCTACAATACCAACAAGTTCACAGCCCTTAAAATAATGGAAGTATTCCCCATTTAGGGAAGGGCTGTTCCTGGCTACTCCATTAAGGTAGATGATTAATTTCCTTAAACTTTGTGAAATGGAGAGAGTGGGTTAAATAGTCTTTAAATGCACTTTCATTCAATTCTTGTCCTTGTTAACTGTTTCCTTACCCCTGCCCCACTTTTTTTTTTAAGCAAGAAGACCTTATGGAATTCTATAGAAGCAATTCTTTCTTCCAGCACTAGGAAAAAAAATAAATTGGAAATTTTCTCTTCCTTCCCTCCTCCTCTCTTGACACAGGGTAAGTTTTATTATGTGTTTGGTATTATTCATTTTCTTCATATTTTGAAATGATAACAATGCTTTATCCACTTTCTTTTGGACAAAGATAAAAGCAAATTTCAGGATGTCCTGCACATTTTAATGACAGTCCCTTCAGTATTTTTTAACAGTAATTTATTTCAGAAAGGCTCACTGATTTAATGTACCTTAACTCGCTCATGCTCACATGGGCCTGCATAATAGTGGAAGGGTTGGTATTTTACCATTATGTCTTCTTACAGACAGGCACAGAGGAGCTACTGAAGTGGAATGGAGGGACTATAATCTGACTAAAAGGCATCCTGGGTTTTAACACCCTCTGCAGAGGGCCTATGGGAAGAGAACAGGGAGGGCATGCCCCCACACAGCACTTAGCACATGGCATTGCATTTACTTATTTATGGTCTTTTCTCACCTGCTGGGCAGTATGCCTTTCAAGGACACTGTCTGATATGTAATGAGCCCTGCAGTGATGTTTCCCCAAAATGACACAGACTAACCAGGATAACACACATTCATCCCTTACTATACCTGAGCCATCTTTACAGGAGCAAATTTACCTGGGGGTTATCCTAGAGATTCTCTAATCTCCAAAGTTCAGAGCAAAGGAATATTTGCATGACTTTTGCCAGAATTGCCTTTCTGTAAAACTTGGACTATGTTAATCACATTTTTAAATTTGATGAAAAAAAGCTTTCACTCTTCCTTGATAGATCTTTCTCCTAAAGTCACAAAATTTTATTACACTATGAGAGAATATGGGGAAAATGTCAGGTCGAGATATAGACTGAATATATCAACTTTATAATTCCTATGATGATGATGTTGGTGATGGTAAATGTTTGTACCAGGTACTTACCTACTCCTCAGAATAACACAGTGAGGTATGCATCACATCTTCTCTCTATATGAAAATGAAAAATAGAAATGTAACAGATATGTATATAAATTAAATAAAATCAATAGGTAGTTGTAGTTAGGAAGCTTCAAATTGGCACATTCTTCACTTAGAATCTGTACTTTTAGGTGGGTGGGGCGCTGGTTGCTCTCACACCTGTAATCATAGCTACTCAGGAGGCTGAGATCTGAAGATTGTGGTTCAAAGTCAGTCTTGGCAGGAAAGTCCATGAGACCCTTATCTCCAATTAACCACCAGAAAACTGGAAGTGGAACTATGGCTCAAAGTGCTAGAGTGTTAGCTTGACTAAAAAAGCTCAGGGACATTTTGGCCAACCGACTTCAACAATTCATCCAAAAAATCATACACCACGATCAAACAGGATTCATTTCAGGGATGCAAAGCTGGTTCAATATACGCAAATCAGTTAATATTATTCATCACATCAACAGGAGCAAGAATAAGAACCACATGGTTATCTCAATAGATGCAGAAAAAGCATTCGACAAGATCCAACACCCCTTTATGATGAAGGTTTTGGAAAAATTAGGAATCCATGGCACATTCCTCAATACAATAAAGGCTGTATATGACAAACCTACAGCCAGCATTATACTTAATGGTGAAAAACTAAAGCCATTTCCTCTTAACTCAGGAACAAGACAAGGATGTCCACTCTCTCCACTTCTCTTCAATCTAGTATTAGAATGCCTAGCTACAGCAATAAAACAAGATGCAGACATAAAGGGGATCCAAATAGGGAAAGAAGAAATAAAACTCTCCCTCTTTGCAGATGATAGATATGATCTTGTATTTAAAGAATCCCATAGACTTCACTCCCAAATTACTCAAGATGATTCAAAACTTTGGCAAAGTAGCAGGGTATAAAATTAACCCCCAAAAATCAATGGCTTTTCTGTATGCCAACAATGAGAAAAGTGTGGCTGAAATTAGGAAAGCAACTCCATTTGTAATAGCCCCACAAAAAATAAAATACCTAGGAATTGAATTAACCAAAGAAGTGAAGGACATCTATGATGAAAACTTTAAAATCTTGAAAAAGGAAATCAACACAGAACTTAGAAAATAGCAAAACCTCCCATGCTCCTGGATTGGAAAGATTAACATCCTGAAAACGGCAATACTTCCCAAGGCTATCTACAAATTCAACACGATACCTATCAAAATTCCAACCTCATTCCTCAAGGAAATAGAAGAGGCAATCCAAAAATTCATATGGAACAATAAAAGACCCCGAATAGCAAAAACGCTCCTCAACGGAAAGAACACTGCTGGAGGAATATCAATACCAAATTTCAAACTCTACTATAAAGCCATACTAATCAAAACAGCTTGGTATTGGCATAAGAACAGACCTCAGGACCAATGGAATAGAATTGAAAACCCAGAAATGAACCTACAGACTTATAGCCATCTAATCTTCGATAAGGGAGCTAAAACAATAGAATGGAAGAAAGACAACCTCTTCAGTATATGGTGCTGGCAAAATTGGTTAACTACTTGTAGAAAACTAAAGCTAGAGCTTTATATATCACCCTGCACCAGAATCAACTCCAAATGGATCAAAGACCTCGAAGTCAAAGCAGACACTCTGAAAACGTTACAGGATGGAATAGGAGAAACCCTAGGTCTCCTTGGCTCAGGCCGAAAGTTTCTGAATAGAGACCCGGAAACACAACAAATCAAAGAAAGGTTGGACAAATGGGATTGCATGAAGTTGCAGAGCTTCTGCATGGCAAAGGACATAGCTAGCAAGATCAATAGAAAGCCCATGGATTGGGAGAAGATCTTTACTAGCAATATAACGGACAAGGGTCTCATATCTAAAATATACTTGGAACTCAAAAAATGAAATCCCCCAACAACTAATCCTCAAAGAAACAACTGCCCAATAAATAAGTGGACTAAAGACTTAAAGAGAAACTTCTCTGAAGAAGAAAGAAGGATGGCCAATAGACACATGAAGAAATGTTCAACATCCCTAGCCATAAAAGAAATGCAAATCAAAACAACATTGAGATATCACCTCACTCCAGTTAGAATGGCAAAAATCAAGAACTCTAACAACAACAGATGCTGGAGGGGATGTGGACAGAAGGGAACCTTACTTCATTTTTGGTGGGAATGTAAACTTGTTCAACCACTTTGGAAAGCAGTATGGAGGTTCCTCAAAAGACTTCACATAGAGCTCCCCTATGACCCAGCAATCCCACTTTTGGGCATTTACCCAAATGTTTACAAACAAGACCACACTAAAGCTACCAGCACAACTATGTTTATCACAGCATTATTTACCATAGCTAAGATATGGAACCAACCCAGATGCCCCTCAGTAGATGAATGGATTAAGGAAATGTGGTATATATGCACAATGGATTTCTATGCCTCCATCAGAAAGAATGACATTGCCCCATTTGTTAGGAAATGGAAAAACTTGGAAAAAATTATATTAGGTGAAGTAAGCCAGGCCCAAAGAAACATAGGTCCCATGGTTTCCCTTATTTGCAATATCTAGTATATGGATGAGTCAAGCGGAAAAGGACAGATAATGTGATGTTAGGAAAATGAACCCTTAGATATGTATTTTAACGTTTTTTTCTTGTATGCATGTGTTTCTTACGCATTTATAAGATTATTTCTTTGTTGCTTTGGATGTCCCTCCAGTATAACCCCTGCTTTCACTATATTTGATGTCAGTATAACTTGTGGAAGAGATGGGGAAAAACAAGTCGTTTAAGGATACAGGTGGACCTGTTGCAACAATGAGAAGTACAAGTTGTCATGTCGAAAAGGAGCTTTACAAAGTCCGTGCGGGGGGTGGGGGGGGTGGGGTAGGGTGGAAGAGGATTGGGGGAAGGGGGGAGACTGCGAAGGGATGTGAAGGCTAAACAAAGGAGGAGGCTGCAATGCTTGGTAAGAAATGTATGCATTATCCTGCCCATGTAATTGTAACCCCTCTGTACAATATGTTCACAAAGAAAAAAAAATGCTCAGGGACAGTGCCCAGGCCCTGAGTTCAAGCTCTATAATCCCCTCCCAAAAAAAAGAAAAGAAAAATAACCTGTGCTTTTAACTGCTGCTTGCATAGAAATTACTTTTAATATTTTCACCTTAAGCAATTTGATGTAAGGAAAGTCATCAAAATTTAAACGACATCAGAGGATTTTGGTTACTGCTGCATCCTTTGATGAGACCTCTGGTATGTCAGTCAAAGTTTATAGATTATCCTTTCTAAGAAAATAACATATACTAATGACTTATTTTAGTAATTTGGGGCTTGAAATGTTAATATGTGAATCTTGTACATATACTCATAGGCTCTTGATAAGTAATTCCTTATTATTTGGTTAAGGCAAGAATTTATATTTTGTCTATTTCAAAATGGCTCATGGGAAGAAATCAGTTGCCTGGTAAATATGTTTAGTTTGGGGTATTAGGCTTGCAGTTCTTTCTTTGGAAAGAGGTTAGGTTTTAGGAGAGTCATTCCTGCCCTACTTCTAGCCTTTGTACTTTTAATAAAGAGGTTCAACATTCTCTTGTTCCAGAGGCAGAACAGACAATTTAAGATTGTTCAGTCCATGCCTTCTTTCCGCTGGTTCAATTTACTGATTGAACAGCACCTTCCAGGGGCCCTTCATGGCTTAACTAGACATTTGATCTCACCTCCATATGTCACCTATGATACCCATGTACATAAAGGTGTAGGTGAAGAATTGGTTTGCTGATAGAGTGGGTCTGGATATTCTTTATCTAAGAGTTCTATGTTGAAATAATATGCAGTAAGGTTTATGTGAAAGAGGACAAAGTCAATATATCACATGTGCAGAAGCTAAAATATTTAATCTCAAAGAGGAGTGTAGTGATTTCTAGAAGCTGAGAAAAGAAAAGGGAAAGGGAAATGGAGGGAAGTTGGATAATGGGTACCAAAATTCAGTTAGATAGAGAGAATTAGTTCTAATGGTAGACAGCACAATAGCAGGACTGTAGTTTATAACAACCTTTATATATTTTGTGCAAATCTAGAAGACAGGATATGAAGACTCCAAACACATATAAATAAGGGGATGGATATTCATTATCCTGATTTAATAATTACATGTTACACACAGAAGATGCATTTTTACAATGTACCCCATAAATATGTACAATTATTTTTGGTTAATTAAAAAGAAAAAATTTACAAAAGAAAATGATACTCATTGCACACATGAATAGATGAATCATATCTCATAAGAGTTAATATGTTTTTTGCAACAAATTCATAGGCTGAGCTTTAAGGACCTTGGAGAGAAACACCATTTATAAGAGTAACTGATCTCCAGAAATCCGGAGCCTGGCTGCGCCATCTGCTATTTCATACACTTGTATTTATAGCTCCTTCAATTCCATGTGCAATTTACTAATCCAGGGTAATTTTCGTTGTAAGCAATGTTGTCTGGCAATATAATTGACCCCCAACTCTTATCAGATGGCCCAAAGAGCAGAGCTCAGTTGATCAAAGGTTAGATATTTTCATGAAGCGGAGGGAATAGTTTTGTTAACCCTTTGTTCACAAGTACTAAATCCTGAGACTAAAAAGATGTTATCAGAAAAACAAGTTTTCTTTGCCTCTAGACTTTGAACTTGAAAGCTTTTTTCACAGGGAACTAGCACAGCCATATGCGAGTAAAGAACATCTGAAAATAATTCTAATTCAGAAGAACCATATCTTGGCAAGGGTATGATGAGGAACGAGTCTTGATAATTTCCATAAAATAGATGATGATGATGATGATGATGATGATGATGATGATGATGATGATGATGATGATGATGATGTTGATGAAGATGATGCTGATGCTGATGATGCTGATGATGCTGATGCTATTTTTGTGCTGGTACTCAAGGCTCCAGCTCAAGGTTTTTTGACTATTTTGCTCAAGGTTCACATTCTACCACTTGAACCGCACCTGTGCTTTTAACTTTTATTCTGGTTATTTGGAGGTAAGAATCTCATGCACTTTTCTATCTTAGCTGGCCTTGAACCTTGATCTTCAGATCTCAGCCTCTTGGGTAGCTAGAATTACAGATATGAGTCACCATTGCACTTTTGATTTCAAGTTAAGACTTTGGTCCCTGAACTTGAACTTTCCATGGGATGGCTGCCTGTAGATAGGGAATCTACTCACAGATACTTCTCCCTTCCTATACTCAGTCACGTGACTGCTCTCCTCTTCTTGCCAGCTAACCTTGACTTCTGACATCACTGCTAGTAGGTCTTGAAGGAGTGTAGGGAGGACATCAGAGTGCAGGTGATTTCCATCTTTACTGGTATTGAGCTTGGTGACAGTTGACTATGATTCTTTGCTGCAAAACCTATTTGTGGGTTCCTTAGAGACCATTTAACCTCTGAATATGTCTTAGCTTCAGCTGCCTTAACAGGGAAGGTATGCCTCTACTGTATCTTATCTCAATTAGCTGATGCTTTTCATCCCCTAAGAATTCAGCCATTCATATATAGGTAGGATCTTTCCCAGTTCACTCTCTTGGACAAACCTAATATTGACAAGTGCTCTTTAGCACATGGCTTCCTGAAAATTCTCCAGCATCTTTTGCTACAGTGCATTATAGGAAGACAGAACAACCCTCAAATTGCTACCTCATCTTTGCTCTGTCTTCAAAGTTCTGGCTAGTTTCTGTCTTCAGATTTCTTAAGGACAGAAATTCAGCCCGTGTGAGTCAGATAATTCCCCTCTAAAGCAGCAGTTATTAGGGCTTCTGAGCAGTCCCGTTAAGTGTTTTTCACTAGATTTGAGTCAAGGAAACACATATATATTTTTTGTTGTTTATTGGGGGGATTGGGGCAAGGTTGTGGAAGAATTCTATCACATCCAACAAGCTTTATCAAAAGAATTAATAAAAAATGAATGGAAATCTATCACATCCAACAAGCTTTATCACAAGAATTAACAAAAGAACATCCTTTACGGCAGGAATGATGAGCATTGCATGTGTTTCTTTGCAATTCTTACGTTTTCTTCGGAGAAGTCTCTCTTTAGCTCCCTGATCATATGGAAATACAAATTAACTCTGAGATTGCATCTCACCCCTGTTAGATTGGTCAACATCTTGAATTCAAGCAACAAGTGTTGGCAGGAATGTGGGGAAAATGGTACCCTATTGCACTGATGGTGGGAATGTAAACTATTACAACTACTCTAGACTGCAATCTGGAGGTTCCTCAAAACTAAACATAGATCTTTCCTACTACCCAGCTATACAACTCCTGGGCATGTACCTAGAACATTGCAAGCCAGGATACCATAAAGACATTTATACATCCATTTTCATTACTGCACTATTCACAATAGCCCAGATGCACTATAATAGATGAGTGGATCCCAAAAATGTGATACATATATACAATGGGATTTTATACAGCCATTAGAAGGAATAACATGTAATTTGCAGGGAAATGGATGGACCTAGAACAAATCATGTTAAGTGAGGTAAACCAAGCTCAAGAGACATAAAGGTGTATGTTTCTTCTTATATGCAGAAGCTAGATATGTTGGTACATAACAAATTATACAGGTCTCTAGATATTTACATACAATGAGATCAAAGGAGGACATTCTTCGGAGAGGAACAGAAAGGCACAAAACCTACGTGCATCTGGTCATATAAAATACTATTTATTGAAATGAATTCTAGGAAATGGAAATGAGATTTTTTTCATTTTTTTGCTGTTTCAGTATTCCTTTCTTTTTGTTTTTTTTTTTAAATATGTGTTTGGGAGTATAAGAGGAGGCACAGAAATGGAGTGACAAAGGGTAAACAAATGCAGCAATGGCACTCACTAGACACTATGTTGAAAATCAACTATCCAACTTGTGGGTGGGGATAGGAGGGAAAAACTGGGAGAGAGTGAGAGAAGGGGTGACATTTCCAAAATGAAATGTACTGTTTGCCTGACTTATGTAATTTTAGCCACTCTGTTTTGAGTATTTTAAATAAAGAAAATAAAAAGAACTCTTGTATTCTTTAACTTTATATCTTTACTGTACTGCCAATGAATGATTTTCTAATCTACTTTATAAAAATCAACTTTATTGAAGTTTCCTTAATTGTTTTCTTTTAAAACATCAATATAAGTTGAATGTACCTCTTTTAATTATATGCTTCAATGAGTTTTGACAAACATAAGTTCCATCATTATCAATATTCAGGACATTTCATCACCCCAAAAGATGTTCCCTGTGTTTCCATTAAGTCAATTCACCTCCCTATTCCTGGTCTTAGGTAACTTCTCATCTGCTTTTTGTTATTATAAATTAGATTAGACTTTTCAGGAATTCTATATAATTTCAATCCTATAGTATGTGTTCTTATATATCTTTTGCCAACTATAATGTTTTTGGGATTCACTCTTTTTTTTGTGAATTAGTAGTAGACTGCTTATTTCTTTTAGTGAAATAATATTAGACTTTATAGTTAGACCACAAGTTTATTTTCAATTCATTCACTGTTTTGGCATTGTTGGTGATTTCCACTTTGGGGCTATTACAAATAAAGTTCTTATAGCCTAGTCTGGTGATATAGAGATAGTTTTCTATACACTCTAGATTACCTTTGCTTTCAGATTTCATTTTATGTAAAGCTTTTTGATTTTTACATTATATTAAAGAAGGCAAACTGTGACTTAAGTCTCATCATTTGTTTTTTTTTTTTTTGTTCATTCATCTATGAGTACGGTTTATTACAATCTCAGCAATGCTTTGTTTGTCACCTTGAGCATGATATTGGACCATAGTAGTAAAGGGAATCCTTATAAATTTTAATGGAAAGATTCTGGGATATGCGTCTCTGTGTTTATGTATAGCTTTTAGGTTTCACATGCCCTTTTTATGCCCACAGAAGAGCAAGTTGGTTAAGATGAATCACTAGCACTTTTATGCATTCCAGTGTATCTCTCTGCCTGGCCACAAATCTAGGCTCTGATTCTTGTTATTGACTTTGCTTCTTCTATCTAAAGTTGATACTATGTTAGTTGTCATGGGCTTAGATTGTTAGGTTCTCCTTAGAGGATCTGGCTGAAGACTACCTGTGACTACATATGGTTATCCTAGAAAGTAAATGCCCCTTGGTTTAGTCTAGATTCTAAATCTTGCTTTATACCAAAAGAGATTAATGTTTAAACACATATGCAATAATTTCCTATAAGAAAAATGGAATAAACTGGATATGTTTAGCATGATGGATAAAAGCCTAAATTTAAGTGAGATTAAAATATTTGAAAACCTAATGAAGAATGAGTTGGTTGGTTTTCTTGGGAGTGGACTGAGTTACAAGACACTGAACTAAAATTCCTGAAATGTTGTTGTTGTTGTTGTTGTTATATTATTCTCAGAATTAGTTGAGATGTAATGACAGATTTTTTAAAATTTTTATTGTAAAAATACCATACAGAGGGATTACAATTACATGGGCAAGGTAATGAGCACATTTCTTATCAAGCATTGTTTCCTCCCCCTTTATTTCCCCTTCCCATCCCTTCCCATCTCCCACCCCCTCTACCCCCCCACCCCTTGTAGATTAGTAGCATAGTTGGATTAAATAGCTTTAATGTTCTTTCTATGCCTGAGATTTGATGAATACATAAAACATATTATGGGTGAACATAATCTCCTCTGTATAATTCTTCAACACC
Organism: Dipodomys merriami; assembly: GCF_024711535.1. Taxonomy (NCBI): domain Eukaryota; kingdom Metazoa; phylum Chordata; class Mammalia; order Rodentia; family Heteromyidae; genus Dipodomys; species Dipodomys merriami. The sequence continues at coordinate 106,729,096 of NW_027202270.1, forward strand.
TAGAAAGGCTATGGTAGGATGCTGGCAGAATTCGCTTTGAGTTAAGAGTTAACATATGATTTAGGAAGACCTTAGGTTTTAAAGTATTAATGAGACAGTGATGAGATGATGAGGTGAGCAGCTTAAACAGCAACTAAATGAACAAATAGCCATGGAATAAACTAGTGCCACAAGCAGGCTTCTCACTGAAGACCTGTAAGATGCAAACATACCTGGAATACTACTAGAATAAATTGGTATCTAGATGATACCTCTGTTTTCTAATTTTGATTCCATTTTGTTAAAATCAAGGTCATTCCTTTTTACTAGAATTCAGAGTAGAGTTTCTATTATTAGATGACCCATAAAATTTTTATAGTAAAATAAGAAAGCTTATGTTTTACCAAATGAGCACCAGGCTAATCAGATCTGAAGAAAATGGTGTTCTGACTTTAACTTGGTAATCAAGATTCAGTCACTGAATTAAGTAGATGAAAAACAGTTTGTTTTCTTTGTTTTCCCATGCTGTTCCCAGGTCATTTTTTTTAAAAGCTTCATTACCTGATTTTATACTGCTACAGCTATGAAACACAGTGTTAGTATACAAATGCTTATTTAACAGAACAATGCAGTATGTTTTTAAGAATCACTTTCCTGGGTACATGATATAGTTTATTCGTTAAAAAATCAATAACAATAGTACATTTTTTGTGACTTTCATTTTTTAGTCAAGCAAATTATGCTTTCTAACTGGAGTTTTGTAGATATTTTTTCCTTGTCTTGTTTATTGCTTTTTTTTTTCTGGTCTTGGGGCTTGAACTGCACTGCCCATGAGATTTTTTTTCTTTGTGTGCTCTACCTCTACTTGCAGATTTGTGTGTGTGTGTGTGTGTGTGTGTGTGTGTGTGTGTGTGTGTGTGTGTGTGTATGTGTGTGTGTGTGTGTGATTAATGGAAGACAAAATCTGCCTGGGCTGGCTTTGAATCATGATCCTCAGATCTCAGCCTCCTGAGTAGCTAGGATTACAGGTGTAAGCTACCTGAGTCCAGCTCTCCTTGTCTTGTTTTAAAGGTTAATTTCTTCCCAATCAGCTGGGTTGGAATTTCATAGTTTGTATGTGGCTTTGCACAATTTTATAAGCTTGGCTAGTAAATAAAATTAGTGGGGTTTCTAATTCTAATATTTTACAAGAGTGTGCATTTCATTAACAGGTTATCCTATAGCATAGTACAGAATGAATTGTGCTAAACAATGCCTCAAAGAGTCAAGTAATAGCTAAGAGACCAGTGTTTGGACCAGAGCTTCATATCACAGTGACTCTTGACTTCAGCAAATGTGGAAAGACTGGGCAGGCTGATAGGAATAGGGAGAATTTGGGGAGGTAGACAAAGGTAGTCCCTTATTTGAACATTGAGAGCAGGCTAGAATTACCATGCAAGCTGTTCCTAGGACTTTGTCTATTTGGTTAAAAAGTAGCAGTGAGGACACTGTATCATCTTCACACACACACACACACACACACACACACACACACACACACACACACACACACACGAGTCTTAGGACCTTAATGAACATTTGGTTAAATTTATGTTATTAGTTTAAATATATACTTTAAATAAAAATTCATCATAAATGATAAAACATCTACTACTGTACAATAGTTTGTAGTGTCCACTTTATTTACTTTTTCTATAAGCCTCACCGTAAACATATAATTCAATGAGCAGACAGGGGTCTTTCACAGTATTAGAAGTTCATATGGGCAGAGTTGTTGGTGCCTTTCCAGTCTTTAGATAGTGGGAGGTGTGGAGGGAACTATTGTGTATAAGCCTGAAAGTGAATGCAACTGTTGCACACAGGCTTGCAGCTGTAGTGGACCTAGGTAGAGAGGCAGGAGAGAGATCGCAATAGTACCAAAAATAGAGATCATGTATATACATCTCTGCGGGACATCTAGGTGGAGATAGCCTAGGGTTTAGATGAAATTATTCAGTGAAAAAACAAAAGTTAGGGACCGTAGCTATTATATTTGCTATTGATTTTACTAGGGGAAGAATTTCCTATTACACCATGTGGTATTCCTAATACTTAGCACATTTCGCTTGAATAGAGCTGAATATAGACAAATGTGTCTGTCTTAAACTCTTAGTGATCTAGACACTTGGAGGGATTTTGCTTTTAGAGATGCTTGGATTTGGCTCATATTGTTCTCATTTCAAGGTGTGTATGTGTAATGGTAGGAGAAGGAAACCATAAAGTAGACTATGGGAAGAGAAGATCATTTTCCCCTGATTTGTATATTTATAACTATACAAAGTTAACTCTTTAGTTCTAAAGTTAGAATCTGTGTTTTGTTCATTGTTTAGTTGAAAAGCCCATATTTTAAAGGAATTAACCTTCTAATTTCTTGCTCTCTGATACCTCCAAAACACTTAATCCTTAATGAGCAAAATGCCTTTTGATTTATTTTTCAGTGAATAATGAATCCTTTTTAAAATTACAATTGACTTTTTGTTAAGAGTCATCTAACTGGAATGCCTAACAAGTCATAATTTTAATGGGCTTTAAATATAGCAAATATATTTCTCTGGAAAACATATTACAGTTCACATGATGAAACATTCCTTTAGAAATAGCTTCATGACCCTTACATTAGATATTTTTAATTATCCTTTATGTGGGACAGGGTTTTGTATCTAATTTATCTGAGAGTGTCTACAGAACCATTGACGATGAAAGCCTTTTCTCATTTTGACAGGTTGTTTAGGGATCCTGTCAATGCAAAGCATGCTGATATTAAGAACATTTCCCTGGAAACTATTTGTTCATACACAAAAGACTATGATTTAGTACCAGAGAGACATAGAAAGAAACTGAAATGACAATAACTTCATGTAGCCCAACAGTCAAATGCACATAAAAGATATTTGGCAGGAGAAAAGCAGATCCTTGGGTAAACATTTCTGCCTATGGGAGGGAGTAGGAGAACTAATTACCTAGGGTATATAAAAAAACATCCCCTGCAAAGGAGTTTGGGGATACGAATCTTATTGTCAGGGAAAAAAATCTGCTCCAAACTGAACTAAAACTATGTTCTTACCTATAGCTGAAGTGAAATTCCAACTTGTGTTATTGTCATTTGTGAGGAAATCCTCATACTTCCTTGGATACCTTCCTCTCTAATTATTTTTGTGTGGCGTGTGCCAGATTTAGCATTAATTCTGCTTTGCGTTGAATGAAAGAACATAAAAATGATATTGCTCAGAGAATGCTGCCAGAAACTTTGAGAGATGGTGACCTGCTTTCCTTTGTAAACACACACACACACACACACACACACACACACACACACACACACAGAGTGTTTGAAGATACTTGGCTTAAAATAATCCTACCTTCTTCTGGTTTTAGGTGAGAATGATGAGAATTTGACCAGATTTAGTCTGAGGTTAATCTATAGGAGGAAAAGGAATAGGAGAATAGGTCCAAAAGCTGATTCACAGAGATGCTAGAAAGAATGATTTCGGCTCTTACAGCTAATGTATCTCAAGGGAGAAGATAAACAAAGTTTTAAAGAGAGGCAGCAGTTTTTGTTATTTAGTGTTGATGGAGCATGGGAATGTTCTGGTTTGCATATTGAATCCCAAAGACTGAAGGAAGAGATGCAGCACAACTCAGTAAGAAGAAATGTAAGCGATTCTTACACTGGTTTGATCTTTTAACTAGCTTTGAAACCATGGGAAAGTGCAAGATCTCTGAGCCCTCATTTTCTTTTCTGTTAAATGAATGCTGGCCTACATAAGTAGTTTTAATGTCCTAAGAGCACTTTGGAAATTTATTGGGGATGTTTTTAAATGATTGGAGAAACTCAGCTTACAGTTGGAAGGTGGAAACCATAAATGCCCAGCATCAAAATAAACAGGTTTTCCATCACAGAAATTTGTTCCTGAATTTTCCCCCAAATATTCATGTAGGCACACAAAGCTTGTTTATAATTTTCTGAGCCTAAAACCTAACTCCTTTTATATTTACTACAGAATATTTTCAGTATCACTTTAAGAAATAGTTACAAAACTTAGCAGATGTCAGCTAAATTTAGTCATTTCTCTAAGATTTCACATTTGTTTTTTTAGTAGTTATTATATCAATCACACATATATAAAGATCACAACTATACCGATATATTTAATTTTTACCATGTTCAAATTATGGTTAGTGCTATTAACTATTTTGTCATATGCTTGTGGGCCATAAACGTATTATTCCAAATCTGCTAAATTATGGCTACAAATCTTAACACAATTATTGACTTAATTCTCTAAAACTTAAAGTTAACATAAATATTTTAACATAGATTATTTTGTATTATAAGATAAACACTACATTATAGATAATCAGAATTAGAAATGATGCAAGCTCTCCATACCTGTGTCTCTGTTCAGCTGTCTTGTTTTTTTCAATCCTGGGATTCAAACTCAGGACCTTACTACTAGGCTCATGCTCTACCACTTACAGCAAGCCTCCAGCTTGCTTTTTTCTGCTGTTTTTGAGACAATGTCTCGCAAACTTTTCTACCTAGCCTGGCTTCAAACCACTAGGATTATAGACATGAGCTAACAGTGCACAGCTTTGAAGGCATTTTCTCTCAGGTCTTTCTTTCCCTAAAGATTTACATTCTTAATGGCACACACACATACACACACACACACTTATCCCTTTATCCCTTTTTATTCTGAATTAATTCTAGACTTACCAAGGAGTTTCACAGATAGGACAGGGTCACCTTTGCCCTTTCCATAGACTTCCCTTAACGTTAACATTTTATAGGGAATATGAATTAAAATAGCATATTGATATTGATAGAATACTAATTAAGGTATATATCATAGCTTGATGTCATTGATTTTTTTTCCTGTTAATATCCTGTTCACACTCAGTGCTCTGTGTAAGGTCTCACATTGCATTTGTTTGTTAAGTCTTGCCATTTATCTGCAGCATTTTTTCTGTATTTCCTTGTCTTATGATTCTGACACTGTAAAAGAGTTCTGGGTAGGTGCTTTCTAGAAAGCTTTTCAATCTGGATTTTTCTTTTGTACCCCACAATTAGATTGAGATTATAGATTTGGGGCAAAAGACACAGAGGCCAGTTTTCCCTCTCAGTGCATCCTGTCAGGGAACATGTGATGTCCACGTGTCTTCTAGTCAGAAATCAGCCTCGATAACTTGGTTCAGGCAGGATGTTTCAGGTCCTCTAACATGTTTTATGTTTAATCAATGAATATTTGTGATGACATAAAGCTATTCCCATATCAGTTTTCTTAATTTTTACCAACTAACTTTACCATTCTTCATTGTGCCTTTTCTGTAGCAGTGATTTTCTATTTTTTTCCATTATGTGTAGTAATTCAAATTGTTCTAAAGACATAGTTGTCTTTTTTTATTTTATTTGTGAACATATTGTACAGAGGGGTTACAATTACATGGGCAGGATAATGCATACATTTCTTACCAAGCATTGCAGCCTCCTCCTTTGTTTACCCTTCACATCCCTTCTCAGCCTCTCCCCTACCCCCAATACTCCCCCCCGCCACCCCCCCCCTGCACAAACGTTGTAAAGCTCATTTTTGACATGACAACTTGTACTTCTCATTGTTGCAACTGGTCCACCTGTATCCTTAAACGACTTGTTTTTCCCCATCTCCTCCACAAGTTATACTGACATCAAATATAGTGAAAGCAGGGGTTATACTGTGGGGGAGGGACATACAAAGCAACAAAGAAATAATCTTATAAATGCATTAGAAACACATGCATAAAAGAAAAAAAACGTTAAAATACATATCTAAGGGTTCATTTTCCTAACATCACATTATCTGTCCTTTTCCGTTTGACTCATCCATATACTAGATAATGCAAATAAGGGAAACCATGGGACCTATGTTTCTTTGGGCCTGGCTTACTTCACTTAATATAATTTTTTCCAAGTCTTTCCATTTCCTAACAAATGGGGCAATGTCATTCTTTCTGATGGAGGCATAGAATTCCATTGTGTATATATACCACATTTTCTTGATCCATTCATCTACTGAGGGGCATCTGGGTTGGTTCCATATCTTAGCTATGGTAAATAATGCTGTGATAAACATAGTTGTGCTGGTAGCTTTAGTGTGGTCTTGTTTGTAAACATTTGGGTAAATGCCCAAAAGTGGGATTGCTGGGTCATAGGGGAGTTCTATGTGAAGTCTTTTGAGGAACCTTCATACTGCTTTCCAAAGTGGTTGAACAAGTTTACATTCCCACCAAAAATGAAGTAAGGTTCCCTTCTGTCCACATCCCCTCCAGCATCTGTTGTTGTTAGAGTTCTTGATTTTTGCCATTCTAACTGGAGTGAGGTGGTATCTCAATGTTGTTTTGATTTGCATTTCTTTTATGGCTAGGGACGTTGAGCATTTCTTCATGTGTTTATTGGCCATCCTTCTTTCTTCTTCAGAGAAGTTTCTCTTTAAGTCTTTAGTCCACTTATTTATTGGGCAGTTGTTTCTTTGAGGATTTGTTGTTGGGGGATTTCATTTTTTGAGTTCCAAGTATATTTTAGATATGAGACCCTTGTCCGTTGTATGGCTAGTGAAGATCTTCTCCCAATTCGTGGGCTTTCTATTGATCTTGCTAACTATGTCCTTTGCCATGCAGAAGCTCTGCAACTTCATGCAATCCCATTTGTCCAACCTTTCTTTGATTTGTTGTGTTTCCGGGTCTCTATTCAGAAACTTTCGGCCTGAGCCAAGGAGACCTAGGGTTTCTCCTATTCAATCCTGTAATGTTTTCAGAGTATCTGCTTTGACTTCGAGGTCTTTGATCCATTTGGAGTTGATTCTGGTGCAGGGTGATATATAAGGATCTAGCTTTAGTTTTCTACAAGTAGTTAACCAATTTTGCCAGCACCATATACTGAAGAGGCTGTCTTTGTTCCATTCTATTGTTTTAGCTCCCTTATCGAAGATTAGATGGCTATAAGTCTGTAGGTTCATTTCTGGGTTTTCAATTCTATTCCATTGGTCCTGAGGTCTGTTCTTATGCCAATACCAAGCTGTTTTGATTACTATGGCTTTATAGTAGAGTTAGAAATTTGGTATTGATATTCCTCCAGCAGTGTTCTTTCTGTTGAGGAGCGTTTTTGCTATTCGGGGTCTTTTATTGTTCCATATGAATTTTTGGATTGCCTCTTCTATTTCCTTGAGGAATGAGGTTGGAATTTTGATAGGTATCGTGTTGAATTTGTAGATAGCCTTGGGAAGTATTGCCGTTTTCAGGATGTTAATCTTTCCAATCCAGGAGCATGGGAGGTTCTGTCATTTTCTAAGTTCTGTGTTGATTTCCTTTTTCAAGATTTTAAAGTTTTCATCATAGATGTCCTTCACTTCTTTGGTTAATTTAATTCCTAGGTATTTTATTTTTTGTGGGGCTATTACAAATGGAGTTGCTTTCCTACTTTCAGCCACACTTTTCTCATTGTTGGCATACAGAAAAGCCATTGATTTTTGGGGGTTAATTTTATACCCTGCTACTTTGCCAAAGTTTTGAATCATCTTGAGTAATTTGGGAGTGGAGTCTATGGGATTCTTTAAATACAAGATCAAGACATCGTTGTCTTTTATCTTCTTTTTATTTGGTCATTTATTTATATCAGTATGCCTACTGACTACTAATGTTCTTTTTGGGTTAGAACTTGATACTATGATTTAAATTGCTCTTCTTTTAGCCATTGTTACCTTTCATGTAGGCTCTCATACCCTTTTATTGATTGATTGATTGATTTAGGTTACATTGTTTGGTTTTATTTGTGTCAGTTATGGGGCTTGCATTCAGAGCCTGGGCACCATTCTTTTTTCTTTTAAAATACTTTTTTATTGTAAAAGTAGTGTACAGAGGGGTTACAGTTACATGAGTAAGGTAATGAGTACATTTCCTATGGAGCATTGTTACCTCCTCCTTTGTTTTTCTCCTACCTCCCCTTCCCTCCCCATCTCCCTAACTGCTCCCTCCCCCTCACAAGTTGTAAAGTTCATTTTCAATATAGTGTCTTGTACATCTCTTTGTTACAATGGGTCAACCTGTATCCCTATTTAAACATTTTGTGTTTTTTCCCTTCCCCCCCCCAAAAAAAAATTACAAAAGTGTCTATACATGATGTAGGGCACCGGAATCAAATACAGTGAAAACAGGGGTTACACCATGGGGGAAGAATATACAAAAGAAACAAAAAAATCACATAGTACATATAAGTATGTTAAAAACAATAGCAAGCAAGAAAAAAAAAAAAACACTTGTGTCCCTGTCTGGGGTTCATTTTGCCTAACATCATCTTATATAGTCATATGGACATAGCTTTTGACCCTTTGGCTTGGCCTAGACATATAATAGTTATGGCAAATAAGGGAAACCATGGGACCTATGTTTCTTTGGGCCTGGCTTACTTCACCTAATATAATTTTTTCCAAGCCTTTCCATTTCCTAACAAATGGGGCAATGTCATTCTTTTTGATGGAGGCATAGAATTCCATTGTGTATATATACCACATTTTCTTGATCCATTCATCTACTGAGGGGCATCTGGGTTGGTTCCATATCTTAGCTATGGTAAATAATGCTGCAATAAACATAGTTGTGCTGGTAGCTTTTAGTATAGCCTTGTTTGTGATTGTTTGGGTAAATGCTGGGCACCATTCTTGAGCTTATTTACTCAAGGCTAGAGCTCTACCACTTGAGCCATGGCTCCACTTTCAGCTTTCAGTGTTTAATTTGGGGGAAGAGTCTCATGGACATTTTTTTATGCCTGTGCTTTAACATGATCCTTCCTCCGCTTCTTTTTCCTTGAGAACTTTTTATTTTTTGCCAGTGCTGGTGCTTGAACTCAGGGCCTGGGCACTGTCCTTGAGCCTGTCTATGCTCAAGTCTAGTGCTCTTCCACTTGAGCCACAGTGCCACTTCTGGCTTTTTCTGCTTATGTGGTATTGAGGAATCGAACCCAGGGCTTCATGCATGGTAGGCAAGCACTCTAACACGAAGCCACATTCCCAACCTATCCATTAAAATTTTTTAAAGTTCAAGTCTCTTGAGGGCTGCGAGGCTCATTTTGTACTTTTATGGGTTACAAGCTTGGAATCAACTGCTTTTCCATGGAGCTCTATGTTAGGGGAATATTTTTAATCTATAAAACTATCATAGTTTTGGTGAAATCACTAATTTTGGGTTTGATCATTTCATTTTCTTCAGCAACTTGCTCTTCCTTTTATAGAAAATTTCCAGGTCACTAAGTACATGCCTGTGTCATTAACTACACTCATCTACTACTTTCCCTCCTCTTTGTATTATTTTCTTCCCTTACTCTTGGATTTTTAGAATTCTATTCACTCATTCAGTGAGCACCATTATCTAGGCACTGGAAGTTACAAAGTTACTGGATTCTATTACCATAGAATTCTCATTAAAATGGCAGGACATTTTTTTTTTACTTCCTTTAATAATGGTTTCTCCCTGTGCTTATTTTTAAGGAACTGTGAACATTTAAAAATTTTGTTGTAGAGGTGATGTACAGAGATGTTACATAAGTCAAATAATGAGTATATTTCTGTTTGTACAGTGTCATCCCCTCCCTCATTTTCTCTCAGTTTTTCCCCTCCTGACCCCCTTTTCCACTAAGTTGTATAGTTCATTTCCAACATAGCGTCTCGTATCACTGCTGAATTGGTTAAGCTTTGTCTCACTGTTTCTGTGTTTCTCCTTCCCCTCCCTAAATCAGATAAACTTTTATACAAGACAGAGGATCCAGAAATCAAAAACAATGACAAAAGGGAATAAACCAAAAAGGGGAAATAAGAACTGCAAACAGTACAATAAAAAGTCTCTTGTTTCCATTTCTTGGAGTTCATTTTGATAAGCATCATATTATATGACCATATACATATAGGTATTGAGCCCTTGTGATTTTCTCCTAAGAATGTCCTCCTTTGTTCTCACTGTGTGAATGTTTAGAGTACTATGTGCTGTTTAATTAATCGTGTCCAGGTGTAACTTTTTTTTTTTTTTTGTCGGTCGTGGGCTTGAACTCTGGGCCTAGGCGCTGTCCCTCAGCTCTTCAGCTCAAGGTGGGGGCTCTACCTCTTGAGCCACAGCGACACTTCTGGTTTTCTAGTGGTTCATTGGAGATCAGAGTCTCACGGACTTTTCTGCCTGGTCTGGCTTTGAACCGCGATCCTCAGATCTCAGCCTCCTGAGTAGCTAGGATTACAGGCGTGAGCCACCGGCGCCCAGCTCAGGTGTAATTTTTGCCTTTTATAATCCATTGGGTTTATTTGTAGATTTATAAGCACATTCTGATGATTAAAAATAAGGGAAACAATGCAGTCTATGTTTGTTTGGGTCTAGCTTACTTTGCTTAGTATAATTTTTTTCAAATCTTTCTATTTCTTGATGAATGGGACAATGTCATTTTTTTTCTGATGAAAGCATAGAATTCCATATTTTCTTAATCCATTCATCTACTGAGGGGCACCTGGGTTGATTCCATCTCTCTCTATATCTCTATCTATCTCTATTTCTATCTCTATATCTATCTATCTATCTATCTATCTATCTATCTATCTATCTATCTATCTATCTATCTATCTATCTATCTATCTATCTATCTATCTATCTATCTATCTATTTATAGTCACTCATGGGGCTTAAACTCTGGGCCTGGATACTATCCTTTAGCTCTTCAGCTCAAGGTGAGTGCTCTACCACTTGAGCCACAATGCCTCTTCTGGTTTTCTGGTGGTCTTACAGACTTTCCTGCCTGGGCTGACTTTGAACTGTGATCCTCAGGTCTCAGCTCCCGAGTAGCTAGGATTACAGGCATTGTTAAATGGAGAGAAGAATCTCATGGACATTTTTTCATGCCTGTGCTTTCACATGATCCTTCCTCACTAAAGCTCAGGGACAGCATGCAGGAACAGTATTCAAGCTCCAGGAATGATACAAAACAAAAAAGTTCTTAGAGGAACAAGAGTTGTTAATATTATAAAAAGTAAGTCAATGTATGATATGTCTTTTTTGGGGGAAATGAACCCCAGTGCTCTCTGGGAAGAATCTTTCAAAATTACCCTTTAAAAAATGCTTTTTTATTGTGAAAATACTGTATAGAGGGGTTACAATTACATGAGCAAGGTAATGAGTACATTTCTTTTTTTTTTTTTTTTTTGGTCGGTCGTGGGGCTTGAACTCTGGGCCTGGGCACTGTCCCTCAGCTCTTCAGCTCAAGGCGAGCTCTCTACCACTTGAGCTACAGTGCCACTTCCGGTTTTCTGGTGGTTTATTTGAGATATGAGTCTCACGGTTTCTCCTGCCCGGGCTGTCTTTGAACCGCGATCCTCAGATCTCAGCCTCCTGAGTAGCTAGGATTTCAGGCGTGAGCCACCAGCGCCCGGCATGAGTACATTTCTTATCAAGCATTGTTGCCTCCTCCTTTGCTTCCCTTTCCCATCCCTTCTCATCTCCCCTCATCCCCCAGACCCCCCCCCCCCCCCCCCCCCCCCCCCCCCCCCGCCAAAGTTGTAAAGTTATGTCAAAATTACTCATTTTATGTCATGTCATTAACTCTATATGCAAAGCAGATACTGAAATACTCTCATGAACCAAATTTCAGTTGTATCTTTGAGTTAGGCTTATGATAAAAGAAATCATGTATCACTATTAAAAGAAATCTTCAGTGTATTAATTTCTGACTAATGATGTTTTGCTAGCTATATATTATATAATGATGACCTTTCCTTCTTTGAAAACAATTATATTTTCTTACTATACAATGTATGTAGGTATATGTGTATCAGCGTGGGAGTGGGTACAGACAAAGAGTGCCCCATGTCCTCTTCATATTTCCAAATTGTGACAGAAATAACTGTTGAGAGCTGATGTATCTCTCACAAATATGGAAGATTAATAAGTAAATTGTGAAGCCATTTAAATTATGTTATGCTTAGGCCATTTGTGCCAGTTCTATAAGTTAGAAAAAGTGTTTATTAAACATATTTATATTCCATGACATGATATATTCAAATTATTTGGTTGTTTAGAATAATATATTGATGTGCACTATGAATTTTGTTAATTTGCACTATGAATTTTGTTAATTTGCACTATGAATTTTGTATTTGGTTGTTTAGAATAATATATTGATGTGCACTATGAATTTTGTTAATTTGCACTATGAATTTTGTTAATTTGCACTATGAATTTTGTTAATTTGCACTATGAATTTTGTTAATTTCCACATTTTTTAAATTATTGTGAAAATACCATACAGAAAGTTTACAATTACATGGGCAAGATAATGAGTATATTTCTTATCAAGCATTGTTGCCTCCTCCTTCGTTTCCTCATACCATCCCTTCCCCTCTCCACCCCTCACCCCCCTGCCACCCTCCCACCACGAATTTCCACATTTTTCTAACTATCTGTGTTTTTAAAATAATCTCTAAGTGTTCCTTCATTACTCTGACTAATCAAATTATAGACTGTATTGAGAAAACAAGTAATGATCAGCTTTTATTAGACCCACAAATGTAGTTTGCTTTCTTTTCTTAGTGAAAAAAGTCCATGCACTGCTAATTTGTACTGATTCAATAAACAAATTAGAAAAGCATCAATAAGCAGGAAGCAAAGTCGTGAAAACAAAGCCAGGTGATTGTAATTTGCCCCTGAAAAGATGTTACTATGAGGGGAGTTTTCTGGAAAACCAATGACCTCTGGAAATTGGAAAGACTAACAGTGTCCGCAGTGTGGTGAGTGGCTGAGACTTCCATAGGTGTATCTGTATTTAATCAGTAGGCCTTCTCAAGAGAAGATGTAAGAGATTTCAAAAGAACAACCCAAGTGAAGAAAAACCACACTCTGCACATCTAATGGAAATAGACTATGCATGATGCAAATGATGTTAAAATAGCAGTTAAGGAATTCAGTGATTTCACTATGTTTTTTTCTGTAGGTGATAGGTTGACCTAGATTAGTATTATGGAAGACATTGAAGAAAAAGGTGTATTGAGACACTGCTGAATTCTGAATTTTCTTCAGATCATCTAAATAAGAAAAACAAACAAACAAAACTTAACCTTAAATAGACAATGACCAATGAAAAAGAGGAATTACAGTCTAAAGAATTTTCCAGGGCTGGGAAGCTGGCTCAGTAGTAGAGTGCTTGCCTTGCATGCATGAGGCCCTGGGTTCGATTCTTCAGCACCACATAAGCAGAAAAAGCCAGAAGTGGTGCTGTGGCTCAAGTGGTAGGGCGCTAGCCTTGAGCCGAAGAGCTGAAGGGCAGTGCCCAGGCCCAAAGTTAGGCCCCATGACTGACAAAAGAAAAAAAAATAAAAAGAAATTTCCTAGTATCTAGATCTTCTAGGACTGAGTGGGAATGAGAGCTTTTTCTTGGATTAGTTAGATCAAAGACACTGGCTGTATCCTTCAGTAAACCTTAGGACACCTTAAGTCAATATCTTCCCCATTAGTCTGGTCTTTGTTTTAGTTTTGATCATAGGTCACTTTCAGCTCTCTCCTGGCATTCAACAGCAAACTACCATACTAATCTTTGGACAGTGTAATAACCCTTGTAGTTTCCTCCACCTCGGCCATTCCTTCATAAACACTCCCTTTGCTAACAGATCATGGAATTCCTAGCCTAAGAGTGGCATTGGACATAGCACAGCAAGGCTGTATCTGCCAAAGAGAACAGCAGAAGTTTGCACCCATTCTGTCATATGACCTTGGGTTTTGTTGATAGTTGCATAGCTTTGATGCTATTTTCTAGGGGCTGGATAATTTTAACAAATTATGTTAACTCCTAAATATGCCAAAGACTGTTTTAGGTTGCCTATTTATTGTTCATACACAGTGATTATTAATATGAACTTTGCATGCTGCCATCCTTATTGTGTTGGTTTTGACCTCTAGAAAGCCTCTCCATGACCCCATAATAGGTGAGTAGTGTAGGAATTACAGGTAGGCATGTGACCCCACGGGAGAAAAATATGTCTCTATATCTGTCCATATCCCTGTCTCTGTCTACCTGTCTCTGTCTACCTGTCTCTGTCTGCCTGTCTGTCTCTGTCTTTCTCTCTCTCTTTCACCCCCCTACCCCACTACACTACTTCTTTACCTCAAATCTTAGCAGATTTTCTTTGTCCCTCTCTGGCTAGAATTAAATCTTATATAGAACCACCAATTATTGCCCAGAGGACAGAGACTAAATGCAAGAATCCTACACATGGCTTTGTGAAGGAAGGTATGGATACCTATGGAAAACCAGAACTTTACTTGAAAAATAAGGAAAATGAATGTTGAGACCAATGGTTCATGCCTATAATTCTAGCTACTCTGCAGGCTGAGATCTAAGGATTGTGGTTCAAAGCCAGACTGGAAAGGAAGGTCTGTGAGACTCTTATTTCCAATTCAGCATCAAAAAAGCAAGATGTGGAGCTGTGGCTCAAATAGTAAAGAGCTCTAGCCTTGAGCAAAAAAGCTTACAGACAGTGCCCAGGCCCTGAGTTCAAATAAGGATGATGAGAATGTATACTGTTTAAAAACTCAACACTGTTGGTTGGTCACAAAGGAAATTTCTATGAGGAATCAATAAGGCTGTATATACAAAGATTTTCATATTATACCTGGAATATTTGAAGCATTGAAATGGAAATTTGAAATACTTGTAACAAAGTCACCTGGGAAACTGTAGAATATTTATCTCAGACTTTGCTGGAGACAAACTGAAACAAAATATGTCGATAAAGGGTTTAGTCATCAGTACCTTGCCCCTCCCCCCACAAAATCAACAGAAACTTCCTCAGGCATTTTCAACATTGACTTGGTTAAGAATCACCAAAGAAGAAATATTGTAGCATTTTAAATAAGACAGAATAGTGTTCCCAGTAGGGTAGTTTCATATAGGAGACTGAGTGCAAAACCTATTTGTTAAATATGGAATTTTATTGCTGAGAGCTAGTGACAAAGGGAATCTAGAAAAAATGACTCTATTATACTTGATTATAAGGATGGGAATTTCAGAGCTTTTTGATGTGAATTGTTTTATCAAGGGAGCTTCCTACCTAGGTGTAATTTCCTACTGATACTTTGTCTTAGGTCATGACCTAATGTTAAATGGTTGGTAAGTTCAAGATTAAATACTAAAAGGTATCTGTCCTCATAAAGAGCTATAGAAACCAGAGAAAATATAGATCTGGAATATCCTCAGGCTATATTTGCCAGGACTTGTGAAAAGTGGATTGGTTTTTCTGGCTCTTCTGAGTTACTTCGTTGAATGGCTTTTGGCTTAGCTGCCATTTAAAAATTAGCTGACATTATTGGTCAGCTCTTCACCTGGAATAATAGTGCAGGAAACTGGCAGAGTTATAACAGACCATCCGGAGGAAACACAATTAGCCTTGTTTGCCTTGGATGTGAATAACTTTGTGCTTCTCCATGGTCAAGCAAAATGAGCATCAAGGATAAAAATGTTTAAGTCAGAAAGTGATAAAGTAATTGCCCATTTGATGAAAACCACAGTCGATGAAAATGGACACAATGAAAAAAGTCATTAGGTAAAAAAGTACTATGAGGGTAGCCTGCCAAGAGGA
Source organism: Dipodomys merriami (assembly GCF_024711535.1). Lineage (NCBI taxonomy): Eukaryota > Metazoa > Chordata > Mammalia > Rodentia > Heteromyidae > Dipodomys > Dipodomys merriami. Next base: position 106,744,743 of record NW_027202270.1, read on the forward strand.
TAGCAGTATACACACACACACACACACACACACACACACACACACACACACACACACACACACACACACACACAGAAGGTTTGGGGGACCCCAGGTGTCAGTCAGGTAGGCTATGGAAGAAGAAAAAAATAATATTAGGTGATTCTTTGAAAATTAGAGCAAGTTTTTTTTAACTTAAAGAAAAATGTACAGATGATTAAAGGCTCCTGACAAGGACTCATTAGAGACCTGACATTGAAATGGGGAGGCTGGGGCTAGCTGGTGCCATCTTGGCCACATGGTGGATAGGGAATTGGGTTTAACTGCGCCATCTTGTCTTCATGGTGGAGGAAGCAGGAAGGTGAAGTCTCATCTCCCAGGTGATAGACATGCCTGAATTCCTAGAGGCAGGGGCAGAAACATATATGAAAATAGAACCAGATAACCATAAAGGATGTGTGGGGTTGGTAGAGATGGGGGAGAATGATGGAAAGATGACCTTGTTTAAGACATATTTTACTCATAAACTGACATGTGGAATGGAAACTCCTTTGTACATCTACTTAAAGAAAATGAAAGACTAAAATAAACTGACATATAGGATTGAACTTCCTTTGTACAACTATTTAAAGATAATAATAAAGAAAATAAAGAATTGTTGACAATATGACTTCTTGTGGCATAAACGTTTATGTGTCCCCTAAATGTATATGTTATAATAAAAGGCAGGAGGTGGTTATAGTCTGAAATAGGAATGAGGAACATGGATGTGTATGAATCACACTGGGTCCTGAGCTATAAGGATGTGTTTGTTCCCTTCTGTTGGAAATATATTCCCTCTGCTTTATCAGAATATGATTTCTCTACTATATCTGCTTAAGTTTCCTAGGAAGTGTGTCTGAGACAAAGGCTAGATGGCTCCTCTTTGGTGAGGGAGTAGGAAGAGTGAGGGTTAGATCCTGAAACAGGGAAGGAGGGAAAGACAAACGCATGGGAAATAGACCTTGTTCAGGGAGAGTGATGCTTAGTTTTGGTGTGTATGTGTGCGGGGAGGGCGTGGGGGGGGGAGGAGGAGGGGGTTCTGAGAAGTAAACTCCTCTGAGGATGTTTTGTGGATAGAGGAAGAGGAAGGTTTTCTCTACCAATTCCCCTTTTTTCATTGGTCAGGGTCTTTGCCCCATGTAGTGGTAAATTTCCTCATATCCATATGTGGTCACCCAGAGAGTTCAGAACAAAGACAAAGATGTCCCAAGTTGATAGATTAGAAAGATGGAAGGCCAAGATGAGCAGTTTGAAGTGGCAACTGCATAGAATTGTTCAGAGCTCACTGAAATGGCCATTGGTGTGGCAACTAGAATGAGAGATTCGTGAAATTAAGTATCTGAAGTATGAATTGAAGAGTGTGATATATGGGCAATCCTTTCATATCCCTTGGGTAATCTTTTCATATCCCTTGGGATAAACTTCTGTGTTACTTTCTCTATAAAGTTACCACCTATCCTAAAAAATAAAATTGGATCCTGCTAGCATATTCTTTTGGTATCTGACACATTCCTGTAATAAAAGATACCATATTTTGTTATTGTAACCAAATTTACCTTCCCTGTAAGCTCTGGGGACAGGGTGACATTGATCATGATGCACTGTACTCATAAACTGACATGTAGAATTAAAACTCCTTTGTTCCACTACTTGAAGATAATAATAATGAAAACAAAAGAACACTGGAAATAAAAGTTCTGAGGGCATAGTCATTATTTTCCTTTACCAGTCCCCTCCTCCAGACCCCAACTCTGCTTGGCAGTGCTTCACAGAGTTCTTCCTTAAATTGTAGGTGTTTAATAAACACCCTTGGCCGGAATGGATGGAAGTCTGAGATGGTAAAATGTAATATCACATGTTTGTTCTTCAGAGGATGCCGCTTTAGCAGAGCTCTGGTCAGAAACTGATTACTAAAGGTCATTTTGTCTCCTTAAGCTTTTCATGGGCTGTCAGGCTGTAATCCAGACTCACACCTTGCTCTGACCAATGAAGCTCCACATTCCCTTGTTTGCAAATTAGACCTGTCAGGTAGCAAGTCTTCATGAAAGGTCTTTTCTTTACCACGTCTTTGGCATGGTCTAATGAGAGCTCTAGCACCTGGGTTGTGGCCTCCATATTCACATCTAATATGAAAGCAATTGAAAGCTGAAAGCAAACCCTGGGACCACAGCAGGTCTGTCAGGCAGCCAGCTCAGCCCAGTTCTCAGGCTATGTCTTCTTCAATGAGACACTGTTCTGACTACTGCATTATATCTAGTGAGGAAAGCTAGGTAGAGGAGATGTCCCAAAGAATGCAATGACAACCTTCATTCTCAGCTCTTTCTGGGCCATCTTCCGTCCACTTCAGTCTCAGGGAAATCACACTGCCTGCTAACTATATTCCCACTTGAGGTCCTTAATGCCAGCTCAAGCATTCCAGCTCATTCCAAGCTTATTAAATATTCACTATACTTCTTTTTGGAACCAATTAAGCGAATGGGAGATACAAAATATAATGTGGAGTCATTCAACAAGAATTTTTTTATGACAGATTAAGGGCTGGCAACTGGGTATAACAGCAAGGGTCTTAAAATGGGCACAGAAGTGATTCAAATGTGAAATTGCATGAAAGTGACTCACCTTATCCTGGAGGGAACTGATGCACAGAGTCACTTCTTCAGATCAGTGGCTTTCATTTGCTCAGCAAAAGTATTGCATTTTATTCTTCTTTAGACATTTGGAAACTTCATGTAAAACAGTCACACATTTGGCTCCCAATTCTGGTGGCTGCAAAGTCCCTGGTTTCCCATGGCGCTCATGTTTTGGTGACAGTTCCCTGGCTGTGTCAGAACATGGCTGAGAGGCAGGTGAGGAGGAAATGAGACCAAGCATGAGCAATGTTCTCTCTTGGTAACAAACAACTCACTTTCCTGTGAGAACTAATATACTGCAGTGAGACTCAGGCCACGCTGAGAAACCATCATGAAACTATCATGAAGCCCCAGGAATGAATCACCTTCCACTAGTCCCTACCTCCTAATGGTTGCATCACCTCAACAAGGCCATGCTGGGGACTGAGCTTCCACATAGGAGAGAGCCTGCATGAGCCATACCACACCTGGGAAATTACTAAGTTCTGCTGCAACAGGAAACTGGAGGGTTTTAATGAGGGAAGTCACATGCTACTTTGTGGATAAGAGAAACAACAGCAATCATAAAAAGAAAACATAGGCTATTGGACTTGATAAAATGAATTTTTCTTCTCAAAGTGCTAAATATCTAAGTGGCAAATACTTTAGCACTATATCAGTAGTACTGATCAAATAGGCCCTTACCTTTTATCTCATTCACTTTATTCACATTCAATAAACATGATTGACTAACTTATTGACCTGATAATCTTGGTTAAAAAAAAGTAACTTAAAATTTTCAAATAATAAGTTTGAGTTGCTAACAAGTCATTTTTATTTTGTGTCAGTACTGGGGCTTGAACTCAGAACCTTGCATTTTCCTCTATCTTTGATTTTTGCTCAAGGCTGGCACTCTACCACTTGAATTACACAGCTTCCAGTCTTTTGGTAGTTCTTTTGGTGATGGTGATAGAGTCTCCAAGAATTGTTTGCCAGGCCTAACTTCAAACCTTGATCTTTAAATCTCAGCCTCCAGAATAGTTAGAATTCCAGGCATGATAAACAGGCCCTTGGCTAGCTAACTCTTACCTAGAGTAATTTTTTATGACATCTTAGTCAAGACAGCATTGATCCTGAACTTTCTGTCAAGGATTGTCTCATGGAATAGTATGTATGTAAACATAGTAAGTCCAAAGTTGGTTGCCAGTCTCGAAGATCGTTCTTTTGAGCGTTTTAAGGGGAAAGAAATTATCTTCCATAGGAAAGTTTGGTGATACAGTGACATCTTTGTGTCTCAGAGGAAGAACATTGTATTATAGCCTCATATATGGGTGTGAAGGTCAACTTTGTCATTTTCTTCCTATGAATTTTCCATTGCTGATTAGCACATGCAGGTGGTTGATACTTAATAACAAAGTTTAACTATTAGTGATTGTGACTGGTGATTCCTATTTCTTGGTGGAAGAGTCTCAAAATGTTCTGCCTTCTCTCCTTACCTCTAGCTGGCACGTGTTAACTATCAGGATCATTTCTTTGCTCTAGGTGGGTGGCAGGTGGGGAAGGCATTGGGTGTTTTATGACTTGGTACCAGAGAACCAAGTTCTCTCAGGCTCTGCCAGGCACCAAGCTCAGCTCTGTTCTCAGGCTATGTCTTCAATGAGATAGTGTTCTGACTGCTGTTTTGTGCCTAGTGAGGAAAGCTAGCTAGAGGTGATGTCACCCAAGAATGCAATGTCAGCCTTCATTCTCAGCTCTTTCTGGGCCATCTTCAGTTGATTTCAGTAAGGAAAATTGGAAGGACACTTGCCCAGGGTCACAGCCTAATAGCAGAACTAGTTTGACTCTAGAGAATTATCTTTTATAGTATATCATTTTATATTATATTTTCATATTTATATGTAGTGGTCACTTGGGAAATTCATTTCAAGTTAGGAGTCTTCCTCCTGGAGATTTTCTTTTGATAGGTTTAGGTCTAGGGTCCAAAGATAAATAGTTTTCGACATGATCCTGTATATGACTGAGTGACAGTATCAAACTTTGTAGGTCTAATTGCTTTTATTAATTAATTCACTAACTATTATGAAGGCTCTACTAATCAGTAAAGCACATGGGTACAAAAATTAGATGATATTTAGATGATTTTCTCTTGGTGTTTTAGAGGCATTAGTCTCCAAGTGATAGGAAAGAATGATCTTAAACCAGTTCTGGTAGGAGATAGAGTATTAATGGTAATAGTAATAGTAATACCAATTGTAGTCACCTGATTCTTCTACTATGGGGGTCTGGCTAATAATCGAAACATTTAAAGTATATTTTTTCAATAGCAAGAAAAATATAATGTAGATATATAGATTTAAACTATCTTATTTCGAGAAAACTTTGTATCTATTCCAAGAGAGGCACAAAGTGGCTTTAAATTATGTTTTCTATTTTCCTTATCCATAGAGCTGTTGCTGAGATTCATTGGTCTTTGAATCAATTTATACATTTATTTACTTTACGTTTCCCACTATACCTTCTAGAATGGTCCAAAGACCAAAGACATTCACAAATTTTATTGACTTGCTGACTGACTTTTTTTCTAAAGTGACACAGGCTGACAGATGATTTTCCAGCCATCTAAGGAGAGTATACCACTGGTAGCAATTATTAACTTGCAGAGATCAATAGCTGGCACATGCCATGGGCACTTACTTTCAAGAACAGGTTTCATAGAAAGGAATCTCATGAATTTACTTCACATACAGGAACAATTTGCTTTTTGTTACTTTATTTTAAAACCATGAACTTTAATAGATTACCACCTTCTTTTATTATTACTTGAAAATACAACTTCTACACTGCTCACAGGACATTGACTGCACCTCCAGGCACCTGGTGCTCCAAAACAACAAATTTGAGACAGATTTGCAAGGTCTACTGAACTCTTCAGATTTTTCAGTGTGAAAAATGAGAATAGTATTAGATTGAAGATAGATAAATGCTCTCCAATTTTCCTTACTGGAAAAGAAAAAAAAATACTCTGGGAAAACAAATAATGGAAGATGAGATGTCTGAATTAATGATTTAAAATGGTTGGTGAGGAGCTATGGAGTCAGTGATTCCTAGAGACTGATGAAAAAGCAATCCAATTTCCTGTATTGATGGGTCATTGAATTAGTTAGGTAGGAGTGCACAGTGTGGTTTGAGCTGGTTTAATGACACTGATCACGTAAGTTAATATGATAGAGAGTTGGCTAGGTATTGTAGTGTATATTTGCAATCCTAGAGTCTTGGGAGGTAGATTATTAAGTTATGATTTTTATTATTTTTAAGTAATGGTACAAAGGTTTACCATTTTATTATTTTTAAGTAAGGGTACAAAGGTTTACCATTTAACAGATCAGCTTATGAAAACACTTCATCTGAACCCCTCCCATCATTCCCCCATCCCTCCAAACCCACCCTGTCCTTTCAATTTTCTTAGTTTCATAGGATTTGCTTTGAATATTATGACTGCATTCCCTTCCTTTCCTCTCTTTATTTCTCTAGTGCTACCCTTTTGACTCTCTTCAACTTTCAAGTGTTAGTTTCCTGGTGCTCATTTTGTTAGACAGTGAGTTTGTTTTTCTAAGGAATTATACTGTTTGAATTCTCCCCCACAAATACATATTTCTATTAATACATTATGTATAGTTACATATAATCACATATAGTTTACTTGTATATACATATAATTAGTTCTAGCTTCCACAGATGAGAGACAATTTGTGTTATTTGTCTCTCTGGACATGATTTACTCCACTTAATGTAATTTTCCCCAGGCTTACCCATTTTTTTGCAATCATTCATTCATTGAGGGGCATCTGGGCTGTGTCCATATTTTTGTTATGGAGAATCGTGCTGCTATGAACATGAATGTGCTGATGGCTTTGCTGTTGGCTTGTAAGCTTTTGTATAAATGTTCAAGGTGGAATTACTGGATCATAGGGTAGTTCTAGGTTTAGTTAGTTTTGTTTTTTATTTTTTTTAAGGAATCTCCAAATTGCTTTCCAGAGTGGTTGAACAAGTTTTCATTTCCACCAACAGTGTGTTAGCATTCTCTTTTGGCTGCATTTATACCAGCATCTCTTACTGTTTGTATGTGTATAATGGCCATTCTGACTGGGATGAGGTAGAATCGCAATGTTGTTTTGATTTGCATTTCCTCTATGGCCAGAGATGTTCAGTATTTCTTCATGCATCTGTTGGCCATTTTTATTTCTTCTGAGAAGATTCTATTTAGCTCATTGGCCCATTTATTAGTTGTGTTATTGATTCTTTGAAGGTTTACGTTCTTGAGGGTTCTCTATATTCTGGATATTAGGCCATTATCTGATGGGTGTAGGCTGTCTTTTAAGCTTATTAGTTATATCCTTTATGTGCAGAAACTTCTTAGTTTGATAAATCCCATATGTCAATTCTTGGACTGGTCAACCCCTTCTTGGATTGGTCAACCCCTGGAACCTTACTCACAAAGTTCCTTTCTGCTGAGAAGTTCTATTGTTCTTCTTGCTCCTTACTATAGTAGTTTCACTGTTTCAAGACCTATGTTTCCTGACCAAGAGATGTAATAACAACCATGTCAATGGCATAATACTTCATATCAACTGGACACATTAGCTTTTATACATATATTTTTTACAGGTATTCTCTTATTTTAAGATTTTCCCAGCTGACCACTTAGGCAGATAATGAAGCAGACTTGGTGGAGTTTAATGACTGCCAGAGGGTTCATGGCTCTTGAGGGGCAGAGTAAGGACCCCAGCTTTATTCTTCTCACACTATCTTAAGTTATTGTCTCATTCATTACCTTAATGGCTTTAGATGCGGTCAATTTTATCAGTGAGAAGGAACTTTTCTCTGCATTTGGAGAAAATTACCTTTCCCATTTGCAATGTCTTTTTGCTTTTTTGTGTGAAGTACATTTGCAGAAGATGGGGGCTTGGAAAGGCTGTGTCTCTGGGTTCAGAAGCTATGCCCTAGAAGTGATGTGATCGTGTTTGCCCAGGGCAGTGTATGTTACAGTGGAGTCTAGCTAGACTCAGCTGCATAGGGATCCTGGACAGGCAGGTGTGGGATACCAGCCTCTTTAGGGGTAACGTCCTGATCTACTGGATCTAAGTAACGCTAAAGAAAGCCACAGCATGGAGGTTCTGAAGCATTGTCAGTGAGCATGGAAATGAAGATGAAATATACTCTGGCCAACTGACAGCAGCTGTGAACTTTAATCACAGGATGACAATTCAGAGGAAATTCCTGGTTATTGTCAGGCACAGCTTCAGTGGGGGACACAGACAGCAAGGTGGGGGTTGTTCTCAATAGGTGCATTCGTTTGCTGATTTCTTGGCCTGAGAGGAGGGGATGCTCTGTTTATCCTCTGACTGGGACTCTGTGTCAGCTAGAAAGAACATCAGTTTTCTGGGTGGAATGTGTTAGCATCACTCCCTCCATCGGCCTCATCTCTATTGTTCACTAGCAAGGAGGTTGTTCATGATGAAACAGACCTGGCCTCCAATTGGACCCCCTAGAAAGACCTTGACACTTGATCTATCCAAGAATATCCTTTCAGTGAGGAAGGCAAATTATTACTAATGCAAGAGAAATATTGTTCTAATGACAAATCAAGTAGAATCTATTATACTATTTATTTCTAAATTCTAAGAGGTATGAGAACCAGACACTATTGAAAAGTTTAAAAAACTTAGTTTTGAGAATATAAAAAAAGATAACATTTAAAAAGAAATAGATTAAGAAGAAAAAGGTAATGTAGCTATAGAATTGAAGTCATTACACTTTCAACAATATTTCCAACAAACAATCAGATTAAATTCCCATTATAGGATCAAAGTGGTCTTGTGTAATTAGTGTTGATTTAGGGCAGTTTTATTGTGTGCTTTCAGCACATCTGCTTGTAGATTAAAGAAATCCTGGAAATCTGTCATAGGTGTGATCTGAAAGCTTTTCAAATGATATCAGCTTGAAAGTTGGTAGTCAAATCTGTTCTTTAAATTATCAGAAACTGAAGTTCATGGTAGAGTATTTGCCATGATGTTTCAAGAATGACCTTTTGTGGCAAGACAAATTCTAGCATCTAGGAGAGCCTTCCAGCAAGCATGAGAGAAAGTAGAAATGATGTATTGATGACAAGGACTGAATGACGGTCTCAATAACCAGGTACAACAGAATGGGGAGTAAAGTTCTATGCTAGGGTACAGTGCTCAATAACGGTGAAGGGCTTCAGCATATTTCCCTGAGGACAAAGATAGATTGTGGACAGTGAGGACATCATTAAGTGTCAAAGACCCATTGATAGGATATACACTTTCTGAGATATTTATGTGAGTAATAGTTGGCTGTGTACACTGGACCCACGGGAGGCTGAGTAGCTCTTCTGATCTGAAATGTTGCTGTGATAGTTATTGCAATAAAGTTCAGCTAAGAAGAAATATGGAACATGCCAAAAAACTTAATTATTTATAGATTTTTCTGTCAGTCTCTGTCTCTGTGTCTCTCTGTGTCTGTCTCCATTTCTTTCTCACAGTATTGGGGTTTGAATTCAGAACCTCATGCTAACTAAGAAGGTGTTTTACCACCTGAGCCACATCTCCAGATCTTTTTTCTTTACATTATTTTTCAGAAACAGTCTCGTCATTTTGTCCATGACCAGCCTCAGACCATCCTCCTCATGCTGATGCCTTTCTTGTGACCAAGATTATTAGCATTAACCAATATGCCTAGATAATATGTTGAAATGGGATCTCACTTCCTTTCTTCCTGGATGACACTGAATAATAATCATCTTGATATCTGTATCCTGAGTAGCTGGGATTACAGGGATAAGTCACCATAGTTGGTTGGTGTATTTCTTTTTTTTTTCTTTTCTTTTATATATGATGAGAGATTTAGAATATGTGCTTTCTTGGAAAGCTCAAAAATGTAAGGGACATCTTACATTTGTTTGTTTATTTATGTATTTACTCATCTAAATTTTAGATCTGAACTGGGAATCAATGGCTCGTGCCTCTACTTGAGGATTGAGGTTCAAAACTAGCCTAGGCAGAAAAATCTGAGACTCCAATTTCTAATTAATCACAAAAAAGTGGAAATAGAGGTATTGATCAAGTGGCAGAGCACCAGAATTGAGAGAAAAATCTAAGAAATAGTACCCTGGCATTGAGTTCAAGCTCCACTATTCCTCCACCCAAAAAAATTTTTGGTTTCAATTCTTGGGATTCAAAATAAAAATATTAAATCACAGAGGCATTGTTCAAATGGTACAGTGCTATTCTAGCAAGCAAAGTCCCCTGAGTTCAAACCCCAGAATTGAAAAATAATATATGTATGTATACATGTGTATGTATATATTTATACATGTATGGTTTAATATATATAAATTACATACATATATGTATATATACACATGCATATGTGGTTTAAAATATTAAAACATCCTTGGTTATTTAAACTAGAATGATAAATGCTCACAAAATAATATTTATTAGTACTAGTTGAAATAACTTTAAAATATTTTGTAATGGAAATAGAAGAATCTACCAAAATGTTACTGAAACTTTGGTCATTCACAAATAAAAGAACTTTATTTTTTAAAGCTTTAAGATAATGAAAAATTTATCATGAAGCCATCACAGGGTGAAGAAGATGATTTTGGTAAAATACAGTATTTGTGCTAGGTAGGCAGGTCCCAAGGTAAAACAGAACTCTTTGATAGGCTTTGCTCTGAATTCTAACATCAGTTTACCTTTTTATTTTTATTTATTTATTAGTTTTGGTTTGGGTGTGTGGTTTTCTTTTTCTTTTCTTTTTTTTTTTTGGTTGGTCATGGGGTTTGAACTCAGGGCCTGGGTGCTGTCCCTGAGCTTTTGCTCAAGGCTAGCAGTCGACCACTTTAAGCCACAGGCCACTTCCAGTTTTCTGGTGGCTAATTGGAAATAAGAGTCTCACAGACTTTCCCCTCCTGGGTTGGCTTTGAACCTAGATTGTCAGATCTCAGCCTCCTGAGTAGCTAGGATTACAGGTGAGTGCCATCGGCTCCTGGCTTTCAGTTTATCATTTTTAACAATGGAGAAAACCAAATTCTTCTTTTGCTTTGATATGCTACTTGAGAATAAATTTTCATGAGTCCCTTTTATGTTTTTTTCATTATCTTTTGAATAAGCTTTACAAAGCTGTGGGAACTTGTCAGAATTCAACATTTTAAGGTGTTTTTTTTTTCTCTCTTTCTCTCACATTCAGGTAGGACAAACCAAAATAAACATTTTGCCAATTCCCTTGTTTTTAAAACTCTTTGCAACTTTTTCTTTCCCCTCAGGCTTTGTCTTTCACAATGATCTTTTATATTCTGGAACTAAGTGAAACTCTTGTCTCTTTGAAAAGCAGCATCTCCTGCACAGCTATAATTCTGTATCATTATTTGACTCTCTTGTCATAGTAACACAATTCATGAGAGCTTTCATCCAATGTGACTAACTTCGATTTGAAAGAAGAAGCTGGGAGCAGGGGTGAGGTAGAGTTAAAGAGGATATACTAAACCAGGAAAGCTCACACACTCACAGTTTTTTTTCCCTCCCTCCCTCCCTCCCTCCCTCCCTCCCTCCCTCCCTCCCTCCCTCCCTCCTTCCTTCCTTCCTTCCTTCCTCCCTCCCTTCCTTCCTCCCTCCCTCCCTCCCTCCCTCCCTCCTTCGTCATTCCTGAGGCTTGAAATCTGGGCCTGGGCGCTGTCCCTCAGCTCTTCAGCTCAAGGCCAGCACTCTACCACTTGAGCCACAGTGCCACTTCTGGTTTTCTTGTGGTTAATTGGAGATAAGTGTCTCATAGATTTTCCTGCCCCAGCTGGCTTTGAACTGGGATCCTCAGATCTCAGCCCCCTGAGTAGCTAGGATTACAAGGCATGAGTCACTAACGCTCCGTTAAACTCTCACAGTGCTTAAAAACCCCCTACAGCTTTTACATCTTCTTAAATTGACAAACTATGAGCATGTCCACTAATGAGAATCAGACATGCCCTTCCTAGAGGACATAAAAACAAGAAGTAAAAGTGCATTTACTTAAATTAGCAAGCGATATTTTAGTATTTTATGTAGAAAATTTGTGATATCCTAGAACTATTTATCAATGTAATATTAAGTTTTTAGTAAGCAACAGATTATGGAACATTTCTGTTTACTATATTACCATATATAATTGTTGTCAAAAATATTTGTCGTGATTATGATTCAATTTACTACATGAAGCTCTGTTTTTTTTCCTCAATCTTAAACACTATGTAGGAGTAATGTGAACTCATTTGATCTGCAAACCAGGTTAAAAAGTTAATCTCAAAATTATGGAAATAAAATGTAAATTTTTATTGTACAAATCAGGGGAAAGACATTTGTTTTGCTTAAGGCTTAAGTTAATAAGGTAATTTGTTTGATAAGTTACTTATGTAAATGATTTTTGGCATAGAAAAGCTGAGTTAGGAATTCTTTTTTTTTTAAATAAGGGATTCTATAATCTAATTCATCCAATTTTGTAGGCATGTGAACTGATGCATATAGCTTCTGATCTACAGGGTCAACTCTAGGTGCAAAGATTTTCAGTTCGTAGTTCAGAGTTACTCTTCTTGCCAATGAGCAATCAAGGTTTTATTAATTAATTTGAGCTCAAAAATAGACCAACAGTTAACCAGAAACAACAAAAAAACCCTCTGATTTCATGTCAAATAGAATTTCTGTTATAGATTTGACAGTGGTCACTAGTGGTTAGATTGTCAGTCAGTGCTGTCAATAGTGCAGAATGCTTGTCATCCTTGTGCAAAGAAATAAACAACAAACAACAACCTCCAACAAACATACTAACTGACAACTAGAGTCAGCAAATTTTATGTTCTACGGATCTTGTCATTCACTCTTACAGACAGAAAAAGACATGCCCAGCTTAGAATGTTTTAGAGGTACATTTAGGAAATGAAGTTTAATGGTAAGATTAAGCATCTTGAAAATTTCAGTGACTCCTTGAAAGCTGTTAGAGAATAACTTAAAAAGTTAAAATTATGATTCTCATATACAATTATAAAATGAATCTTTGTTAAGACTCATTAATTCCTTAATGGAACCAATGAGATAGTAAGTCTCCAGCAATATTGGTGATTTCGTGTTCATTCACTTACTTTTTCTCTCTCTCATTTTTATTTGCTCATTTGTTTTATGTTTAGTTTATATGTCATATTGCCGATACTGAGAAGACTTTCAAATATTCCTGAGTCTGTCTATAAGGATCACAGTTTTCCAATTTTTTGAATTGTTAATTCTCTGATTACTTCTTCAACCTGGGATTCAACAATTATATGCTCTTTAAGAATTACAGATGAGGTCTATGTCTAGAACTTGCCAATTGTCATTGTAATGATGACCATTATTCAGACAATGACCATTGGGGGTTAACTTCTGATGCAAATTTTCACTACCTCTGATTATCATTTTACTCCTGTAAGTTGATTGATTCTATTAACTTCACAAAGACACCAGAAAGGCAAATTTTTAAAAAGTATGAAAGCACCTTGATTTTTTAGCATAATAAATACATACTGAATATATGCCATATAAATGAATATATAAACAAGATACAATTGAAAAGAATAATTTTCTTTGGGCAGTTTAAGTGTTCAAAGAGGACTCTGAAATTCTACAAGATGAATGGTTTTACTTTTTATTTTTTAATTTTGTTGTAAAGGTGATATACAGAGAGGATTAAGTTAGATAATGAGTTACATTTATTCTCAAACATTGTTACCCCCTCCCTTGTTTTTCTCAAACTTTCCTTCACCCTGATTGCCCCCACCCCCAAATTATAAAGTTTATTTCCAACATAGTACCTTGTGAGTATTACTGTTGCATTGGTTCACCCTTTGTCCTTTGTTTCTCCATTTTGTTATTCCTCTTCCTTTCCCCAAATCAGAAAAAGGTATATACAAGACACAGGATACCAGAATCAAAAACAGTGACCACAGGTGATAAATCAAAGTGGGGAGGAGGGAGAAAGAAAAAAGCAATAACCTTACACAGTACGTTGAAAACAACAATTATAACAACACTCTGGAAAGCAATATGAAGGTTCCTCAAAAGACTAATCATAGAACTCCCCTATGACCCAGCAATCCCACTCCTGGGCATTTACCCAAATGATCACAAACAAGGCCACACTAAAGCTACCAGCCCAGGTATGTTCTTTGCCATAACTAAGATATAGAACCAACCCACATGCCCCTTATATGCACAATAGAATTCCATGCTTCCATCAGAAAGAATGGCATCACTCCATTAGTAAGGAAATGGAAAGACTTGGAAAAAATCATATTAAGTGAAGTAAGTCAGACCAAAAGAAACATAGGCTCATTTGTATATGTGGGTATATATGTGAGTATATAGGATAGTTCAAGCATCACAATGAGCTCAGCAGCTATGTACCTATGACCATATAAAATGATGCTAATTGAAATGAACTCTACGATATAGAAACAAGATGAATGGTTTAAAATCTTAATTCTTAATGGGGGCTCTTGATCACAAGGGTGTGTGTGTGCCAGGGTAATTTTAAAACATTTTTATATTTTCTAATATGGTTCTGTATTTTAAGTGTCTTACTAACCAGAGATAGGTTGTAATAGTTAAAGAAGTTGTTTTGATAAAGAAAAAATATCAAAATAGGAAAATAATTATTAAAAGTTATCCCTGAGTCAAAAACCTTTTCAATACAAATTAGTTAGTGTTAAGAATCTCTAAAGGTAAACATAAGACAGGACCCACTTTCTACATAGTATGAAAGTTCAAATAGCACACATAGTCTTTGTTCAGTATTAAGTTAAACAAACAAACTGAGATGGAAAGAGCTAGTAGCAGTAACCCTAGCTATTCAGAAAGATAGAGATCAGGAAAATTGAGGTTCAAAGCTAGCCAAAGCAAAAAGTCAGTGAAAACCTACGTCAAACCCACCTGGTGGCATGTACCTGCAATCTAAGCTTAATAAGAGACGCAAATCCCAAGCCCACCCAGGCATAAATGCAAGACCCAATTCAAAAACTGAAAGCATAAAGGACCAAATGTGAGATTCAAATGGAAGAGCACTTGTTAACAATACAAGGCCTTGAGTTCAATTGCCAGGGCCACCAATAAACACAAACAAACCAACAAACACAAAGAGCTATTTAAAGTTTCCATCCCTGGGAATACTAGCATTCCTACTTTTCCCACACCGAAAAGTCCACTAGAGAGCTGTCAGGTACTGGCTGAGTTCATATACTTTCTAGGGCCATTCATCAGCTGACAAGGAACTCTGTCTTGTGTCAGGCATGCCCAGAGCTCCCTTCCCTAGCTTATCCTGTCTTCTGTTCTGACAGCTCCAGAATAGAGTTTATTTCCTACATTTAATGGATTTGTCATAAACCTTAATTGAATCTTCCAGATAAAAGAAATTTAGGACAACTTCAATAGTCTAGCTTGTAGCCTTACTATATTCCTCAGTCTTGGCACTGAGGAGATGGGCTGGGATAATTACAAATCATCCTTCTCAGGCCCTTGCTTTAAATCCCTTTTTTATCTTTCTAAGGATTCAGACTTACAATTTTAGGAAGAAGAAAGTCTTCTAGGAAAAAAAGTATGTAATAGGAGGATTGAATTCTCTAATCATTTTTCCCTGAAAGAATATTAAATAACATTTAATAAAAAAGCATAGTGTTAGGGTAGATACTCTTTGGATAAAATGTGTGTTACAAATAGATTTTCTTTTTGAAATAGAAGCTAATCAATTTAAATTTATCTTTATTAGTATGTTTTTATGGTATACAATGAGGTATATAATATGCTATTTTCATAATTATGTGCAATTTTAAAATTGGGAAGAGTATTGGTATTAACCACCTACCATTTTATCGCTCAGGATCAACTATCTGATCAAATATTTTTAGGAACTGACAGAAGGTATTTTTATTCATGTGCTAGGATCTAAAATGCATAGCAAAGAGCAACTGCATCTAAAAACCAAATAGAGTCTATTATTTCTTTCCCATGGTTGATATTTTCCTTGTTGAGTAGGAAAAGTAGAAGAAAACATGAGAGTTTATAAAATGAGCTATTTCTATAAAGCAAGTTGTTTAGTCAGTCTTGGAAATTTTGGGTGTAATCAAATCAGTTGTCTTTTTGACAGTTCTTTCTGAAGTCATATTATGCTAAACTGAGATTTCTGAGAAATCAGAGAAACATAGTAGAGCCATGGTCGTTTTCTTGCAAAACAGAGGTGATTGATGTGGAAAATTGATACCTAAGGATATAGGGCTATTTTGTTCTTATTTATGACTTTCTGAATTGGCAATTTTATTAGTGCCTCTGTGCTTCAAGTAAAACAGTAGTAGTGTAAAACATTCCATCTTGAGAGCTTCCCTTGATGCTTAAAAAATTTATATAGCAAAGTTTCAGTACTTTTATATATGGTTTGAAATTAGATTCCTAACTTTACAACTGAAGTATCTCATTTCTCTCCTTTGTTCATCTTGAACACTTAGTTTCCATTTTGTAGTTTTACTGTTTTCTTCAGAGCTATTGAAGGTTTTTCTTCTCCTTAAGAAATAGAGATAGTCGAAGACTTAATAAATTATAAATTGATAAGATTTATTTCTGTGTTGATATGCCTGCCTTGACTCTTGTAGGAAATTATCTCATTGGTCTATATGATAAACTAATTGCATGCTATTGTAATCATTTCTGCACATTTCCATTAGGTTGTAACCCTCTTAAGGGCAGATAACATGTTTTATTTTATTTTATTTTTAAAAATTGTTTTGTTTAATTTATTGACCTATTTCAAAAGTACAAGTTCTTTTTTTATTTATTTATATTTTATTATGGAAATACTCTACAGAGAGGTTAAAATTACATGGGCAAGATAATGAATACATTTCTTATCAAGCATTGTAGCCTCCTCCTTTGCTTCCCCTTCCCATCCCTTCCCAGCCTCCCCCTGCCCCCCCACCCAATCAGATAACATGTTTTAAAATCTGCATATTTCCATAGGAACATGGTATCTGGTCTATTGTAATATTTACTGTTCATTGATTATCTGAACAAATAAAGAAACGAGTACTCTTAGAAGTTTTTGAAACTAATAGCAATGATTATGTCTTGAGTAATTAAGTTGAGGTAGATAACTATGTTGGAATAAACCTAGAAAAAAATCTATCTCTAATTTTCAGTTCCTAAATTATGAAAACATTTCTTACTAGAATAAATTTAAATCCATTTGTAAGCCCCAAATATCTAGAAACTGTTGAAAACAATGACATAATTTATCTTGAGCAACAATACAGAAAAAAATTAGCTTTTAAACATACTGACAAAATTATTTGATTTCACAAATAGAACATGTTATTGTCTTACACTACTAGGTCAATGTGGATTATTTAGGGTGACCAGAACAATGAACTCTAACAGAGAGTTGAGTCAACAGAGTTGACTCTGTTACAGGGGTTAAACCTTCTCTTAACAAAAGATTAATTAACAAGGAAGTCCATTACTTTTCACAATTAGAAGTCCAGGGGCATCATGGGCCTCAGTATCACATGGTCATCTGGACATTGTTTCCTTCAATTTTTCCATTTTGGAGTCCTCAACATTAACTTTATCTGAAAGTATTTTCTCTTAGGCTCACCAGACACCTGCTGTAGTTCTGTGTGTCCAAAGGTAGAACTAGATAACTTGAAAGGATGGGTGGGGTTGAGAGAGATGCGGGGGGGGGGGGGGGGGGAAGGAGGGGGTCATGAAGGGATGACATGGATCAAGTTGTATTGTATTCATAAATGAGTAGGTTGAATGAAAAGCCTTTTGTACAGTTACTTAAAGACAATAAAAACTTAAACAATTAAATTATCTAAAAAAGAAGAAATATGTCTTTTGCTGGCTTTTATTATTAAGAGTAAGTGAAACATTCCAAAGTTACTCCAAAATACTGTCATCTTTTATTGGCTAAACATTGGTATGATGACCATTCCAAAAAGCAATAATAATTATAAATAGCAATGGCCTGATTTAGAGTTTTCTTTTCACCTTGAGATCCAATTTAGCATTATGGAGAGACTTGGTAAAATAACAATGCTTAGGTCACACTGGAGATTAATTGAATGAGAATCTATGGGTGTGTCTGAGACAAAGGTATTTTTTAAAGTCTCAAAGTTATTATGACACAGAGTGCAGTTGAGAACCAGGTGGAGACTGAGTAGTTGCCAACCTGTGGTGGACTGAGGCCATTGTCACCATGGTTACCTCTGTACACGGAAGAGATTTCACCTCCCACAACTGTAAACAAAGAGAAAATTGCTCATCACTATGCATTCTCTCACCCAGCTTGTAGCTTCCCTTGTGAATATCAGTATGTGTGTAAGACAGCTGACCAGAGTTAGAATCTGTGAACTGTGAAGAGGATTAGATTGAGCAAGAATTAAATGCAGGTCTTTGCTTGTTTCAGCAAAGAATGTTAAATTGAGCCAATCAGTCAAGGATATCCTCAAAAGACTTCCTAAAAATTGATATTCTCTTTCCCATTTGGGAAATGTTAAGGATTTAAGCCAAGTCTTCAGATAATCTCATTAGTCCCTTCCTTTGGTTATGCATTCTCTTCTAGCTGGGAAAGGTACTTGGTATGGACTTAGTTGGTACAGTTGGGCCACCTAACACTAGTTCTGTAACGTCTCTATGCCTTATTTCAGGCAATGATATAACTGCTATAGTAACACTTAGGTGAGAATTATTTCAAAAATTAAATTTAGTTTATGAAAGAAAAGCACAGTAAGAGCTCAGAAGTAAGCTGATAATATCAGCTGATCTGCATTTTGTAGGTGACAAATAACCTCTAGACAATTGGAACCCAGAGAACTTATTTGTTCATCCTTTCTCTCTTGACCCTTTCTTGCCATACTTCTATTATATATGTCTCTCTGTCTCTGTCTCTGTCTCTGTCTTTCTCTCTCTTTTATTTTGGCTAGGATACTTTTGTCTGTCCATATGATTTCCTTTTATTTCTTTATTTTATTGTGAAAATACTGTACAGAGGGGTTACAATTACATGGGCAAGATAATGAGTACATTTCTTATCAAGCATTGTAGCCTCCTTTGTTTCCCCTTCCCATCCCTTCCCATCCTACCCCCCACCCCCTCCTCACTCCTCTCCCCCCCCCCACCAAAGTTGTAAAGTTCATTTCGACATAACGTCTTGTACATCTCATTGTTGCAATGGGTCCACCTGTATCCCTATTTAAACGATTTGTTTTTCCCCTTCCCCTCCACAAATTATACCCACATCAAATACAGTGAAAGCAGGGGTTATACTGTGGGGAAGGGACATACATAGCAACAAAGAAATCATCTTTTAAATGTGTTAGAAACAATCACATGAAAGAAAAAAACATTTGAATACATATCTTAAGGTTCATTTCCCTAACATCACCTTATCTGACATTTTCTGCTTGACTCAGACATATACTAGATATTGCAAATAAGGGAAACCATGGGACCTATGTTTCTTTGGGCCTGGCTTACTTCACTTAATATAATTTTTTCCAAGCCTTTCCATTTTCTAACAAATGGGGCAATGTCATTCTTTCTGATGGAGGTATAGAATTCCATTGTGTACATTTTCTTGATCCATTCATCTACTGAGGGGCATCTGGGTTGGTTGCATATCTTAGCTATAGTAAATAATGCTGCAATAAACATAGTCCTGCTGGTAGCTTTAGTGTGGTCTACAAATTCAATATGATACCTATCAAAATTCCAACCTCATTCTTCAAGGAAATAGAAGAGGCAATCCAAAAATTCATATTGAACAATAAAAGACCCTGAATAGCAAAAATGATCCTCAACAGAAAGAACACTGCTGGAGGAATATCAACACGAAATTTCAAACTCTACTATAAAGCCATAGTAATCAAAACAGCTTGGTACTGGCACAAGAACAGACCTCAGGACCAATGGAATAGAATTGAAAACCCAGAAATGAACCTACAAACCTATAGCCATCTAATCTTCGAGAAGGGAGCTAAAACAATAGAATGGAACAAAGACAGCCTCTTCAGTATATGGTGCTGGCAAAATTGGTTAACTACTTGTAGAAAACTAAAGCTAGATCTTTTATCACCCTGCACCAGAATCAAATCCAAATAGATCAAAGACCTCGAAGTCAAAGCAGACGCTCTGAAAACATTACAGGATGGAATAGGAGAAACCCTAGGTCTCCTCGGCACAGGCCGAAATTTTTTTAATAGAGACCCAGAAACACAACAAATCAAAGAAAGGTTGGACAAATGGGATTGCATGAAATTACAAAGCTTCTGCATGGCAAAGGACATAGCTAGCAAGATCAACAGAAAGTCCATGGATTGGGAGAAGATCTTCACTAGCCATACAACGGACAAGGGTCTCATATCTAAAACATACCTTGAACTCAAAAAATCCCCCAACAACAAATCTTCAAAGAAACAACTGCCCAATAAATAAGTGGGCTAAAGACTTAAAGACAAACTTCTCTGAAGAGGAAAGAAGGATGGCCAATAGACACATGAAGAAATGCTCAACGTCCCTAGCCATAAAAGAAATGCAAATCAAAACAACATTGAGATACCACCTAACCACAGTTAGAATGGCTAAAATCAAGAACTCTAATAACAAGAGATGCTGGAGGGGATGTGGACAGAAGGGAACCTTACTGCTGGTGGGAGTGTAAACTTGTTCAACCACTTTGGAAAGCAGTATGGAGGTTCCTCAAAAGACTCCACATAGAGCTCCCCTATGACCCAGCAATCCCACTTTTGGGCACTTACCCTAATGATTTCCTTTTATTCCTATAGCTAATTCAAATTGTATGTAAGCAATGAAATTCTCCTACCAGTTTAATTTCATTTTCAAAATTTACTAATCTTTCTCACTCTGATTTTGTGATGGGACTTGAATAAGCAATTTATTTTGGCTTTCTTTGGTTAACTATGCTTTTAAACCATCACATTTATAATGTTCATCTTTTTTTATTTCATGTAATGCTTTATTGCTTTTTGGACAGATCAAGCACTTTCAGATTGACTTGATGATTTTCATTATATTCTAAGAGATTTCCAATGCTTTAAAAAATTTATGGCTTTTAAAAATCATTACTGAAACCATAGACATGTCAGTTGGAAAAAAAATCTATGAAAAACATGATTGTCATTTTCCAGAGAACTTTTCTTCCTCCTTTGCAACAATAACTGTTTCTTGGAAGAGTTGAACTACTTTCATTCCCAGTGCTATCTTGTTTCTGGGTCTTTCCAGGCTGAGCCCTCTTCCTTCCTTAATTCCCTTTTCTTGCTACTCTTTAACTGTCCTTTCCCACCTTAGCTTGTGCTTTTCAGACCGAATAGTCTTCCTTGTCTGACCTTTCCTGTATGGATGAGGCATCCCTTTTACTGATTTCTGTAATAACTTGCCTCACTGTACGGTAATTAGCCCACACAAGTACTTGTCCCTCCTTCCCTGGATTCTATATTAAGAAAGAGAATCATTGTGGTACATACAGCATACACAGTTTAGACATATTCTATTAATTAAAACCCTATTTCTTCTCATAGCTACACACATGTAGGATGCATGTAGAATTAAAAGTAAAGGATCATATACCTTTAGCATACTCTGCTGCATTTAAATTTACCCCAAGATTACTACAAATTTGACTATCCAACTAATTGTATTTTAAAATAGCATTTTCAGTGTACTGCCATAAAACATTTTTTTTAGTTTTTAGAATAAGTAGTTCTTTTTCTTTGTTTCAGTAGGTGTTTTTATTCCTCTCTGGTTGGTAGAATTGTATTTCTTATCTCTCCCAACTTTCTGTTTTATTCCTAGGATACTTTTAGGGAGAGTCATCTTGTGTGTTATTGCTGAGGGATGTCTTTTGAGTTTATTACTGTGAGGCAAAGTAATACAACTTTGAGTTTTTAAGTAGGATTTGAATCCTATTCACTGGACTTAGTAGTATGACTTTAGAGACTGTTAGTCCTTTATTCTGTCCTTAATTTATTTGATTTTGCTTTTTGTTGAAAGCATACAGATTGTACAAATTATTGAGCTCTTGAAACAATCATCTCAATAAGAATGACCTATAATGTATTTGAGAGTGTTTTTGTGTGTGTCTGTTAGTATCCTCTTCCTTGCTACTGATTTAAAAATACAGCTTTCAATCACATTTTTCCTTTCTTTGAAGTATATTACTAACTTATTTTCATATTTTTTCTTAATATATATTTGACATCTGAGAATCTGATTTCTTCTTCAGAAAAACTTTATTTTATTCAAAATCTTTATGTGATTCTGGTAACATGTAATGTCAGATGAGTAGAAAAAATGAGGCTATAGTGAGTGAATGATCATATAAGCTAGAATATTGGTTAATGTAAAATGTAGAATATTGGTTAAGGAAAGTAGGGGATTTGGACTGTTGATTTTTAATAAAGTACCTAGTAGAGGGGAAGTCTCATAAAATTTTATTTATGAAGTTAATTAAATTATATTGGCTAGAAAATATAATTACTTACAGTGAAAATTGGCTTAGGTATCACAAACTAAACAAAAATATATTACAAGGTAACATAGGTAGCTTATTGCTCTTAGAAAATCTCTGCTCTGTGTTTTTCATCTTTTTTTAATAAATTTCATGGAACTGAAAAAAATCAATTTCTATGTAATTGAATAACAAAAGCTATCAGTAAAATCTTGATGATAGATTTGAGGGATTTGTTTATTTTTGTATAGTGTTCTAAGCACTGAAATCTTAAGGTAACTGTCAGTGTTTTTCTCCTTTAATCTGCATGTTCCAATTCATTCAAGTAATGGGTCCTATAACTAATTAATTAATTAACTTATTTATTTTTGTCAGTTGTGGGGCTTGAAGTCTGGGCCTGGGTGCTGTCCCTAAGCTCTTCAGCTCAAGGCTAGCACTCTACCACTTGAGCCACAGCGCCACTTCCAGGGTCCTATAATTTTTTTTTTACACAATATATTTTTCTCATGAGAGATATCCTCAATTTAACAGTAAACTAAGATGCTTCATATATGAATTTCTAAGCTATTTTCTAACAATTTCTTTACCTGGGTCATTATCATCCCTTCCTACCTCCGTCCCTTCCTCCCTCCCTCCCTTCTCTCTTTTTTAGTATTGGTCCTGGGGCTGGATTCAGGGCCCAGGTGCTTGTCCCTGAGCTTTTGTGGTGAAGGCCTGCACTTAATCACTACAGGTCTACTTCCAGCTTTTTGGTAGTTTATTGGAGACAAGACTCTCACAGACTTTCCTGCTTGGGTCGGCTTCAAACCAAAATCCTCAGCTTCCTTGGTAGTTAGGATTATAGGCCTGAATCACAGGTGTCCGGCTACGTTTTCAAACCCTACCCTCCAGAAGGGGGATGGGAATTTTGCTTCAGCTTGGTTATTTGGAGCTTTTTATTTTTTCTCTAATTTATCAAGAAGATAAAAAGTCATTGCACATTTGTGTATATGTTTTAAAACTGCTGTTACGGAGGCATTTGTGGAAAGCATAGCAAAACTTGAACTCAAAGTATAGTGAAAATGGACTTTAGACCATGGAAATATCATTTGTGCTATGATTCAACTGAGGTACAGATATAGAAAAAGTGGTTGGGTTTCTTTAAGACAGCACTGTGAACTCCTGAAGCCAGATCTATAGAGACCAAGAGCAAGGTGTTGGGGAAGCGAGTGGGGAGCCTAAGGCATGTTCACAAGGAGGGCCCATTCCCTCTGAATTATTGTTTGCTAGTGATGAGGCTGGGACCACTACAATTAGCAGAATAGTGAGTGAATGAGGCAGTTGGTGAGAAGAGATGTGTTCTTCCCCTCGCTGCTTGGAAACTGCCATTTAGGCTCTCCCACATAGCACATTATCTATAACAGACAATACGGCCCCAATGAGCTGCAAGAGAAACTAGAAACAAATAGTAAGAAAGGGAATTTAGCTTAAAATACTGCCAATATCTGTTCTTATAGAAATCTATACTAAAGCAATAATAGACAAGGACTTGAGAAATTTGTCCAAGAACTATTGCCAATAAATGTACTCATTTCCAAGCTGAGGGCCAATGCTCATGCTTGTAATCCTAGCTACTCAGACCCTGAGGCCTCAGAATCATGGTTTGAAGCCAACCCATCTGAGAGACTCATCTCCAATAAGCTAGGAAAAACCCGTAAGTGAGCAAGAAGCCATTGGCTCACACCTGTACGCCTAGCTCCTTAGGAGGCTGAGATCTGAAGATTGTGGTTCAAAGCCACCTCGGGTAGAAAAGTCCCTTTGGGACTTTTATCTCCAATTAACCACTCAAAAACCTGAAGTGGAGCTATGGCTCAAGTGGTAGAGTGCTAGCATTGAGCACAAAGAGGCTAGCACCCAGGCCTTGAGTTCAAGACCCAGAACCGAAAAAAACAAAAACAAAAACAAAACAAAAACAAAACCCAAATCCAACTTTTCTCCCCCATAAGTGGAGGCTTGGATCAAGTGGCAGAATGCCAGACTTTAGCAAAGAAGGTAAGGTAGAACATGAGGACCTAAGTTTCAGCCCCAGGAGTTAAAAATAGTACTCATTTCCAAAAGACTGAAAAGATTAGAGCATTGCTTAATATATAAAAATGAGAAAAGTCTGTCTACCCAAGTCTTTTAAAATATATAAAAATGTAAATCTTTAATTAATTTTATAAACATTAACAGAAAATAAGTTAGAAATTATATTGATGTATGTTATAAAGAGTTAAACACTGAAAATAAGATAAAACAAATGATGTATTAAATGACATAACTGTATATTAAATATGTTATAATGAGACCAAGTAGAATTTGATATTCTCATGTGAGGTGGTTCAATATTATATTTCTTCAAGATTTCTAAGAGCTGCAAGGTTAGAAGTGAATAACTGTAAAGAACTGCAAGGTAGACTTGAATAAATGTAAAATCCCTAGAATAAATTTAAAGACAAGCCAATATTTGCTGAGCACTTTCTTCCAGAAACTTCACAGACACAGTATCATTCAGTCTTCTAAAAAATTTCTCCAAATGGGCCTTATCCTGTTTCCTTCTTTACAGATTAAAAAAATGAAGCTCAGAGAGGTTAATTAAATTTACATTAAGTAACCTTGGTTTGAGTCTTGGATTTCATGTTTGTTTCTTTAGAACTCATTTGTTTCCTTTGCTAATGTTTCATGGGTACTGCAGAAGATATGAAACATGGAGTTTTGAGGCCAAAGGTCTGCTAATTCATGCCACATAGATATCTGTGGATTTGAAGTGATTTTCTTTCTACTGCTTCATGGTGTGTGTGTGTGTGTGTGAGAGAGAGAGACAGAGAGAGATAGAGAGAGAGAGAGAGAGAGAGAGAGAGAGAGAGAGAGAGAGAGAGAGAGAGAGAGAGAGAGAGAGAGAGAGAGAGAGGGAGAGGGAGAGAGAGAGAGAGGAAGAGAGGGATGGAGAGAGAGAGAGAGAGGGAGGGAGAGAGGGAGAAAGGGAGAGAGGGAGAGAGAGAGAGGAGGAGGAGGCAGGGAGGGAGGGAGGGGGGAAGGGAGGTGTCCAGATATCTGACCTGTCCATAATATATCTGTAGTGCAGACAATAATGTCTGTATTGAAGGTGGAGAGCACTGAGGTTTGGAACTCATTACTTTTACTTTAAGAATAAACAAGATTGTTGTTTGTCTGTGGGAGATGTGGAGAGAAATTTGTTACATAATCTCTCAAAATCACCAGTTGTACAACAACCTTAACCAAATGAGTGGACTGGATCAGGGCCTTCAATTTTGCCACCACGGAGTAGTCTATGAAAACTGCATTTCAAGGACTACTGGCTTCTCTGATAATCTTCCCTCCATAGTTCCTTACTTCAAGTTTTGCCATCTTTCTTCTTTGACTAATACCTCACATTGAGATGTAAATGATTGTGTTTAATTCTTTGATTTTCTAAAAATAAAATAGTACACAAAGCATTGTCTTCCCTGAGTTTACATTCTAATATTTGCACATATGGATTTGTAAAGTCAAGGGATGTTTTAAATATTCAGAAAGAAAAGATTTAGAGATTTCCTTAACATTTCTAGATTCTCAGTCTAAAAGGGACTTCTAAGTTAACACAATGATTTGAAGGAACAGGAAATGATGTGAAAACTCTGTATGTGTGGCAGTTTTTAAAAAACAGCAGCATGTGATTGTCTCTATTTAGTTCTCACTTTTCAGAACAATACCTATGCCAGTGAACAACAGACCTTTGACACTTTCACTAATTTCACATCAAGTAATCTCTTTCAACACATAGGACTTCTTTTGTATCCTGAAACAAAAAACAAATTAAACAGAAATAAAAATTCTGTACTCATGTTATACCAGAAATACGAACAATTTTTATGTTTTTGTGAATTAGCTTAAATTATTTTACATTAAGTTGATGTTAGGGAAATGAACCCCAAGATAAGTATTCAAGTGTTTTTTTTTCTTTCATGCGATTGTTTCTAACATATTTATAAGATATTTCTTTGTTGCTTTGTATGTCCCTCCCCCATGGTATAACCCCTGCTTTCACTGTATTTGATGTTGGTATAATTTGTGAAGGGGAAAGGAAAAAACAAATTGTTTAAAAAACAAATTGCAACAATGAGATGTACAAGTCCTTATGTTGAAAAACGAACTTTACAACTTTGGTGGGGGGGGGTTGGGGGGGCGGGGGGATGGGAAGGGATGGGAAGGGGAAACAAAGGAGAAGGCAACAATGCTTGATAAGAAATATACTCATTATCTTGCCCATATAATTGTAACCCCTCTGTACGGCATTCTCACAATTAAAAAAAAAATTACTCCTTTTCATCTGAAAGAAAATATTTAATTAACTACTCAGAAAACTATAATTGCTAGGAAAATAAAATACAGTGTTTTGAAAATTGTGCAAAACCTGGAGCTAAGACTTGGGTAAGTTCCTTAGGCATAAAAACCTTTCAAGTGATAGTTTGTTCTTTTCAACATTATTTGGGAAGCAATGACATCTGTTCTGCTGTTAGGCCTAGAGCCTGTCAGGTGACTTAATTGTGTCTGTTCAAATAAGCCACTTAACTGAGGCAGGAGTTTGCTTATCACATCTATTCTGTGAGTAACATTAGTGTTTTACCTTGTCTTCACTTTCTAGTTGCTGGCTCTTGATGTCTCTGGAACAAGCCTAATGTAATTTCTGAGTTGCTGTTTGCATTTAATAGGTATTAAATTAAATGTGCAATTGGTCGACTGGAGATAAAAGTATCACTGAGCTTTTGGCAAAAAGGCTGAAACATATATTACATTCCAATGGGAAAACCATTAGCTTTAATAACTGAATATGAATTGTTGGCATTTATTATCCTTGTCAGTATGCTAATGCTCATTAGATTTTTTAATGAGAGGATGCAATAAAAACATGGCATAGAGTTAAAAATGGATATTAATTAGGGTATTAAAATGTCCTTATTTATGTAATTGTGAAGTGGAAACTGGTAATTGAAGAAACACTGATAATAGAAATGTATTCTCACTCGGTTCCTTTTTTCTCTTACCTCTGTTATTGAAATGCTAAGCTAAGAGCAAAATAGCAAAAAAGGAACAAAAACATTCATGTGGAAATCTTTTAAGACACGTCACTTTTGATCATATATATAACATATGTATAATATATATAATATATTATTTATATATCTATATAGTGTACATATGTATATGACTATTCTCTGTCATCATCAACATTTTATCATGTATATATGCATGTGTGTATCTCTATTCATTCATCATCTTTTTGTCTGTCTGTCTGTGTGTTTATGCATTTATCATCTGTCATCTGCCAGGCAAGTACAGATTTTAATCAAGGAGATGCAGGACTATAATTTTATGAATCAGAAAACAGATTCAGATTATTAATGCTTCTCAAAAGGCTGCACAGCTAGGTTTAGGGTTGTTAATAATCTTTTGTGTGTGTGTGTGGTTGGTTGTGTGACCTGAACTTTGGGCCTGAGTGCTGTCCCTCAGCTCTTCAGCTCAAAAGTAGCACTCTACCACTTGAGCCACAGTACCACTTCTGGCTTTTGTTTCTGCTTATGTGGTGCTGAGGAATTGAACTAGGGCTTCATGCATGTGAGGCAAGCACTCTACCACTGAGCCACCTTTCCAGCCCATATGGTTTTAAAAAAATGAATTAACTTTCATCACAGAATTACAGGCATTTGTTACATTTGGGGAAGAAAGTCTGAGAAGATGAAAAGTCTTATTATAAGAAGGGATTAGAAAAAGAATAGAAGTCTAAGATTAGATGCTTAATTTTATTCATCAAAATGCATATTTATTAATTTTGTAAGAATCAGGTTAAGGACTGCACATTTTATTAGGTGGTTAAGAAATGACAAGGAGGTCTTTAATCTCTTGTATTTTATTAAATATACTATGTAAATAACATTTGAGGAAAAAAAATCAAGCAACTTTTCACACTTTAACTATAAAAAGTTGAGTTTGGGCCATTTTTCACCACCCAGCACATGTTGGGTAAGGCTTATAAGGAAGCTGGATTCATTGCCTGCACTTCTGGAGGCTGGAAGTCCTACCAGGATGCTGGTACTGTCAGGTTCTGATGAGAGTCCTCAACCGGGTTGCAATGCTGACTTTGATTACTTCCACTCCAGGCAGACAAGGACTATGAGAGAGCTCTTGTGGCCCTTTATTAAGGGCTTTAGTTCTAAGAGGGAGCCATGCTCATGACCCAGTTAACTTCCCAAGACTTCACCTTATCCATTGCAGGCTATGATTTCAATGCATGAATTTTTGGGGAAGAGTCATTTTGTCCATAACAAAAGGAAGTTGTGGGGAGAAGCAGAGGATGAAGTTCAATGAAAGACAGGTAGATAAAAGTTTGTTTTACTGGGGCTGGGAAGGTGGCTCAGTGGTAGAGCGCTTGCCTTGCATGCTCAAGGCCCTGGGTTCGATTCCTCAGCACCACGTAAGCAAAAAGAAAAAGCCGGAAGTGGAGCTGTGGCTCAAGTGGTAGAGCGCTAGCCTTGAGCTGAAGAGCTCAGGGACAGCGCCCAGGCCCAGAGTTCAAGGCCCCACGACCGGACCCAAAAAAAAAAAAGTTTGTTTTACTTTACCTTTCTTCTTACCTACTGGATTACAAACTAAACTCTCCCATTGCCCACTTTGTAATTTCAGTCCAAACCTTGTGAAGAACATACAATTTTATTATATTAAGCTTGCTATCAAAGGAATAATTTTTCTTCCTTAAATTAGGTACATGGGAAAGGAATGAAATTCAAAGATGATTAGGAGAGTGCCTAAGAGGATAAAAAAAAACATTTCCGGGGGTTCATTGTAGTAATTTGTATAACTTCTTGCCTAGTCATTGTCTAGTCTTAGAAATCAGCAGACTAGAGTGATAATAAGCAAGAATGGGTAAAGATATGGTTCTACACCACCTCTGAGCTAGCTCTTCTAAAATGTCCCATCAATTGGAAGAATCATAGGGTAAAGGCTGGCAATTCATAGAGCAGTCTTGGGTGTGAATCAGACAGTTGTTAATACCATGAATTTTTTTTAACCATTTGTCAAAGATATGGAAATGACAATCCATTCGTAACAAGTGGAGATCTGGAAAAATCTAGGTAGAAGGTCAAAGAGACCCCTGTGGGCTGAATATCTCTATTTAGCCCATCCATGTTGGATTTGGTTGCATGGCTTTCTTCATCCAATGAAATGTTAGCAGATCTGATATAAGCTCCTCATTATTGTATATTCTATGAGTCCCTGGTAAGAGTTTTCAGGTAGAGGCAAAATCTTTAATCTGGGCCAGACTGCATGTATGTAATACAGAACTACATCAAACCCATGCCTTAAATCAAAGCTAGTTGATCCAAAGTTTGAAGCAAAGCTGTAGAGACAGACAGGCCTAATGCAGTCAGTTAGGAGACTCACAGTTGCTTTCCAAATATGGAAATAACTCATTGACTATTTGTAAGACCATTTTGTTTCAACATTTTATCATAATGGGTGATTGATAGAAGTACTGAAGTCAGTGTGTGTACGTAATTTCATCCCCAAACTTTTAATATTATCCTTGGTATTATTATTATTATTATTTATTAACGGGAATTTTTTGGTAGTGATTTTTCCATTGTTTTATTTATTATTCTCACCTGGCTTTATTCTTAAGGATTCTCACCCAGTTCATCTGGCAGAATCACCAGGGGGAAAGGTGACAGTTAACCTTTAGTTAAATTCTCTTACTAAAAATAAATTTATCAAAAATAAATACACTTATTCACTCAATGAATCCCCAGTGTGATCAGATAATGTATTTGATCCCTAGAGGAAAGGACTAGTCAGCCCACATGTTCAGTAAAGCATCAAGAAATTTGTTTTCCTCAAAAACATCTGCTAAACAATCTTCATGCCAAATAATTTATACCCAGAAGATATTTTCACATATTTATACCATTAGAAGGAGCAATTATATTCTGGGGGAAAGAGATTTATTCAGGATGATCTGACAAGCATGCTCAATTGTGAACTTCCGATACTTATCTGAACTTAGTGTTTGATATGTAGATGTTTTTTGTTTCCTTATTTTACCAGGATTGATTCTGAGCTGGAAAATTTTGTAAAATATGAATAATTTCACAATGAGGGCAAGGAGAAAGTGAATATTACATTGATTGGGAAATTTGTTGCTGTGACTTAAATGTCTGGCACAGTAGAATTTTGAAATCTTGTAATTTTAAGGTATCTGTACTAGCTTTTAGTGTGTGTATGAATGTGCAAGTGTGCACCAATCCTAGGGCTTGAACTCAGGACCTGGGAACTGTGTTGCTCAAGGTTAGCACTCTATCACATCAGCCACAACTGAACTTTTGGCTTTGCTTTTTGTGTCTATTTAGATATGAGACTCATGGACTTTCCTGCCTGGGCTAATTTTGAACCAGGATCCTCAGATCTTAGCCTCTTAAGTAGCTAAGTTGAGCCATCAGCACTCAAGTATACTGCTTTTTTTGTTGTTGTGGTTGTTGGTCGTGGGGCCTGAACTCTGGGCCTGGGCACTGTCCCTCAGCTCTTCAGCGCAAGGCTAGTGCTCTACCACTTGAGCAAAAGTGACACTTCTGGCTTTTTCTGCTTAGGTGGTGTTGAGAAATCGAACTCAGGGTCTCATGGTTACAAGGCAAGCACTCTACCACTGAGCCACCTTCCCAGCCCCTGTACTAGCTTTTTATTATTTTTATTTTGTCGGTCGTGGGGCTTGAACTCTGGGCCTGGGCACTGTTCCTCAGCTCTTCAGCTCAAGGCAAGCACTGTACCACTTGAGCCACAGCACCACTTTCTGTTTTCTGGTGGTTTATTGTAGATAGTAGTCTCACGGTCTTTTCTGCCCAGGCTGGCTTTGAACCATGATCTTCCAGATCTCAGCCTCCTGAGTAGCTGGGATTACAGGTGTGAGCCACCAACACCCGGCTAGCTTTTTAATAGTAGTAGAGTCCCCTTAATTTTTAGGTCCCAGAATATGTATGGTTAGATCATTAGTTATTAGTCAAATATCTACAGTTTGTGTCATTTTTCTAAAGAACTTTCATTTTAACAATATTTTAATCAAATTAATTCTTTCCTTATCAAGAAAGTATAATTTAATTATTAATGCAAATTTGTAAGAATTCCATAGAAATAGCAATGATATTAATGATACTAGCATAATATTAGCTGAGAGCCTACTGAGTATTACACATTCTTCTAAGATTTTTATATGTATTGATTCAATTATCCCTATAGTACATTTTGATATGGGCACTATTGTTACTGCTGACTTATAGATAAGAAAAAAAGACTTTAATTAACTTCCAATGTCACACTGAGTGTCTGTGATAAAAAGCTTGCCTTGAGCTGAAGAGTTCAGGGACAGTACCCAGACCCAGAGTTCAAGCCCCATGATCGACCGGCCAAAATAAAACAAAACAAAAAAAATCTGAGTTCTTAACTTCAAAGTGTCAGCTACTAGGCTGGTTACTTAGCATAGTCCTTTCCATCGCTATCACTGGCCAGAGAATCTATGGAAATTGATCTATTTTGTTTGAATACTGTCTTACAAGAAGGGAGTGATTTACCTTGTAATGTCCTTTCTTGGAAAGGTAGATTTTCCCATCATTGTTGAACACATTTTGTGTTGTATAAAGGACCCAAATTCAACTTGAACTAGTGATAGACTTCATTATTTCCTCTGTAGAGTTCCAGAATTTTGCAGAACAAAATAATGAAATCAGAGAAACCTATTTACAATCAGAGCCTGATTTGAAATAAAATTGGACATTTTGAAAGGCAGAATACTATCTGAGATTAAGTAAATGTAGAATTATCCTTGTTCTGAATATTAGATATCTTCAATTAAATATGGGAAAGAAAATCACAAAAGTAGATGCTTAAGGGTAATAAAAACTGTATTTTAAAATGATAGATCTAAAAGTTAGTAGAATGTTAAAAAATAATATATATATGTATACACACACACACACACACACACACACACACACACACACACACACACACACACACACACACACACACACATATATATTTCCTCAACTCACAAGCTGACTGGCACTATTAGTTTGCTTAGTTAGAAATGAGAGATTGTGTAGGATATGAAAATTTTTAATATATATTATGCACAATAATCTCAAGATTATCTGAAAACTCTGTGAATGGGTTGTATTTTTTCCTTTCTTCTTTCCATTTACTATATGAAATAGAGAATACATTTTAGTGGATTTTTGTGTGTGTGCACATGTATGTGGATACCTATATGTATATATGAGTTGTTTGTATGTATATACATGTATTTGCATTTTCATGTGTATGTGGTATATGAGTTTGTGTGTATATGTATGTGTGTTTGCATTTGTGTGTGTACACCCTAATGTCTATGAAAGATAACAAATTCTCTTCCTTTAAGATGCTTATAACCTAGATTAATTGGAAAATTGAAAAATAATTCAGAAACATACCAAATGAATATGCAAGGTTTATAAAACATAGTTAATACTGAATATAAAAATTCACATTTCTGGCTGCTCACATTTTAAAATATAGTACATCTCCTCTTCACATTTCTCTATTGACTACTGTGGAAGAAACAAGTAGATTATAACCATTTTATGTCCTTTCTTTCCACTTAGTTAGCTCACAGTGTCAGTGGCTTCTTTTCACGGATTTATAGTTTCCCAGATCCTGCTTAAATCCAGTGATTTTCTACCTGTTTTTGTTTTATTGTAATGGAGTGTTATCCAGCAGAAGACTTCTGCCAAATTCTTTTTTCTGTCTCATTTTTAGAGCTTGAATTTTCCCACTCACCTGACCGTGGTAAAAAGCTGTTATGATTAAGGAAATAGTTCTATTAGATGGAAAATGCTGCATATGAAATAAAAAAAATACATCTCACGTGCAAACCTTAGCAGCTGCACACATGACAGTGACAATAGACTACTTGAACACCTGCCTGCTGGATGTGAGGCCTGGGCTGGACTGGTGACTAAGGAAGCTGAACCAAGCTCACTCCACTTCAGCTTCTGCTTTTGTTTGCGTCCTTGCTCTCCAAGCGCCTACTTTTCTCTGAGAGTTGCTGCTATTATGGCTGCATAGTTTGTTTTTCATGTGGAGATCACATCACAGCACATAAATCAAAGTGCAGAGTGGATTCATCATCAGGTCACTGATATCCTCATCATTTGTTTTTACAAAGTGGAGGTAAATTTAATTGTGTGAATGTGACCCTCAGGAAGAGAATGATTTCTTATGCCATATGTACTCTGGTGATAAAGACTTTTAACTTTATTCAAGTGTGTTATTTCCCTCCCTCCTTTGTGAATTAGTTTACAATGTGTTGAGGAAACACTCTCGTACTTACTCCTTGAAGAGTCCTGTGGCTTTTGTAAGTGTGAACTGGTAATTAGTATGTATTTGGTTTTGGTCCCTTGCTCTGCTCCGGATATAGGTTTCCTAAATGTCAGTGACATGTATGTTAAGAGCATCTTTTTTTTTTCTTTCCCTCCAATATTTGGCCTTTGTCACTAGTTCCTAGGATGGCATGAATAGCTTTTGTTTTTACGAAATAAATCTTGGTGGGCCTCTCCGTAGCTTCATGATGGAGGCTGGTTATCAAAGAGGTCCACTTTCCTTTGAAGCATAGATCATTGATCCTCTACCTCCAACCTCTGAAAAGACAGAGACACTGGAGATGTGGTTAATAACAGATCCTGGAACATGGCAGCTCAGGTGGATGGTGTTCAGAGCACTCCTGGGTTTGTGAATTCACATACATGCTGTGAGGATGTTTCCTAACTCCCCAAGATAGAGTTTACTTTCTGGATACTTCTTCATCTGACTATTTACTTCTATTCCTTATAAGAAGCCAGTAAATAAAAGTAGAGTATCTTTCTCAGTTCTTTAGATTATTCTATCAAATTGTTAGACACAATGTGGAGACTGTAGTAAACCCACACTCATAGTTGATGGTGGAATGTTATTAGTTTGGGATTACAACTGGCATCTTGCAGGTCTGAGGTCTTAGGCTGTGGGGTCTTCAGGCAGTAATGCTAGAGTGAACTGAATTTTTTTTTTTAACACTAGGTTAGTAGTTCAGAAAATCAGACAAGTAGCTGTTGGTTTTGAAAAATACTCAACAATAAGAAAATTAAATGTTCCTATTGTGTGTTCCACAGGGGAATTCAGAGATACACAATATATTGCCTCTATGCTAAATTATGCTTTCTAAAAACAATTGAAGAGTAGATAGTAATTAGGGTGACAATCTGGATGATGAATTATGATGATGAAGAGGATAGATAATAGTCATCATTTATTGAGTAAGATACTGAATTCCATTCATTGGACAAAAAGATCTATTTATATTAGTTCATTTAATTAGAAGGTCATCTAAGAGATAGCTAGCATCATCATGTTCAATCTGCAAGTGAGGAAATGGCATCTTGCCAATATGAAAGTGCTCTCTTAGGGCCTCACATGAAGTGTGGAGGCCAGGTATGCAGATAAAAGAACTGTTGCAAACATTTCCCAAACAGACATGGATTGGAGAAGAGCAGCTTCTAAGAAGCAGGGACCCCTTTTCCTTGTTTGCCAGTTCAGAGGAAGTTGAAAACCACATCCATTGAAGTGTAAATACTGACTATATAATAAGTCCTCCTAGGGTGTAACAGAAAGACTTGAGAGGAGGCTAATCCATAGGAGGTTCAATCAAAGGGTCTGAGAGGGAACTCAAAAGATTTTTGTGGCTGGAAAAACACGATGGGACTGTTGATGTGATAGGGAAGGGTACTGGCATCAGAATAAGAGGTATTTAGCTGGCCAGGAGTTTTCCAAGAGAAGTGTATAGTATAAATGAGTAGAGAAGACTTAAAATTTCCAGTTAACTCTAGCCTGATGTGTGCTGTTGGAATTTACATCTAAAGTAGTGGTCAGAAACTTGTTTTATCTATCTATCTATCTATCTATCTATCTATCTATCTATCTATCTATCTATCTATCATCTATCTATCTGTCTGTCTGTCTGTCTGTCGTCTGTCTGTCTGTCTATCTGTCTGTCTGTCTGTCTGTCTATCTATCTATCTATCTATCTATCTATCTATCTATCTATCTATCTATCTATCTATCTATCTATCTATCCATCTATGTGTCTGTCTGTCTATCTATCTATCTATCTATCTATCTATCTATCTATCTATCTATCTATCTATCTATCTATCTATCTATCTTATTTAATGTGTATGCCTGGGGGCGGTTATTGATGTTGGCTGCAGGAGGTCTCCAGGGATAAGAATGGTAACTCTGGAAGCAGAGGCCATGGTATGCTCCTCATCACTGGTATGCTTCTGGGAAGTGGTATGTCCTCATCGGATGCATGATTTGTGCGTGTGTGTGTGTGGGGGGGGTTGAGGTCGTACATCTGGGGATGAACAGTTAACTTCTATAATTAATTAAACCCAAAGCAAGGGCAAGTTTCTCATCATCTGAGCAAGAAAAGAAGTTGGGAAAAATAAGTGAACTCATTTTGACTTGCCACCCTTTTGTCAGCAGCTCTGTTATTTATTTTAATCTTGAAAAGTATGCTAACCTGATGCTGGCTGTTATTTTCATTTAA
Source organism: Dipodomys merriami (assembly GCF_024711535.1). Classification (NCBI taxonomy): domain Eukaryota; kingdom Metazoa; phylum Chordata; class Mammalia; order Rodentia; family Heteromyidae; genus Dipodomys; species Dipodomys merriami. The sequence goes on from NW_027202270.1 coordinate 106,780,641, forward strand.
TAGCTGAGATTAAGGCATGGGGCATGGAGCTTGTATAGAATAGCCCAAGATATATACATGGTAAGTAGATATGAAACTAAAATCCAGACTACTGGCTCCAGACTCTCCCGTTTTACATGACAGCTATGGCAAGACATGCTTTTATACTTGGAAGTCTGTTGCATAAGCTGTAAACATATGTTCATATGTTCACATCTAAGTCTTTTCTGAACCTTTTGCTGAGACATACAGGCAACATCTGTAAACTCTGACTTTTATTTCCATGAATTTTTGTCACAGGAACAACCAAGGACTGTATATTTGCATCAGCTCTCATTTTAGTGCTCCATTTTCTTCACTAATAATTCTGAGAAATAATGGAAGTTTACATATTTCTGATGTTACTTGAGACAAGTTGGGAAATACCTGCTGCCATCTCATTATCTCTGACTTAAAGTCTGCTTCTATTTCTCAACCCATCCAAGTCTGTCAACACAGATTCTTTGGATAACTTTTAGTGTGTGTGTGTGTGTGTGTGTGTGTGTGTGTGTGTGTGTGTGTGTGTGTGTGTGTGTGTGCCATTCCTTTGGCTTGAGTTCAGTGCCTGGGTGCTGTCCCTGAGCTTCTTTTGCTTCAGGTTAGAGTCCCATGGAATTTCCTACCTGGACTGGCCTTGAATAATGATCTTTAGATCTCAGTCTATTGAAATTAGCATTACAGGTATGAGCCACCAGTGCCCGGCTCTGGTTAACTTTGTAGTAGAAGCTGTGAATAAGGAGGAAGATTCCAGTCTCTAATATTATCCTAGGACCTAGGATGATGCTTTAGGTCTCTAATCATTGTAATCCTTTGTCATAAAATGTAAACACCGACTTAGCACAGTACTTTATCTACCACATTATGACTGGTTAGTTCCCAGTAGAAAATGCTCTCCTAATTCAGGAATGCTGTCTTTGTCCTGTGTTCGTGTTATTTTTATGGGTATTTAATAAGCATTGGTTAAAATTTATATAGTGAACTTTAAACGTGGGTAATTTTCCAGGGAGCCCTACTTACTATTAGGTAGGCATTTTTGTCTGATAAGAGGTGGTAAGTTCCTAACTAGATATATTGAATGACTTGGCTAAGAATGTTCTAGTTGACACTTAAAGGTTCCTTTCTCAACATAGCGTGCTGATTCTTGGGTTTAAGTACTTGTTCAGCCTCAATCAATCTTTGTGAAATTCCATCAAATCTTGATTTCAACTGCTCAGTTATTTATCTACTACATAACCAGTAAACATTTGCTAATCTGTAGGGTCGTTTATATCTTGAAAGTCTTCTTGACTTTTATAAAGTACTAAATAAATGATTGATTTAAAAATGAGTGTGGTTGCTCTTAGAAGGGATTCCTGAAAAGCCCCACCTGAATAGCTTGTATCATAATGAACAGATAGAAATAATAAAGACATTGAAGATCTACTTACTTTAACGTTATTTTCTAAAGACTGAATTCAACAGTAGCACCTTGTTTTTCAATGTTTTAAAAAAGCCTTCATAGTATATAATCATGTGTAGTTGCTGCACTCTAATAAAAATAAATAGTAATCTTTCTTTGGGGATATTTGTCCCTACAGATAAGTCCTTAGAAATAAACCTAACCATTCAGATGCATAATTAGGCAACTGTCTTTCAATGAACTAGAAAAGAAGCATAGAGAGGGAGAGAAAAAGAGATTTGAATGTAATATTCTTCAGTGTGATTTCATTTTTAAAAAATTCTCTTTAGTTCTAAGTAGTTCTTCTGACCTGGTCCTCAGGTGAACTGCAGTTTATATTCTAGATTTAGACCATTTGGCTTTGAATTCTAGCTTTGCTACTTATTGGTTGGACAATGTTAGAAAATGTTCTGTTCGCATCTGTTCCCTTTGCATAAAAGGAGTGCATAATAGATCTATCTCTTAGGATTCTGAGAATTCAGTCAGAAAATACATACAAAAGGACTGGGGGTGGGTAGATCAGTGGTAAAGCACTTTGTCTACCATGTGTGAGCCCTGGGTTTGTTCTAATCACCAAAAGGGATGGAAAAAGACAAAGAAAATGCATGAAAAGTGATGAGAAGATTGTTTATCACATGCTAGGCATGAAATAAATGTTGGCTATTATAATTACTGGCATTATTTTTATCTTGCTTTCTGTTGCTGTAGCAACTGTCTTATACTCAGACAGTTTTCAGAAATAAAATGGCTCAGAGTTGTTTTGTGAGTTATGAAAACCTCATAGAGTCCTGATAATTCCATTTAAATTGTCTGTTATTTTTTAACACCACTGCTGTGTGTGTGTGTGTGTGTGTGTGTGTGTGTGTGTGTGTGTGTGTGTGTGTGTGTGTTTGTAGTGCTGGTTATTGAACCCCTCATGGTGGCATTGACCAATATCTGCTTGCGATTATGGATCACAGATTTTTGTTGTTGTTGTTGGTCCTGGGGCTTGAACATGGAGCCTGAACTCTGTCCTTGAGCTCTTCAGCTCAAGGATAATGCTCTACCACTTTGAGCCACAGGTTTTCTGTGCCACTTCTGGTTTTCTGGTGGTTAGTTGGAGATAGGAGTCTCAAGGACTTTCCTGCCCAGGCTGGCTTTGAACCCAGATCCTCAGCATCCTGAGTTGCTAGGATTACAGGTGTGAGCCTCCTGTACCAGGTGGATCATAGATTTTATCATTGTCTACATAAATCCATCACAGGGTCATGGCAGCTGAGAAGTTAGGAAATGGGTGAAAATGTTGAAAGGGTGACACTGATGAAGATGTATTGTATTCATAAACTGGTTTCTTAAATGGCAATTCTTGTTCAACTACTTTAACATAATTTAAAAAATCAATAAAAAGGAAGAAAAAAGAAATGAACTTAGAATTCTGGAAAGAAGTGGCCACTTTCTTATGATTCTTTGACTACAATGTTTTGAGACATATTTCATGAGAAAGCCATTGTATACTTACCTCCTAGCAACTTCTTCATTTTTTTTGCAGTTTATTTTTGCTCAAGATTTCTAGTCCACTGTGGTTTGGAGTGTGTGACAGAGCAGAGCAGCTTACTTTATGGTGGCCAGGAAGCAGCGAGACAGAGCTTGTCTGGCCTGGGACTTCTCTTTTACTTCATTTTCTAATGACTAGTTTTATAGAAAGTTCCAATAATAGTGATTTTTTTCAGCATTTAATTTTGAATTAGTACTGTGGCACTTGAACCCCTGCCTTGGTTGTATCTATACTTATAGGCCACCTTTCATATACACACTTAAGAAAATTGTTAATGCTTTTTTTTTTCTTTTTCTTGTCAGGGCCTTCCTATGGGGCCCAGGTAAACCTGGAACTCCCTATAAAAGAATTTTGCTGTATTGTTCAGCTTGGCAGTGATACTTATCTCTCTCCAGGGTAAACTGAGTTACAGCCTGAAGATAATCCTTGTAGAACTGCTATTCAGGTAAGAGAGAGACTTGTGCTCAGATCAGAAATTGGAAAGGGGTGGGAGGGCTTGGCTGAGCATTAGAGTTAGACTCCCTCTGGTCTAAGAAGACACTACAGTAGCAGAGAGGCAGCTGCAGGAGGTTGCCCAGGAACTACAAAGGAAGAAACATGGCATGGAGCTTGTCACTATGAACTAGCTCTTCTAAGATCTGGGTATTGCCAGGCACTAGTAGCTCACACCTATAATCCTAGCTACTCAGGAGGCTGAGATCTAAGGATTGCAGTTCAAAGCCAGCCTGATCAAGAAGTCTGTGAGACTCCTATCTCCAATTAATAACCAAAAAGCTGGTAGTAAAGGTGTGGCTCAAGTAGTAGAGCACTAACTTTGAGCCAAAAAAACTCAGGTATAGTGCTTTGAGTTCAAATCTCAGCATCAGCACACACACACACACACACACACACACACACACACACACACACACACACACATCTGAATATTGTCTTTGGAGCAGGAGTAAATGTGAATCTGTCCAATAATAATAACACTAATAGCAATAGGAATAATCCAAATTTCTTTGGCGTATTTTGTTTTCTTTGTGTCATAACATGTCTTAGGGTTGACTAGGACACACCTCCTCAGGCTCCTCCTCAATCTCTTGTGTTGACACTCTTACCTTTAGTTGTAAATGCATTTGGAGCTGGTCCATTAAGGAGGCGATGAAGGAGGTGTGGACATTAAGGGGTTGCATTGAGGACAGATCGCGTAAGGATATGAAAGAAGGAGGCTAAACTGTAAGCCTCAGGAGAAACCATACCCATGAACACTTTGCTGCTAGATCTCTAACCAGGCTAAACAAGTTTCTGCTGTTTAAACCACCTGGCCTGTGGTACTTCATTATAGCTATCTGAGCAGACTAATGTAACATCTAATACAGAATCTGTTTGTGGTTGAGGAGAACACACAAGAGAGATTTTCACCTTCTATCCCTCAGGGTGGAAACAGGACCACTAGGACCTGGAAGCCAGTCAGAAATATACCGGAGGGGCAGGGAGTATGTGGCTCCATGACTTGGTGCATTTGCTCATGAAGCATGAGGATTCTATCTTATTTTATAAGAAGAAACATAATTTTCCTTTAATTATCCTTCATGAAGTGCACTATAAAATAAAGGGAGAATTAAAGCAAGTTACATGATCAATTTAATCTCTTTTTATATAGTTTTATATGGAATTGTTTAAAATTATGTGTGATTAAACATACCCCCTCACACCTTATTTTTGAGTCCTGGGAGAATGGCTCCTTTACAAACTGTCCTAATTCTAAAAGGTCCAGAATGCCATTTTCTGTCAAATATATGGAAATGAACAAGAGAAAAGCAAGGTTAGAAATAACCAGATGTTTGCCTGGTGTTCTATTGTAAATTAATCTCTTTTCCCACTTGGACAATAGAAACTATTCTTGTATAGCTAGAGCAAACAATAATGAATAAATTATTAGACATTTTCTTTAAACAGATCTCTTAGTTATGCCATCATTTATCTGTTTATAACTATAACCTGAGGAAAAGACAAATTTTTTCTTAGACTTTTGGAAACCAGGTCTACCATACATCATCTGAGAAGAGAACACAAGGGCAGGGAACGAAAAGGAAAAGAAAGGGAAGGGGAAGGAAGGGGATATCAATCAGTGTCTTAAGAGGGGCTATCTTATCTCCAGTAAACTACTTAGAAAAAGCTGGAAGTGGTGCTGTGGCTCAAGTGGGAGTGTGCTAGCCTTGAGTGCAAAGAAGCTCAGGAAGAGCACCCAGGCCCTGATTTCAAGTCCCAGGACTGGCAAAAAATATAAAAAATAAAAACAAATGAGAGGCTTAAATGAGTCCCAGTATGGGGAAGTTCAATATGGTCCTTGAGGTTGAGAAAGACTGATCCGTGAACTAGTCTTGACTGAGTTGGGTGGTGGGATGGAGAGTAGATGTTTTCAGGTTTGTGAGATGGTGATGATCAAGTTCTTTCCTCATTGTCCTTTAAATGTCTTACGCTTAGAGCGTGGCTGTGGATGTGTGCCAACATCCAAAGAATGGTTTGATATCTTGGTGCCTAGATCTTCTAAGGAATAGAGCAGCCTCAACTGAGTCTCATACAGATCTAACATCTCTCATCTTACAATCTGAAGTCTAAAATTCTGAAACAAACAAACAAACAAACACCTGCAACTTTTTGGGGGCAGCTCAGCTCTTTAAAATGTTCAGATTTTGGAGATTTTTTTTTAAATTTCACATGTTCAGAGCAAAACTGCTCAGCCAGTAAAGTTTATGCAAATATATTTTTTCTAAAAACCCTACAAAATTTGAAGCATTGTTGAAATGCGATATTGAACTAATATAAAAATTTTGCCTTCTATATGGACAGGCCATGTAGTGGTAACTGACAGCCCCCAAATCTAAGCAAGCCTTTATTCTGAACCTCATCTGGAGGTAACTTCACATAGAGTGTCAGAGAAAATTCAGTGTGTTTATTCGAAGGGTCAAAGTTTTGAAGGGAAGATTTTTCCACCAATGAGAAGTGGAACCCACCTGAGTAGAGTACTTGGTTGAAGAATTGATTGCAGCTGTAACTTCCAACAAGCTTCTGCTCGGCAGCCATTTAATTTTCACAGGGGGAGCCTATCTCTCCCTGTTCCTAGCTTAGTTGGACATTCTCCAATAAGGGCAGAATGCGCAGAAATCCTTAGAGATGTAAGGGGACGGGACTGTGGCTCAGAAGCACATGGATGCTTGACTTGTGAAATTCAAGTGAAATTACACCATCAACAGTTAAGGCAAACACCTTCTTTTTGCATTTGTGACTACATTTTGACATTGACTTGACTCTCTTGAGTGGGTTGCCTCTCTTTAGGTTCCTGAATATGGATGCCATAGATTTGGCTTGCAAAAAGCATGGACAAATATAAAAGATTGCTTCTTGCAGGCATATTAACTTTAAACAGCCTGCTGCACAAGCAAGGAAATGTATTTATGAACTGTGCACAGTTTCAGGTTTATTTAACAGTAACAATCTATTTGGTTGGAGTCAAATGTTAAGTGGTTAAATAAAGTATGCATTACTTGGCTTACCATATTCAATTGCTATTGATTAATGCTTGGTTACTAAGAATTTTCCTCGTATAGATGGTCACGAAATATCTTTCCTTCAGTTATCAACTACAGTGGAAAATTCTTTTTACAATGCACTTGTGTGAGTGTCACAAGTAAGGCAAGTTGTACGTTTGTGACATGAACTCTGCAAAAACCACCTAACACTATTTGCTGTTTTCCATAATTTTGCCATTAATGGCAAATGGAAAATAAATTGATATTCCTTCAGTCTCTTATTTCTTTTCCAACTAGTTATATGGCACAACATATTTTCAACAACAATTTTTATTTTTGTTGTTGGTTGTAGGGTTTGAACTCAGGACCTGGGCACTGTCCTTGAGCTTCTTTATGCTCAAGGGTAACGCTCTACCACTTGAGCCACAGAGTCACTTCCAGTTTCTGAGTAGTTAATTGGAGATAAGAGTCTCACAGAGGGCTGGGAAGGTGGCTCAGTGGTAGAGCGCTTGTCTTGCATGCCTGAGACCCTGGGTTCGATTCCTCAGCACCACATAAGCAAAAAGAAAAAAGCCGGAAGTGGCACTGTGGCTCAAGTGGTAGAGCACTAGCCTTCAGCTGAAGAGCTGAGGGACAGCACCCAGGCCCAGAGTTCAGGCCCCACGACCGGACCCCCCCCCAAAAAAAAAAGAGTCTCACAGAGACTTTTCTGCCTGGGCTGGCTTCGAACCACAAACCTCAGTTAACTTACAATTTTATCCTACAAATATATTTGTGTTCCAAATATGAGTGGCCAGGTAGCCAGGAGGCTTGGAGCTGAATTCCAATTATTCTACTAAATATTTGAAATCTTTGGTCTTAGTAAACTTCTATTAACTCTGCTTTTACCTACAAAATCAATATTTTAAGTACTTTCATGGATCATTCACTTTGAAAATGATCTGATTCAATGTATTCATTATTATCCGAAGATATTGAAGGTTTGAAGTTATTGTAATCATTTGGAACTTAACTTTTAGTTATCCAAAATTTTTATTTTCTGTTCACATAAGTGAAATCAATATATATGTAATTATATTAGGATATTATTTTTATTAATAATATAGTTACATATATTTATAATTTAATTTATATATTAATAAATGTGCAATTATACAATATATAATATGTAGAACATAATAGACTTCTGTATATATTTGTACAATGTTATTTTAGTTTATGTTTATATATATATATATATATATATATAATCATACACTTTTTGCCTCCTTACAACAGATACTGGCATGTAATATATGAATTAAAATTTATTGAATTAGGAAAGAGGATATATGGAAGAGAAGTATAATCATTCACTATAGATGTTTTAATTTAAGCAATTTTTTTCCCCACTGAAAAGTTTGCCACAAGTTTGCTCTTTAACAGAGAAGCTGGAAAGGAGGAGGGCAGACCAGAGGAATTAACTCTGAGGCCTTGGGATTCATTCCTCAGTAAGATCAAACTATGGTTGAAGATTTGTGGTGTTCGCTTCAATTACTTAACAGATGATTATGTAGGAGAATAAGTTTGTTTCGTGTGGCTCCAGAGGCTAGAGATGAGTCAATTCTATTTTTTTCCTTTCGTTTATAAATATTAATGGAGTGTGTCTGTGCAATGTGTTGTAGCACAGGACAGCACTTAACTTTCTAAAATGCTCCCTGAAACACAAAGCTTGGCAAGTGACTTTGGCTCTACTGTGAAGAACTCTAAAGCTATAGCACTCTATAGCTACATGGGGCAGAGAGCCCCATTCCTGACATTATTTCTTGAGAGAGTAGTACTCCTCATGAAGGAGTAGTCCTTCCTTATTTAGTCATTCATCTCATCTGATTCTGTGATTCCTTAGAGCTTGATTGATTTGATTGATTTACAATTCAAAGAATGTCTCAGTAGGCTGGCCAAGGTGGCACACACCTTTGATCCTAGCTGCTCTGCAGACAATGATAGGGAAGTTCAGAGTTCCAATCCTGTCCAAACAAAAATTTAGGTAGATTCCATCTTACCAAATAAGCTGGACATGATGTTGCATATTGTAATACCACCTAGCTATGTGGGAAGCTTAGGTAGGCAAGAGCTAGACAAAAATTCGAGCCTCTGGGCTGAGGTATATAGTTCAAATGATAGAGGGCCTGCCTAGTAAGCATAGGATCCTGAGTTCAAATCCCAGTACAATCATAGAAAGGGGAAAATGTGACACTAACTAAACAAACAAACAAGTAAAATCTGTGTTTATAGCTGGGAACATGGTTATGCCTGCCTAGCAAGCATGAGGCCATATGTTTAAATATTACTACTAAAAAAATATAAAATAAAAGGCAAGAGACTCTATTTGAAAAATAACTAAAGAAGAAAAGGACTGAGGGTGTGGCTCAAGAAGAAGAGTAGCTGCCTACCAACATGAGATCCTAGTTCAAACACCAATACCACTACCTCTACACCATACCACCACTACTACCAACAAAACATCACCAGTATCTTTGTGGTAAATTCTACAAGTAGACATTTGTTGGAATAAGGTAACATAAACAGATTTATTTTCCTTTGTCTATGAATGAATCCTAGGAAAACTACTTACAATTGACTGAAGAAAAGGGGAAAATACAATCTCGGTCATTGAAAGAATATTCCTTGTCTTATTTGGCCTTCAGTAAGATGTTCTATGATTACAGTATCAACTAAGAATAATGAGACTCCAAAATAAGCAAAATTTACTAACTCAGATTTTTTCTAAGTAGTATGAATGTATTTTTAAGTTTGAATAAAATGTCCAGATGCCCTATATTTGTATTATACTACTTTTCCAAAATATTGGTTAAAAAGTATGCACTATTATGCAATGGAGATAGGTATACAGACCTGCTTAAAGCAGTAGGAGCCACAATAACTCAGCTAGGGAGACACCTTTACATGAGTAAGGAAAATGTGGTTTATTTATAACAGGGAGTGTTGCACAGCCAGAAAGGGTGAAATTATGTCATGTGCAGCAGAACTAGCCAGACTCAGAGAGACAAATACCACCTGCTTTTTCACATATTTGGAATATAGATCTAATAAATAAAAAAAATGAGTAAATAAATAAATGACTTGACTATAAATAGAGACTATTAGAGTTAGGATGGAACTATTGGGAGGTTAAGAGTGGGAAACAAGGGTAGGGGAAGAATTTAATTGAAGCACACATTATGCAGACATGGAAAGAACATTAAAAATCCAATTTAAAACTTCTGTAAGAAAATTTGAAAAAGGAGATTCATGCAGGAGTGGCAAGAAAGAGTAATGAGAAGGGCAAGAAAGAGTAATGAGAGGGACAAATAAGATCAAAATACATTATATGCATTGTAGAGAAATATTACAATAGACCCCCCCTGAGTTTGTGCAATTAATATATGCCAATAAAGATAATTCAAAAGCATGCTGTCTAGCAGAGAATGCATACTTGGTACATTTTTCTATTAGTATTAAACCCTTGTGACTTAGATAATGCCATTATTAATTATAGCTGTCATATAAGTCTACTTAAATACAGCACTAATGCAGAGCTGTTTTTCTCTCCATTCTAATTGCCATTCTTGCCTTACTTATTTGAACAAACTATTGACAATTATCACCCTATAACATGATCGTAAGAAGAGTGTTCTATGGTAGGCATTATCCAGACAAAAACGACTTAAAGAACTAATTTAGTTATATTTTATAAGTAGAATTTCAATACTATGGCAACCTCGGAAGCCAATTTAAGCCTATAATTTATTTAAATATTGATGTGTAGGGTATGCTTGTGGTTGTAGTATGTCACAAAAATATTCTATCTTGTAGATAGATTCATGGCACTTCTATAAAAAGAAACTCTTCATTATGGGTAAGTGACTGACGTGTGTTCTGCGTGAGCAATGAGGACATCTTTCCACCCATTTTTCATGGTTATCAGTACCTGGCTTAGGCAGCTGAGGTAGGAAAATGGGTGGGGAAGAGCTTAGGTATTAGAGTAAAGGAAACATATGTATAAATGCTACCTTCCATTGATAAATAATGGTGGGCATGTCAATTTTTGAGTCATTTCCTCATCTGTAAAATGGCAAAATAATAATTCCTTCGTATTTTTTTGTAGGAAGAAAAGGAAATAACGTTTATAACCTGCTTGACACGATCACACATCATTAAAGTAGTCACAATAAAATGTACTGCTCAGCGTGGCTATGAATCTCCTGGAGTAGGATTGATTGAGTGTAAGAAATATAACTTCAAATTTCCAATAAAAAAATCAGTACAAATCCCCAAATGCCTGAAGCCTCTTCATAGTTCCTTTTGTGGTACAGCGTATCTTCTGCTCTGGGATTTTATGTCTCGATCCCTGGATGTGTTTTGGTTCTGAAGGAGCAAATGCTAAGCTCGTGGGCAGGTTTTGATTATAACCACAACCTTTCTGCCTAAATGACCATTGCTCTATTTGCTTTATTCTGTGTACTCTCCCTCCCTCTCTCCCTCTCCCCTCCCTCTCTCCCTCTCCCTCACTCCCTCTCACCGTCCTCCCCCCCCCCATTTCTGCCATTTCTGTGCAGCTTTTTGGACACAGGATTGGAAAAGTCTGTGATTCCATCTACCTTCTTTGCCTTGGGTCTGGCCTTAAAACCCACCTTGGAGTTTCAGCAAAAATGTTCCAGAAGTGATACAGTTAACCTATCTCTACTTGTTTACAACTTGGCCTCCTCTCTCTCCTGAGAGTTAGGGATATTTCTTCTTCAAGTCAGGTAAAGTTGAATCTCTCCTTCTCTGTTACGTTTGTTTTTGTACAAAATAAGTTTCTGCATTCCACATTTACTTGCATCGCAAGTTCTATTAACAACTAAATTCCCCTGAGAGTTTAAGGTTTTGAGAAAATAATCTCTAGAAAAATTGTCAGGCAGGTTTTTAGCTTTTCAGAGAGTGGGGAAAAATACATTGGGAAAAAATTAGTGTTGATCAATAGTCAAAATTTTAGCCTTCACTTTCCAACTCAATATTGATGGACCTTCATGTGCATCTTGTTCAGAATTCCATTGTATTTTATATTTATTAGGTTTTAGGTCTTCTATTTACTTAGGATTCAGTAATTATTTTGTAAGAATTTGTAAAAGATGGCTTTGCTAATAAAGAATTAAACTCTGAGGGGAGATAAAACATATGCATAAGCAAAAATTATGACATGAAAAATATGAATGAAAATTACCAGTTGAACAAGAGTTGCTCTCCCCATAGATTTTCTGGTAGGAAAAGGAAGTGGGTAGTCTACATTTTTGAGCAAGTATTCTGGAGATTCTGTTTGACATCTTATACCTTTTTTCTTCCTTTTAGAATGCCTGTATAAAAGGCTAAATTGGATTTCACCAATACTAGTAAGATGATGGACAGTTTCTTAATAAGCACTATCTGGAGAGATCATTATGCGCTTCAAGCAAAGTGATGAAATGCAGTAATTTCCCTCAACTCACTTGGCATTAGGGCTTACACACGAACTAATGGGAGAGGAAGATACCAGACTCAGGGAGGAACAAAATGCACATAATTGCAAGCATGAGATGAAGGAAGGTCTTGGTGTTGGGGGCGTGATCAAGACTGAAGAAAAGAAGCCTAAGGGATAATAATCAGAACCAATGACTCATAGAGTTATTGTGCGTTAGGTAGTATTCTGAGAACTTTTTTACATTCCTCCAATGCCATAAGGTAAATCCTTTTGTCCTAATTCTAAAGATAAGGAAACTGAATCACACGATTAATCACTCAAATTTCAGAAGTTCACCCAGTAGAGACAGGATTTCGCCTGGAGTTATGTAGCTTCATAGCATATGCTCTTGTTAACTAGTTCTCTTGTAATTCTAGGCTAAATAAAAATAACCTAGAACAGATTGGATCTAGATGGTAAAGAAGCAGAAATCAAAGTTCATTTCCTAGATGTAGCAATGGATTTCTAAAGGAAACATTGCAATTATCATACTGAACAGTAAAACAGAGGGAGGTTCTTACGTTTTCTGATATAATAATACACAATTTGTATAAACAAAGAGTTACACATTTTAGAGCTTTGTGTAATTTAACTTGTACATTGATTTGGGAAAGGTCAAATTGTGTAGGCCTTTCTTCTCTTCCTAACCTTCATTTTAAACCTCCAGAAAAAAAATGCAAAATACAGTATAGAAAATACAGTATAAATAGATTATAAACAATTATCTATCTATCTATCTATCTATCTATCTATCTATCTATCTATCTATCTATCTATCTATCTATCTATCTGACAGTAATAGTCCTTAGTGTTTTTAAAGGAGAGAAAAGTATTCCTATAATCCAGGAGCTGTTAGAAAATGAGCCACAACTTTCTTAATCTAGTGTTATTGTATTTATTGATGACATTTAAGTTTGTCATTTTTCAGGCAGTACTTTTTTGCTTCACTTGTAACTATTCTGTTGATGGGATATTAATTTGAAAATGAACTATAGTTATATGATTGGCAAGAATTAATTGGTAGGGGCTAATCCAATCATGAGTCTCACGGTTGTAAGTTTTAAGGTGAACATGTTTAGCTCTGTTCTTTAATTTTATTTTGCTGTTACCATTTTGCTGAACTTTAGATGACTGACAGCAGCATTTGGAGTTTCTTATAATGACATTCTAAAAATAGCAGTTTTAAATTACTTTAATGAAAAAGATTCATTGAGTGCTTGAAATTGGTTATTTTGATATGCAGGATAATAGCTACATGTTCAGTGAGATCCACTTACAGCAGAATATCCTTAGCTAAATGACCCATTTTTGTTACTCTCCTGGAATTGGTACCACTTTGAAATGTCATTTAAGTGGGCACAGACCATTTGAAAAAAGTGCATTATTCAGCGTGTCTTTAATTGCCTAATAGTGATACAAAAAATACACAGTGGTTCATTAGTATTGACAAAAGAACTGCTATGCAATTGTCCCTGCGATTGAACATTACAATGAGAACTGCTTTGGTTTATATGAATGTTTGCAAAAACTGCAAAGATTCATTTGATAGCTTAAGTCTTTGGCAGAACAGGCTTTTATAGCTTTAAAAAGAAATCTAAGCCAGGAGCCAGTGGTCACGCCTGTAATCCCAGCTACTCCGCAGGCTGAGATCTGAGGATCATGGTTCAAAGCCAGCCAGGGCAGGAAACTCCCTGAGACTCTTATCTGGAATAAACCACCTGAAAGCCAGAACTGGCGCTGTGGCTCAAGCGGTAGAGCGCTTGCCTTGAATTGAAGAGCGCAAGGGCAGCGCCCAGGCCCAGAGTTCAAGCCCCAGGATCAACCAAAAAAAAAAAAAAAAAAAAGAAATCTACTTTTTTGGATCAGTCATGGGGCTTGAACTCAAGCCAAGGTGCTGTTGCTGAGCTCTTTTGCTCAAAGCTAGCATTCTGCCACTTGAACCACTGTACTACTTTGGATTTTTGAGTGGTTAATTGGGGATGAGTCTCACAGGGACTTTTCTGCCTGGGCTGGTTTCCAATTGTGATCCTAAGGTCTCAGCTTCCTGAGTAGCTAGGATTACAGGCGTGACCACCGGCATGGCTTAGAAACCACCGGTATGATTTGTTTCTAACGCAATTATAAGATTATTTCTTTGTTGCTTTGTATGTCCCTCCCCCACAGTATAACCCCTGCTTTCACTGTATTTGATGTCGGTATAATTTGTGGAGGAGAAGGGGAAAAACAAGTCGTTTAAATAGGGATACAGGTGGACCCGTTGCAACAATGAGAAGTTCAAGTTGTCATGTCGAAAACGAACTTTACAACTTTGGGGGGGGAGGGAGGATTGGGGGGGTGGGGGGGAAGGCTGGGAAGGGATGGGAAGGGAAAACAAAGGAGGAGGCAACAATGCTTGATAAGAAATATACTCATTATCTTGCCCATGTAATTGTAACCCCTCTGTAGAATATTTTCACAATTAAAAAAAAAACCAAAAAACCAAACCAAAACAAAAAGAAACCACCGGCATGGCTTAGAAATCTCCTTTTTTTTTTTTTTTGGTAGGTCGTGGAGCCTGAACTCTGGGCCTGGGCGCTGTCCCTCAGCTCTTCAGCTCAAGGCTAGTGCTTTATCACTTGAGCGACAGCGCCACTTCCGGTGGTTTACTGGAGATAAGAATTTCATGGACTTTCTTCCCCGGGCTGACTTTGAACCGCCATCCTCAGATCTCAGCCTCCTGAGTAGGTAGGATTATCGGTGTGAACCACCGGCGTCTGGCTGCTGCTTCTTCTTTTTTTTAAATGTGATTGTAATTTAATTAAATCATCCAGTTTTATGAAAAGATTCTGAGACTCTAATCATAATGAAGGCAGAGGTAATGTTTGTTCTATGAATTCCTGGGTTTCCAAAGGTTAGTTACTATCACTGGCAGAGCTACAAGTTCAATAAATGTTGGAAGAAACACTTTGCAAATGAATTTGGAGGCTTTTGAGTTTAATAGGGAGTCATATATGCCAAAGGCAGAAAACCAGGTCTGATAAATAGCAGAATCTCACTCATTAAATCTGGTTTTTAAATTGTGAATTTTCTTAATGTATCCCTTAGGTTACAGTATGTAATATGTAGTTTTTTAAGAACTCATGTTTTTTGCCACATGGTGGCGTCAGCGTAGCAATGATTGAATTTTTTAAGTACAGGTCCAGGGAATTAATTTTTAACAATTTCCATTTGCTTATCTCTAGATACAATGTATAGGAGAGGTATTATGCAACAGATCTAGAATGGTCTGGCAAAATGCCAATCAGTACTGGTGACTCACACCTATAATCCTAACTATATGGGAGGCTGAGATTTGAGGATATAAGTTCAAAGCCAGCATGGGAAGAAAAGTCCATAAAATTCTTATCTCCAATTAACTAGCAAAAAGCTGAAAGTGGAGGTGTGTCTCAAGTGGTAGGGTGCCAACCCTGAGTAAGAGTGCAAGGCTCTGAGTTCAAAACTCACCACCAACACACACACAAAACTGCCCCCAAAGTGTAAAATGTTATACATATGCTTTCCTCTGGAAACCCAAAAGATACTTCTAAATTTAAGAACAATTCCCCTATTCAAAATGATTACTCCATTTTCTCTACTGCGAACTTCTCTAAGTGCAAACACTTAGCTCAGTATAAAACTCAATTGTTAATAATAATCCAAGTAAGTCAGAAAGGCAAGTTGATGCGATAATATTCAACTTTAAGAAATGTTATCTCTAATAACCATTGGAGATTTGTGGTTTTTAAGCCACTTCCTCTTAGCTACTCTGAAATTGTTATGACTAAAATGAAATTAGGTACTTTCTTGCTGGCATATTCTTCATGTTTCCTTCATATTTATTTATTTGCTTTTTTTAATGATCTTTAAGTAGTGGTACAAGAGTTGGCATTTAATAAAGCAGTTGATGAATACAATACATCTTGATCAATGTCACTCCTCTCAAGATGCTTACCCATCCCCCCCATGCACCCTTTCCCTCACTCTTTGTCCATTGTCTTAGTGATGTTTGATTGAAACTTTTTGAGGATTGACTTAGTCTTGTCCTAAAAGAAGCTAGAAATGCAGAGTACCTCAGAGGTACTGTCTGTTCACACAACTGGGTCCTCTCATGTGGAAGAAGTATACACAAAGCTCAGATAATGACCTAGCATCATTGAATTATACAGCCTTCTCTGAATATTTCTCTACAGGATCTTTCTTTTTAATATTTTGCTTTTATTTAAAAATTTTTTATTGTAAAGATACTATACAGAGGGGTTACAGTTACATGAGTAAGGTAATGAGTACATTTCCTCTTGAGCATTGTTACCCCCTCCTTTGTTTTTCTCCAGCCATCCCTTCTCTCCTCACCTCCCCAACTCCTTCCTCTCCTCCTTCCCTGAAGTTGTAGAGTTCATTTTTGACATAGTGTCTTATACATCTCATTGTTACAATGGGTCAACCTGTATCCTTGTTTCAGCATTTTCTTATTTCCCTTCCCCTCCCCAAATTAGAAAAATGTATATACAAGATGCAGGGTACTAGAATCAAATACAATAAAAACAGTGGTTATACCATGGGAGAAGAACATATGAAAGAAACAAAAGGAAGTCGGGTGCTGATGGCTCATGCCTGTAATCCTAGCTACTCAGGATTCTGAGATTGAGGATTCAGCAGTTCAAAGCCAGCCAGGGCAGGAAAGTCTGTGAGATTCATTTTTTTTTTTTTTTTTTTGTCGGTCGTGGGGCTTGAACTCTGGGCTTGGGCACTATCCCTCAGCTCTTCAGCTCCAATCAGTGACTCAAAAAACTGGAAGTGGCTCTGTGGCTCAAGTGGTAGAACGCTAGCCTTGAGCTAGCTAGACAGTGCCTAGGCCCAGAGTTCAAGTCCCACCACCAACATAAAAAAAAGAAACAAAAGGAATCACATAGTACATTATAAGTACATTAAAAACAGCAGCAACAAAGATAAACCCTCTTGTGTCTCTATCTTGGTGTTCATTTCACTTAGCATCATCTTATATGGTCATATGTACATAGCTATTGCCCTTTTCTACTTGTCTGGTAAGGTTATCCTGGATGTATAGTAGTTATTGCAAATAAGGGGAACCATGGGATCTATGTTTCTTTGGGTCTGGCTTACTTCACTTAGTATAATTTTTTCCAGGTCTTTCCATTTCCTAACAAATGGGGCTGTGTCATTCTTCTTGATGGAGGCATAGAATTCCATTGTATATATACCACATTTTCTTGATCCATTCATCCACTGAGGGGCATCAGGGTTGGTTCCATATCTTAGCTAAGGTAAATAATGCTGCAATAAACATAGATGTGCTGGTAGCTTTAGTATGACCTTGTTTGTGATCATTGGGGTAAATGCCCAAAAGTGGGATTGCTGGGTCATAGGGAAGCTCTATGTGGAATCTTTTGAGAACCTTCCATACAGCTTTACAGAGTGGTTGAACAAGTTAATACTCCCACTAACTGTGCAGTAGCATTCCCTTTTGCCACATCCCCTCTAGCATCTGTTGTTAGATTGAACATTTCTTCATGTGTCTATTGACCATTCTTATTTCCTTTAAGTCTCTCTTTAAATCTTTAGCCCCTTTATTAATCCGGTGGTTGTTTCTTTGAGGACCCTAAAAACATTACAGGAAGGAATAGGAGAAACCCTAGGTCTCCTTGGCACAGGCTGAAACGTTCTTAACAGAGACCCAGAAACACAACAAATCAGAGAAAGGTTGGACAAATGGGATTGCATGAGACTGCAGAGCTTCTGCATGGCAAAGGATATAATGAGCAAGATCAATAGAAAGCCCACGGATTGGGAGAAGATCTTCACTAACCATACAACAGACAAGGGTCTCATATCTAAAATATACTCAGAACTCAAAAAATTAACTCCTCTATAAGATCTTAAACAATGATATGCTCTCTCACATGGACCTTTGATTGAATTAGGAAGACAAGGAACTGGTTATTGTTATTTTTTTAAATCTAGTATCTCTTTTCACCCCTTGTGTTTGGGATCAAAGTTGGTAAAGCATTGTCTTCTTGTTTATGGGGAAAAGTATGTTAAAAGGCAGACTAAATGACATTCATAAATGTTGTTTGGAAAATATGTCTTATTTTCATAAATATTTTTACGTTCCAGCTCCTTTCTTGGTTGATATATTTAAATCTTTAACTCAATCACTTGTCTCACTGGTTTGTGTTAGCCAGCAGTAATAAGAGAGCATTTCACCAAGGTCATTTCATGTGATTAGGGTAATTCAGGTGCAGTAGAAGCTTCAGCTCTTTTTATCTTCTTTTGTGTGCAATGGAAAAAAAATAGATGAGGACATGAATTGTAAAGAAAACTCACTCTTGGGTCAGTAAAATCAAGGATAGCCCTAAAACTGTCTTAAAATGAGAGGTAGCGCCCTCCTCTGGACAGTGTAGTCTGGATAGCTTCTTGTAGTTAGCTCATGTAACCTTGCATGGTGCTATGGTTATAATTAAAGTTCGTCTTTGTGAGATTTCAGCAGAGCTTGGTCAAAGGGGTTGGTTGTATGAAGGCAGGAAGTACAGCAATGTTAGTAAATACAGTAGAGAGAAATGCAATTTTCTTTTGCAAGGTGCTAAGAAGAGCGCTTTTGAAATTTATCTTAATTTAGCTGAAGAAAGATGTGACCTTGCACCTACATCTTCCTGTGAAGTTGCCTTTTGATGTGCTTGCTGTACATACTAAGGGAGGTGACTGTGCTACCTTAATTGAGTTTGTATTCTTTTGCTTTGTTGGTAAATTCTATTTTAGTAGCTCTGTAAATTGACCATGAAAACCTATGTCACCCCTGAAAACTTTACAGGAAGGAATGAGAGAAACTCTAGGTCTCCTTGGCACAGGATGAAACTTTCTTAACAGAGACCCAGAAACACAACAAATCAGAGAAAGGTTGGACAAATGGGATTGCATGAAACTGTAGAGCTTCTGCATGGCAAATGATATAGCAAGCAAGATCAATAGAAAGCCCACGGATTGGGAGAAGACCTTTACTAGCCATACAATGGACAAGGGTCTCATATCTAAAATATACTTAAATATACTAAATATACTAAAATATACTTAAAACTCAAAAAATTAAATCCCATTGCAACAATGAGAAGTACAAGTTGTCATGTTGAAAACGAACTTTACAACTTTGGTGTGGGGGGGAAGGTATGGGTGGCGGGGCAGGAGGAGGCTGGGAAGGGATGGGAAGGGGAAACAAAGGAGGAGGCTACAATGCTTGATAAGAAATGTACTCATTATCTTGCCCATCTAATTGTAACCCCTCTGTACAGTATTTTCACAATAAAAATAAATAAAAATTAAAAAAATTAAATCCCTCAACAACAAATCCTCAAAGAAACAACTGCCCAATAAATAAGTGGGCTAAAGACTTACAGAGAAACTTCTCTGAAGAGGAAAGAAGGATGGCCAATAGACACATGAAGAAATGCTCAACTTCTCTAGCCATAAAAGAAAGGCAAATCAAAACAACATTGAGATTCCACCTCACCCCAGTTAGAATGGCTAGAATCAAGAAATCTAATAACAACAGATGCTGGAGGGGATGTGACCTAAAGTGAACCCTACTGCATTGTTGGTGGGAGTGTAAACTTGTTCAACCACCTTGGAAAGCAATAGGGATGTTCCTCAAAAGACTCCACAGAGTTCCCATATGACCCAGCAGTCCCACTTTTGGGCATTTACCCAAATGATAACAAACAAGGCCATACTAAGGCTACCAGCACAACCATGTTTATTGCAGCATTATTTACCATAGCTAAGATATGGAACCAACCCAGATGACCCTCAGTAGATGAATGGATCAAGAAAATGTGGTGTGTACACACACACAGACACACACACACACACAATGGAATTCTATGCCTCCATCAGAAAGAATTACAAATTCCATTTGTTAGGAAATGGAAAGACTTGGAAAAAATTATATTATATTGTGATGTAAGCTAGACCCAAAGAAACATAGGTCCTATGGTTTCCCTTATTTGTAATAACTAGTATAGGTCTAGGACAAGTAGAAAAGGTCAAAAGCTATGTATATATGACCATATAAGATGATGTTAAGTGAACTGAACCCCAAGATAGGGACACAAGTGTTTTTTTCTTTCTTGCCATTGTTTTTAACGTATTTATAATGTACTATGTGATTTTTTTATTTGTTTCTTTTGTATGTTCTTCCCCCATGGTAAAAACCCTGTTTTCACTGTATTTGATTAGGGTGCCCTGCCTCTTGTATATACATTTTTATAGTTTGGGGAGGGGAAAGGAAAAAACAAAATGCTTAAATAAGGATACAGGTTGACCCATTGTAACAATGAGATGTACAAGACACTATGGTGAAAACGATCTTTACAAGTTCGGATGTTGGGGGGAGGGAGTTATTGGGAAGGTGGGGATGGAAGGTTTGGTAGGAGAAAAACAAAGGAGGGGGTAACAATGCTAGATAGGAAATGGAATCATTACCTTGCTCATGTAACTGTAAACCCGCTGTGCAGTATCTTTACAATAAAAAATATATATTTAATTAAAAAAGAAAACCTATGTCAGACTGCAATTCCAGTGACCTAAAGGACAACTATTTCTTTCTTTTAAAAAAGATATTTATGAATGAGTTTCAAGGTCATTGACACATTAATTTGTCTTATTAACTCTTAAGCCTTAATTTTCTTATTAACTCTTAATTTTCTTACCAATCTTTGAATTTGTTGCTCTTTCTCCCCAGGTAATATAGTAGTATTTTCAGATTGATAATACAGATTTTTAGCAAAATTAGCATGGAATCTAGTGTACCAATCACAATACATTTTATTTTTGAGGCGTTGTGTGGATTGAACTCTGGGCCTTGGCACTGTCCTTCAACATTTCAGCTCAAGGCTAGTGCTCTACAACTTGAGCCACAGCACACTTCCAGCTTTCTAGTGGTTTTTTGGAGATAAGAGTCTCATGGACTTTCCTGCCTGGGCTGGCTTTGAACTGCAATACTCAGATCTCAGCCTCCTGAGTTGCTAGGATTACAGACGTGAGCCACTGGCACCTGGCTAAGAATACAAGTTTTGATACTTTGGCTAGCAGAGCCTTGAGATATTGCAAGTAGCATCTTGAGAGGTTGGCTAGCAGAGTGAACTTCCAGCAGGTTGGGGCTTTCAGAAGCAGGTACAATGTGGTGGGGACAGTCTTTCTTGGAAGATTTTAAGAGAGAATTCTGAAAGCTGCTCATCTAGGAACTGAAGAGACTTTCCTTTCTTTAACTCTTTTTGTATAGCCTCAGACACAAGGATTAGAGGACCGTTGCCTCCTTGCACCTATCCCTCCTTCACCCCCTACACCCAAGTTCTAGGCCTTTCTTCAATCTAGAATCATGTCTTTGGGGTCTTCTCCTTCCCATTTTTCATGTTCACACATTGGATGTACACACTGGCTGAAGTGAAAAGCTGAATATTGGTATGGTTTGTGGGACCAGAGGTGGCCAAATGCAAAAATAATGTTAGAGAAAGAGATAAGTGTTTTGTCCTGATGCTTAAGGATCTAATTAGCTGATCATCAGCCAATTTTAGGACAATGTTTTCTGCTTTTGTTCCCTTTCTTTTCCAAATCACTTCCTCCTCCCTTCAGATATTTTTTTTTTTACGTGTATACTCAGTCAACATATGTACAATTGTATAAATAAAATTAAATTTCTACAGGACACTAGAAAAGATTTTAACTGTGGGGTAGGAGGCAGGGAAGAAATTGGAAGAGGAAGGCAGAGACTGTCACTGTGATGATTTTGAAGCAAAAGATTTCCACTCAACAGGCCCCACAAACTGGAAGAGATGAGAAAGGATTCTCCCTTATAGCTTCCAGAAATAGTGTGATTTGGCCTATGCTTTTCTTTGGACTTTTGGTCCCCAGGACTGTGACAGAGTAAAAATTCTGTTTTAAGTCATCCAACTTGTGTTAATTTGTAGTGGCAGCCAGGAGAAATTAGTATAGCGTTTGTTACAGGAAAGTAGAATGTGCTGGAATAAAAACGTGGAAGTAGTGTTAGCACTGGATTCTAGGTCTAGGCTTGGAAGATTCGGAGAATTCAGAATCTTGAAGATGCTGGTGAGTGCTCAGAAGGAAATGAGGGTCATTGTACAACAAGCTTCTATTGTCTTACAAATACTTGTAATACTCTTCTGGTAAGGGCTCAGGGAGAAATAAGGAAAGTATTCTTGTAAACAGGAGAAGAGATTATCATTATGTGAAGGAAAGAAAACTTGGCTGTATTATATGAATTAAAACTTGCAAGTGATGGAGTTAGGCATTTAGCTGAGGAAGTTTTCCAAGAAAGTGCTAACAGTGTGGCCCTGATTCTTCTTTGTGATCACAATAAATGAAAAAATGGAAGAGATAAGTTGGGGAAGGAACCATTAAGAAACAAAATAAAACAACAACAACAAAAAAAAAACTAGCACTTTATGATGTGGAAAATTTGCAAAAGATTAGGGCGCTCACTTAGGAAAGCACCACTTAGAACTTAATGGAGTATTTCTTGAGGCATTGCAAATGTTTTGGGGCTAGGTGATCCTTTAATTTCTCCTTATAAAGTGGGAATATTAAAAATTGGTATTTTATGCCTTTCCACCTTAATATCTTGAGAATATGCACATCATATTTTCATTTTATAGGCCTAAAATGAAAAACTTGCCCAGGAATCAAATATCCCTATAGTTTTAAGCATACTTGTTTAAGCGATGAGATTTATGACTTTTGGCCTCACAATAATTAGACAGGAATTTTGTACTTTCTTGATGACATGACAATCTGATATTTTTTGGGAGAGGTATTAGAATGGATTGAATATTTCACATATAAGACAGATGTGAATTGTTGAGAGAGAATAGTGGACTTTGAATTTGGCCTTCCAAAAGATATGCCTAAATGTAAATCCATAGAACTGGTGAGAATTACCTTATTTAGAGAAAGGGACTTTTGACAATTCAATTAAGTAAAAGATCTTCAGATATGATTTCGATTAGCTGGGTGTGAGGGGGTGCTGTCCCTAAAACTAATAACAAAGGGTGAGCAAACGCAGCAGTGGTACTCACTACACACTATGTTGAAAATGAACTATACAACTTGTGAGGGTTGTTGGGAGGGAAAAACTGGGAGAGAGTGAGGGAAGGGGTGACACTGTTTAAAAAGAAATGTACGTAATACCTGACTTACGTAACTGTAAACCCCTGGTGTATCACCTCTACAACAAAATAAAAAGAAATGGAGGCAGAAGAAAAGAAGACTGATGTAGAGCAAAGAGAAGACACATAAGAACAAAGACAGAGATCAGCGTGATGTGGCCACAAGCCAAGGCACCCATGACTCTCAACTTCTACCAGAAGCCAGAAGTGTCAGGGAAGGATTTTCCTTTAAGACCTACAGACATAGCATGGTTGTGCTGATACCTTACAGTTGTAGAACATATTTTCTAGTACTTCAAGAATGAATTTCTGTTGTTTTAAGCTCTTACATTGTGGTAATTTATTATTACAACCCTAAGAAGTTCATGCTGAGTATCACTGACTGTCAAGTATTTCTTTTCCTCAGAGCTACTGAGGCTTTCTTGCTCAGGATTCCGGATTATAGCAATTGGATTATATTCTTCACCTTTCCTTCAAGTTAGCCAATACCTCCTGGTGTGTCCAGAGTTGCTAATTTCCTATATGCCTGACTTCTCTTTGACTCTATTAGTCCTGCCAAATTAAATTTTCTTTCCCTGGGCTGTTGGAGCATATTTTCCATAGCTTCTACTTTTTAAACTTCTGTTTTACTTCTTAAGTACACCAGGCAAGTACAAGCCCTTCCCCTGCTCATTAGGACCTCTCTTTTCTTCTGCCAATCTATAGACCATTCCTTTGAGTAAGGCATTTCTTCAGGAACTCAAATGGATATTTGCATTTTAATGGAAGTATAATTGACTTTCACTGTTCATTTGAACAATTAAGACCTCACATTTACATTTTAATCCAGATACTTTATAGCCTCATTTCTCTTAACTTTGAGGGAAAGAGATCTTTTCTGATATGTAACCATTGGACTCTTCTGGCTCTCAACATCTATTGTATGGAGCACACCATGCTATTAATTATGTAGATATCCAAGTATTTACAATAGTCTTTATTTTGTCCTCAGTTGTTAGACTACAACTATAAATGGAAGATGACCTGAGCACTTACGTGGCTTTCAGAACCAGTGTGGTACATGTCAAGAGTGATTGTGCATACTTGTAATTCTAGCTACTTGGCAGAAATAGGGGGATCACAAGTTTGAAACCAGCCTGGGAAAGTTAGTATTATCCTATTCAAAACAAAGGGGCATGTCTAAAGAGGTCTAGAATTTGCCTAGCACATGTGAGATGTCTTGGGTTCAACCCCAAGGCCTTTTTGCAACAAAAAAGGAAGAAAAACAGATACATGCAATTGTTTTGTTTTGTTTTGCATGTAACATCTCAATTTATAATATAATAACATCTTTATGTAAGCAAATTGTTAGATTCAGTAGATGCTCTCTGGTTATACATCATACTTATTATTGCTGATCGAAAAAGATGTCAGAATGTATTTATCACAACCTTCTACTAATCATTTGAGACTACATTTAAAAGATTAAAAAGAACTCAAATGCCTACCTATGATCTGAATAATAAAAGAGACCAGTATTTGAAGCACAATTGGAAAAGTCTTGAGAATACTTAATATGGAGAAGGTTGGTTGGGTGGGTAGTCATTAGCTATATAGAAATGTGAGGTGCTCTTTCTGAAGCCAATGCAAGGACTCAGAGAATCTCCTATCTTCTCTAAGAGAACAAATTATATTTTGCTTCATTCCCTTTTGAATATCAGTCTAGTCATGTGATTTCCTTTTCTTTACAGCCAAATCTCAGCCACTTCCCAGTGTATGAAATTGTAATTTTCATATAGTCCTGATGGATGGAAGACGTAGTTTCTTAGAGGCAGAAATCTGCTAAGCTCAGCTTCCTCTCATTTCCTGGGAACTTTTTCTTATACATACCCTATGTGAACAATGTGTCCTGATGTGTGGATATTGGAGTCTGCGCCTACACATATCTACATCTGTGTAGCCACATATCAGTAGGGAATGAAGTAGCTACTGATTACTGCTGCAATTGATATAAAGCTGGCTGTTGTTCCTCAGAGTGACCAGAGTCTGTGTTCTGACTAATGGGTGCTGTGTAATTATTGATCAGCTGGGAGATCTGCTCAGTCCATATTATGGTATCTTGCTACCAAAGATGCTTCTAGAGTCCTCATGAGCTATTGTCACCCACACAACTTCCTCTTGTTTAGAGAGATCTTGACAAATCTTACTTACTCCTGCTTTCAGCTTGGTTTGTTTTCAACTGTTCATCTCCTGGTAGATTTAGTGACTTAGAAAATTACTTAGCACCATGGTTTCCCTTATTTGTAGTATCTAGTATATGTATGAGTCAAGCGGAAAAGGTCAGATAATGTGATGTCAGGAAAATGAACCCTTAGATATGTATTTTAATGTTTTTTTCTTTCATGCATGTGTTTCTAACGCATTTATAAGATTATCTCTTTGTTGCTTTGTATGTCCCTCCCCCACAGTATAACCCCTGCTTTCACTATATTTGATGTCAGTATAACTTGAGGAGGAGATGGGGAAAAACCAGTTGTTTAAGGATACAGGTGGACCTGTTGCAACAATGAGAAGTACAAGTTGTCATGTCCAAAATGAGCTTTACAACGTCGGTGCTGGAGGGGGGGGGGATGGGGGGAAGGAGAAGGATTGCGATTGGGGGGGAGGGGGGAGGCTGGGAAGGGATGTGAAGGGTAAACAAAGGAGGAGGCTGCAATGCTTGGTAAGAAATGTATGCATTATCCTGCCCATGTAATTGTAACTCCTCTGTACAGTATATTCACAAATTAAATTAAATTAAATTAAAAAAAAAATAAAATTACTTAGCAAGTACCATTACTTCCACTCAAGTGCTTCTACTCTGCCACTTATTGAAAAGGTAAGTTGAATTTGGGACAGTTAATATTCCACACTCTACTCCACCAAGAGGCAACTTATTTTAGGCTTTCTCTTCATATAGAAGGATGGCTGGTAATCTATAGATGGATATTGAGAGTTTGCTGGAATTTTTTGTTTTAGCAGTCCTAGAGGCATCCTGGGTAGTGACACAGTGGATGGCTGATGGTTTTGATCTCAACTGAAACTTTTTCTTTAGCCAATCTATCACATTTTTGCATTCTTGATCTGAAAGGCTCATGTTGATGGCTATAGGCCTTGTCTGAAAGTTAGACACACCTGGAAGCTTTTAAAAGCTGTATCTCTTAGAATCTACAATCAATCAATAAATCAGAATTTGTGAGACTATAATCCCAGCAGTAGTATCTTTATCCAGCGGGCTAAAAGAGAAGATTAATCGAGATAAATGAACACCTCATCAATTCATTGCAACCTCATAATCTATAGGAAAAAATAATATGCTGAAAACTTCAAGCTGCAGAAGC
Source organism: Dipodomys merriami (assembly GCF_024711535.1). Classification (NCBI taxonomy): domain Eukaryota; kingdom Metazoa; phylum Chordata; class Mammalia; order Rodentia; family Heteromyidae; genus Dipodomys; species Dipodomys merriami. The sequence goes on from NW_027202270.1 coordinate 106,807,233, forward strand.
TGGATAGTTGAGTAAAGGATCCCATGATAGACAGGGAAATAGGATATGAGCTATAGACTAATGAAAGGATGTGCTGATGGTCTTTTTAGGGTGAAAACTCTGCTTAGATAGAGGAATTTATTACACAAGTCTTTAGCTAATTCAAAGCTAGGGTGATCTGTTCCTTAGATAACAATTGCCTGTGTTCTAAATGTTTCTATGTATTGGCATTGTTTATCTTCAATAAAGTAAGAAATACAATGGTGAAAGAGTTGGCAGTGGGCTGGGAAGGTGGCTCAGTGGTAGAGCGCTTGCCTTGCATGCATGAGGCCCTGGGTTTGATTCCTCAGCACCCCACAAGCAAAAAGAAAAAAGCCGGAAGTGGTGCTGTGGCTCAAGTGGTAGAGTGCTAGCCTTGAGCTGAAGAGCTCAGGGACAGCGCCCAGGCCCAGATTTCAGGCCCCATGACCGGACCAAAAAAAAAAAAAAGTATTGGCAGTGTTGTGATACCATTAACCTACTCCAATTCATCTGCCAGCATGATTTTGAGACGTGGTAATGATATCGTATGCTCATTGTCTGGGAAGCCAGGCAAGTGTCAATGTTGTGGAATAATCCACACTGGCTAGAACAGTCACTTGTTTTGTGTAGATTATATATAAATATGTTTAGTGTTATTACAAAGGTGATATATAGAGGGGTTACAGTTATATAAATCAGGTAATGAGTACATTTCTTTATTGAAAATGTTACTCTTTTCCTCAGTGTCTCCAATTTTTTCCCTTTTGTTCCCACCCACAATTTGTACAATTCATTTGCAAGGTATTTTCTATTGAGGCACGCTGCTACATTTTTGTCCCTTTGGTCCCTTCATTTCTGTGCCTACCCCACCCTCCCAAAGGCAGATAGATGAACAAACAAGACAAAATAAAAAGCAAGAGCAAGAGAAAAAAAAATCGTATTTCCATTTCCTGGAATTCATTTCAATAAATATTATTTTACATGATCAGATGCACATAGGCCGTCTGCCTTTGTGTTCTTTTGTTAAGTTTATCCTCTTTTGGTCTCACTGTGAGTGAATGCCTACAGTCCTGTATAATTTATCATATCCTAGTGTGTTTTAGATCTAGCTTCTGCATATCAGAGAAAATATGCACTGTTTTTGTCTCTGAGCTTGTCTTACCTAACTTAACAAGATTTATTCTAGGTCCATCCATCTCCTTGCAAATGACATGATTTTTCTAATGGCTGTGTAAAATTCCATTATATATAGGAACTGCCTATATACCACACTAGGCCTTCTCTTCTGGATTTTTGGTGATTAACTGGAGATGAGTTTCCCAGGTTTGTCTTCCCATGCTGTCTCTGACCCTCCATTCTGAGATCTGAGCCTCCTGACTAGGATTTTAGGTGTGAGTCACCAGCTCTTAATGAACAGTCTTGATTTAAACACCTTCATTCCTCCCAAATTCATCAATTTGGAAAGCAATGCGTCAAGTGCACTTATTGATTGCTTTTGGGACTGGAAACATGATTCAATACCTACTCCACCATTTACTAGATGTGCCATTTTGAAAAAAAGTTTCTTAATTTCTTTGTGCCTCAGTTCCTCATTTTCAAAATTAATAGTAATGGCTTAAAAAAGTTATGGTGGTGATTAGGTGAGAGGTGCCTACAGGTAAAGATCCTGGAATAGTGCTCAGTAGTACAAAGCAAATGTTCTATAAATGCTGATGGCAATTATTGTTGCTAAAAACTGACTGACCCCATGTGAAGTTCTTTGATTATGCGCATGGTGCTGGATGTTATAGTTTTGAATGCTAAGAGCTTCCAATAAAGTAAATAAGAGAATATAGGCTGAGTTGAAAATTAATGCTTTGTAATCTATTTGCTTTGTGGCTAGTTCTCTTCTTCACAGACTTCTAAGGAGCTTTACTTTCAATATGGTTGATGGCTGAATTCCTTTACTCTGCACGTGAAGCAAAGGCAGCATAACAATATGTCAAAATACTTACTAAATTTATATAGGGATAATCCTTAGAGTATTAAGGATTTGATGTATCCTATCAAATCTCTTTCATTGTATGGATTTCTTTGTAAAAAAGAAATATGACTATCTGTTCCAGCCCTGCCACAGACATCACAACATTGTAACCTCAAAATATTGTCCTGTCGCAGCATCATTCATGATCCTCTGGGGCCGCATCCTTGTGGACCACGCTACTGAGGGAACATAGATGTGGACAATTTTTCTATGGCTCCACAGCATTAATGCCAGTTCAGCTCCTGCTTGTTTGAATTTTGTGTTCAATATACTTGGAAGTATTGTTGGCATTTGTTTTCCTCATTAAAACTATAGCAATAAGCACAGACATTGTGTAAAATTATGTACTGAAGCTCAGCTCAGCCAGACCCAGAACTGGCAATCAAGCAGTGTAAGAAATCAATCTTTTCCTTTTTCTGTGTCTGTGTTTTTTTTTTCAGTGCAGATTTTTAACTGTATATATTTCTGTTGGTAAAAAGCAGAAAAATCAGTCTTTCTCTTTATTCTTCTCTAACAATGATGAGAAACTTAGAAGAAGGAATCATATCACTGAAGAAATGTGATATTAAACGTGAAAATGTTGTTCCAAAAGGTAAAGATGAAAAGCATCTTAAAATCTCTTCATTGAAATAGAATGTCGGCTATCCCATTTCAATGAAATAGCTTGTGGCACACACCACCTATGTTATTAAACCATCTGTATCGTGTACTCTCCACCGATGTATGATAACTGACTACAAGTATAAATCTGATTTTTCTAAGGAAGAAAAAAATCCTTCCAAGGGAAATATCAATTTCATGTCTTGTTTCCCCAAACTTCCCTGTACATAAATCCATTTGTAATTGTCAGTGTCCAAGCCACCATTATTTGATTTTTTTTTTCCGATAGTAGCTGTGGACTGGCTTAACTCCTATTGCTTCTGGGTTTTATATTCCCCTTTTCCTGTTTCTTCTGATGAGTGAGCAAAGGGAACTTGTAAAAGACATAATATGAGTCATTCTGCCACAAAGGATTTCTCCGGAGAGGGTACTTCTAAGTGTAAATTGCCTTCCTTCCCTTCTGCTTGAAGTAAGGGCTGAGAGTTGTTTATTCCACCTACTGCTTTGGCTATTGTGCCTATAATCTCTTTCTTTCTTTCCGTTAGGTTAGTGGATAGCAATTATATATTGTTTCTCTAGGTGCCAATTGTAACTGTCATTTTGTTTTCATAGTCACAGGAGGCAATTGTATATCCTCTTTCTGTTAAGAAAGATGTATGTGTGTGCATGTACACATGCATATATACATTATATATCTATATCTATATCTATATCTATATCTATATATGATTCTACTGATTCCAATGGCAAATGGGTGGCACCTACACTAGACTCTCAAGTTTTCAAAATAAAATGTTGTCCAGCTGCTAAGTTAACTATAATCTTAAAAAATGTCAGAAAAAGAAAATGATGTACACTCACAATTATTTAAACATTTTCTTTCTTTCTCTGACCAAAAAGAACCAAGGATGGAATTATGATGAGACTATACAGAAAAACAGATGTACATGTAAAATATGGAAAAAATGATGGAGATATTTATCTGTAGATAAACAAACCTGGTGTATGCTCACTGTAAAAGAATATGTACACTTGGGGCTGGGAAGGTAGCTCAGTGGTAGAGCACTTGCCTTGCATGCCTAAGGCCCTGGGTTCGATTCCTCAGCACCACATAAACAAAAAGAAAAAAAGCAGGAAGTGACACTGTGGCTCAAGTGGTAGAGCGCTAACCTTGAACTGAAGAGCTGAGGGACAGCGCCCAGGCCCAGAGTTCAGGCCCCACAACTGGACCCCCCCCCCAAAAAAAAAGAATATGTACACTATACACTTGGAAATCTTGAAGCTTTTTACTTGCAACTCAACAAATATGACATAGGAAGAATTTCCTTCTTTTAGAAAAATGTGTGCATGTTGTACAAATATCTACAATTCTGTAGGCATGTAAATGTACTGGGAGATGAGATATGACATATTTCAGACTTGACACTTGTTGGTGAGTAGGAATAAATAATCTGGAGCAGGAAATTATAAACATCCCAACTCTTGTGGTGGGGAAGGTCATTTAATGTATCTGAATCGAAGTTATCTAATTTTTTTAGATGAGGAAAAGTGTATCTACTGCACAGGGATAAAAAGATGATTAAATGGGACTTAGTGCATAAAGTACTCTGCCTGCTCTTAGGTTAACTACTTAGCCTACAATCTATCCTGTATCTCTGGTGTTAATAACAGTAATGAAATGTGAGAGTTTAAATGGATCAAAATGATCATCTGTCCTACTTTTTTTTATTTTACAGAGAGATCAAAGAGGTGAGGATGACAGAGACAAAACAAATGTGAGCGCTGGTGACTCTTGTTTGGATCATTACTCAGGCTGTTTTGCTATCTTGTAGATTCTTCTCCAAGAAACTCAGAATTCAATATCTCATCATTTTAGCACCAGAACCTTGTGGTTATTTTATAAGTAGCAACAGCCATGGGTAAAACATTTTAGATCATAAGCACTAAGGGCTATAAGAGCCATGGTCTCTGCTGCCCTTATTCCAGTGAATTTATGGAATTTTATTCTGGATTGGGCTTGTCTGGAATAATGGAAACATCATTAGCATGTGGAGAATAAGCTCATTGCTATGGATCTAGGAATGCCATTCTTTAAGAGATTATGAAGCAATACCATTCAAAATAAGGACAGTGATGATAGCTTGCAATACTGAGCACTTTTGATGTAACAGGCTTGGCAGGCATTTGTTTCAAGACCTATGAGGTATTTAGCTATAGCAACCCTGATACTACAGATTGTAATTTTAATACAGAATTTAATCAAGAATTATCTGATTCCTCAGCCTGACAACTGACACATACTGCCTCTAATATAAAGCTGGTAAAACATGTTTTACTTATGGGTTTTCTATACATTTTTAATATGTTTTATTGTAAAAATACTGTACAGAGGGGTTACAGTTATATGAGCAAGGTATCCCTTCCCTCCCACCTCTACAACTACATTCCCCCCCCACCTAAATTGTAAAGTTCATTTTTCACCATAGTGTCTTGTACATCTACATTTCATTGTTACAATAGGTCAACCTGAATCCCTATTTAAGCATTTTGTTTTTACCCTTCTCCTCCCCAAATTAGAGAAGTGTATATACAAGACACAGGATACCTACAACAAATACAGTGAAAACAGGAGTTATATCATGGGGGAAGAACATATAAAGAAACAAAAAAAAAATCACAAGCTACATGTTTTTATAGATAACTATCAGTAGAGAAACATTTGCTTTAATATAAAAGGAAAATGTCTGACTATTTAAAGCACATTGCATTCTTTATTGTTGAGGTAATTATATAACATGATTTCTAGATGTATAGTAAAGGATTACTGTATTATCTCATATAGCTTACTTTTTTTGTGGTAAGAGGACCTAAAATCTACTTGTTTAAAAATCCTTAATACAATGATAGTAACTATACTCCCATGTTGGACATAAGCTCTTCAAACCTGTTTGTCTTGTGTGCTTACTGCACTGTGTTCTCTGAACAATGCTTCCCTATTTCTTTTTTACCCCCAGTGTCTGATAGTCATTATTTTATTGACCTTTTTCCTTGTCTATTTTCATTTGATTTATTTTGTAGATTTGTAGATTCTGTGTGTGAGATCATAAATGTTTCTTCTTTCTAAGTCTGGCTTAATTTAATTGGCATAATGTCTTTCAGGCACATTGATACTTGAGTAAGTGACAACATCTTCTTTAAAGCTCAGTAATACTCCACTTTTGTTATTCATTCATTTATTGATAGGCATCAGGCCTCTTCCCTCTCTTGGCTATTGTGAATAGTGCTGCAGAAACAGGAGTACGAATATCTTTATGAAGCAGCAGTTTCATGTCTTTTAGTTAGATGTACATACAGAAGGAGAAGGGCTACTTCCATCGACCCTGGAAGTCATTTGTTTACAGCATTGCATCATTAATCTCTGTAGTAAATAAAGCTTAAACAATGCGGTATAATAGTATCCATGGTCTGAATACAAATTTCATCTCTTTGTAGTGGGTTTGTGTGTCTAGATTTCTTTATGATAGATGATTTCATGTCCGGGAGCTCCTTATTCTGTAGTGCTGATTTCTTTTTATTAAGTACTTAGCAGTTTGTGGTATAACTAGCTCTGTCAGAAGTATATTCTCTGAGTAGAAAATGAAAAAAGAATTTTAATTAGAGTGTCTTACTTGATTTTAATCCTGTGGTATATAACAGGAAACCCAACTTCAAAAGATTTAAATATACAAGGTAAATTGTTCCACGAAGTTAGGAATGTTCCAAGCTAACTACTTGGAGATAGAGTGAAGTCATCAAGGGTTTAAGTTCCAGCTGTCATGACTCTGCCCTTATTATAGTGGCATCCTTTCCTTGTGGCTGAAAGATTGCTATTATAGTCCTAGATTTCACATGGAGCTAGAATAAGATACAGAAGAAATGTGAGCATCTTTCCCTTATCTCTTCTATAACCACAGAAACATCAGTAAGTGTCTGATACACTTATTCTTCTGTCTCATTGGGGAAAAAAATCAAGTCACATAGTCTTAGCAAGAGATACTGTGAGCAGATGTGGTGGGCTGGATAACTCAGGCTCTACTTCTGGGGCTTGGCGGGCACTAGCATTCCTAAGGAAGGACAAAGGGCAGCCAGTGTTGGATTGGTAAGTGATGGAAAAACTAGGCAAGCAAAAAAAGTGAAATCTCTAAAAAACATAAATAACATTAATGCTCATCTTTTTAATTTATCTGGAAGAAAAGGAGAAGAAATATAACTTAATTGTGCCATCTAAATGGTTTTGTTCTTCTGGTAAATTATTCTCCTGCTGTTGATGAAGACAATTATTTCATTTGTGTATTAGAGTCCTGCTAGCTTAATAGATCTCTAATGAAATTAGCAGAGAATGTATTTCATTAGCAACTTTATAGACAAAAAAGGCTTATTACAGACACCTACAGGTTCTCTTATGCCATGTTCTTATGTTTTGTATTTTATGTTATTATCAGTAGCAAAGACCATTTTACTATGGACCCGCATAAGATTCTGCTCCTTTAGAGTTGAGAAACAATTTTTTATAGTCTGGTCTAGCACTAATTGGGCATTTGTTCCTATAATCTTTTGATGGGGTCATCATAATTATAAAAATTTGAAGTCCGAGCATTCAAAGCATAGTAACTTGGAATGTTGCTTATTGTTTAATGGATAATAAACCCCAACTGCTGCATTTTCTATGAAGCCTATGACTTTGGAGGAGAAACATAAGCCTGGGGGTAGACAAAAATTCCTGATTAGAAGGCAGAGACTGAGATGGGTATAGGTAAACCATGTGACACAGAGCAAGGATCACAGGGATATGAGTGATGCGGTGGGCCAAAACATGAGGATCAAATTTGCAACAGAGACTGGGAGGAAAACAAATGGAGGGTGAGAACAACTGATAGTATGAAATATGGTTTTGTTTAGGTCTCATGTCATCAGGATGGCAAAAATTACCTATTGACTTCTTTCTTTGTACATTGTCAGGCATTCTATTTTGCACTGTTTTCTTAATACTTATTCATGCTAAAAGACTCTGCTTAGCTGCCACTTCAACTATTTCCCGGATCCTGTGCATGCTGCACTCTATTAGAGATAAGTGTTGGCTTGTCAGTGTCTTCTCCTGTCTTATTCTGCCACTGACACCTAGCTGGCATGCACACTGAGTAGTCTTTTCTCACTCATGAATTAATGCCTACAGGTTCTAATTTTAAGAAAATAATTTTAAGAAAATAAACCTAAATGCGGTATTTCCTTTTTTTCCCCCAATTGGCAAAGATTTTTTGACTTGGAAAATCACTTTTCACTTTCTGAGACTGACTGAAAGCCTCAATGAATGGCTTCCTTCCAAACTCATCCTCTGCAAGGTGACTGCAAATGGCTCTCTTCAGAGGTGAGATCTATCTCACTAGCTTGCATTTGGCTGCTTTAATAACTTCCTTTTTTGCCAATAGAATAGGGAAAAGAGATGTTGAGCCAGTTTGGATTATAGGGCTCAAAAATCTGGCATTCTTCTGTTCTTTCCTGGTATCTGGAACCTCTTGTGAATTAGCCTGGGCACATTGGTGAGAGGATGATATATCACATGGTGAAGAACCCCCCTGTGTCATTTGAGGCCATTCTGGGCTAAGCTTACCTATCCAAAAATGAGATAGATAACGATGAATGGCATCCTTATAATACTTCACAATTGTTAGATACTTTGATTTTTGTCCCTATAGTTTTTTCATGCTGAGAATTTAGCTTTTTCTTAAGTAAAATACACCTGCTTGATCACTTTTCAGTGATGTGTATCCTTTTCATTCTTTTTTTTTCTATTCCATGTCTAGGTAGATATTTATATGATTTTGTTGCTAGCCACATAATCTAGACTGCAAAAGCATTTTTCCTTAGAAATACACATCTACCTTTGTGATTTCAATTAAGTGCAACAAACAGATGATTCCAAAATTTATTTGAATAGATTTATAACTATTCATATATATGCAAAGTCCCTTCAACACATTCCATTGTTTTGACATCCCCTTGGCACATCAAATGCTATGTGGACAACATTTTTCATTTGCTTTTTAGATAGTCCTCTGTTTGAAGCCTGTCATTCTACATATACTCTGGTTCTTTCTTCCTTTTCTAGTGAGACTCAAAGAAAGGGAAAGGCTTGTATATATTTGCATTGCCCTTCTTCCCAGGGTGAGTTTTACCTTTCCATCTATGGTTTCATTTCTGCTCTCTCTGACATAGTATATGTGCCATTGCAGTAATATTGCCAACTATCCTGGAGAGAAGAAGAAAACAAAGGGATTAATATTCTCTGAAGTTTGTACTTGGGAGGATGCAGTGTTGACATGTCTCATTCACATCCATGCAGAAATGTTTTTAATAATTATCACGGGAAAGTTATTGGTCTAAATCCTGACAATATAAGACTGCATTTATGTAATACGTACAGTTTATGAGACCACAGGGCTAATAATTAGTAGTCAGAGAATCAGTTTGCACCCAAACATAAACATGCAAACAAAAATCAAAATTGTAAATAGATGTTCAAAACTTTTCTTATACAAGAGAAATAAAAGTAACCATATTATTCGAAAGTCCATTATAGTCATTTTCCATAATGAAAAGTAAATCCATGCAGTAATTATAGTGAAACTGCTGTGCTACTCTGCACAACAGTGATGTATAGATGATGCTTCAAAAATTACTGTGTGAGAATGCATCCAAGCCATGTCCCAAGACAACAAATCTTGGGGCACATTCTAGAAGATTCTGTTATTGAAAAGGAGTTCATCACAATATCATCAAACATATAATGGAGATCAATGCCCAAACAGCAGGGGGTGAGGGGGTTGGGGTGGGAGATGAGAAGAGATGGGAAGGGGAAACAAAGTACATTTCTTGATAAGAAATGTACTCATCATCTTGCCCATGTAATTGTAACCCCTCTATATGGTATTTTCAGAATAAAAAAAAGAAACATTCAGGAAATGGATCTTTAGCCTAAGAAAAATGAATTAAAACTCTTTCAAATATGTGTTTCTCCATAGTCATAATTTATTGAACGACAGTTTATATTTTCTAAATGTAAAATAATACAAGGAATACAGGTGGACCCATTGCAACAATGAGATGTACCAGACATTATATCAAAAAACGAACTTCACAACTTTGGCGTGGGGGTGGAGGGGTGGGGTGGATGGCAGGATGGGAAGGGATGGTAAAGGGAAAAAAGGAGGAAGCAACAATGCTTGATAAGAAATATACTCACTACCTTGCCCATGTAATTGTAACCCCTCTGTATGGTATTTTCACAATAAAAAAAAGAAAAAAGGAAGTAAAAAAAGAATAAAATATAAGCCCTTTTCCCAAATAAAATAAGTTAATTACTAGGCAGAGCATTACAATTACTATGTTAAGAATAACTACTTTTTTCAGTGTGCAAATAATATGCCATCACTTAATGAAATGAAGGCAAAAAAATATGGCTATCTTTTGGTGTAGAATTGTCCCTGTTGTGGAAGTCAACTAAGAAAAATGGGTAAAGCTTGGGAGAAAAATGAAATTCCAGGTAGCTCACAAATGTAGGAAGGGATGCTCAAGTTTATAGAATTGGAAATATAAGTTACAAAAGCAACAGGGTTCTGATCTAATCAGCAAAAACTACAATGATACTATACAGGAGCTTTCATGGAATATAGACTAAAGCATACATTCTGCAGAGCAATTCCGCAATACCTCATCAGATTCAGTGCTGGACTCCTGGATATTTCCTCCCAGAAAATCATTTCCAATATGAATATATGCAAAAATATTTCCTGCAGACTTAATGATAGTGGATAGCTTGAGGTAACACATAGGTAACATACATTAAGGATGCACAATTGCGTTTAGAAACAATGGCTAGATAGATGAACACAAAACAACAAACTGAATGAAAATAGCAAGAAAGTTGAGTGTGATGGAATACATCTATAATACCCAGTTCTTGGAGGCTGAGGCAAAAGGATCAGTATATTTAGTCCAGCCTGGGCTATGTAATGTCTGCCTCAAGAAACTCAAACCATTCATCCAACCAACCAACCAATCAACAACAAAAAACCCCGAAGAAACAAAACCCAGAAACAGTTAGAAATAAAATAAAGTCTATAAGTCAATAATACACACACACACACACACACACACACACACACACACACACACACACACACACACACACGCACACACACACACATACACCCCTCCAGGAAATAATAACACATATTTCAAAGGACATTCTCAATCAAAAGGAAGCGTATATCAAACATTACCATGGTGTCTGGGATTGGATGAAGAATAAAGATGCAAATAAAATGGAAAATGATGAAAAGTTTCATCTATACACAAAAATAAAACGCACAATAAAGGATGATGATTCTTCCAGAGATGCAAGGAAATAATCACCTTGAAGAAATGAGATGCGCAAAATGAACCAATAAGAGGCTCCAGATGTGATGAAACTATAGGATATTTTGAGGTCTTAGGAAGGAAACAAATCATCTGCTGTCCTAGAAAAAAAGCACTGGCAAAGTGAGGAAAGAACTCTACTTTGGAGCAGTGAGAAAAGGGCTTTCTATCTAGGTGACATTTAAGCCAAGACCCAGAATATGAAGAGCAGCCAGCCATGTGAATTCTCTTGAGAAGCTGCATCCAGACATAGGACTCAGCCTGTTCTAGGATTTGAAAGAAGGCCAGGGCAGCTGGTGTGGTGAACAGGCGGAGATAGCTCCAAGAGGAGATAAAATCAGAGGCTAAGGCACATAAAGCCTTTGGAGTTCATTCCAATTATATGGGAAACCCTGCAGGGTATTAAGCAGATGTTAACAAGAGTTGGTTTACATTTTTAATTTCTAAAAGTTTACTCTGTGGCTCTGAGTCTATAATGGATTAGTGAAGGGTGACAGGAGGGGGAAACTGACTGCGGAGGAGTCATTTTGGGAGGAATTACTGATGGAGTAGCTGGAGAAGTCAGAGAGAGGGAAGAATAGAGGTTCCCAGCTTGTCATTTATCGAAAGAGGACGAGTAAGGGAAGGAAGAGACTTTGTGATAAAGTCAAGAAACTATTATCAGACAAGCTCCTTGAGACATCCAAGTGAAGATATGAGATAAAGTAGTATAACTCAAAGCATAGGTTTTATTATATCTATCTATCTATCTATCTATCTATCTATCTATCTATCTATCTATCTATCTATCTATCTATCTATCTATCTCTATGTATCTATGTATCTATGTATCTATGTATCTGTCTGTCTGTCTGTCTGTCTGTCTGTCTGTCTGTCTGTCTATCTATCTATCTACCTACCTATCTATCTACATAGATAGATATATATAAATAATTTTTGAGCCAGAGGAAATAGTAGGTCCGCTAGATAGTATGTTGAGAAGGAGAAAAGAGGAAAATTTGTGTAGGATCTTGAGCAGCTGTCACTTAAATGTCTGGGAGGTTTCCAAAGTGTATGGACAAGACAGAATATACACAGCCAAGGTGTCAGGAGGAAAACCAGTGTGTTTTTCACACATGTATATAAAGCATTTCTCTGTTGGGTGCTGGTGATATATGCTTATAATCCTAGTTACTCAAGAGGCTCAGATTTGGCAGATCACAGTTTGAAGCTGGCATGGGCAGAAAAGCTGGCAAGATTCAATCTCTAATTAACTAGCAAAATTCTAATTAACTAGCAGCATGGCTCAAGTGGTAAAGCACCAGCTGAGCAAGAAAGCAGAACAAGAGTGCAAAGTTCCAAGTTCAACTGTTTTAATGGGCAAAAAGCATTATTTCTTTGCATAGAAACAAGATGAGATTGTATATATATATTACATAGGTATATTTATATACCTATGTAGTATATATACATATAAACCTCATTAAATAATCAAATCATAAATTTAATAACAGGAATTCAGATTTTCTTTGTGGGAATTTAAATCAATAGTGGGGTAAAGCACCAAAATGCAGGTGACCAACATAAATTATCAATTACTATTAAAGTAGTAATAAAACTAAGCCAGACATTTTGGTTGCTCAAGTTGAAATTAGTTTCTGTGTTCTCTCCAGCAAAAGCTTTTTATGACTTTGATATTACTTGGATGATTTATATCAAAAGAATTATTTGACCTATTTTTTTACTTGAGTAAGGGTTTTCTCTTATTAGCAAACGTAGTGCATTTTACCTCTTAAAGAAATCCAATATGCTTCTGCTGAGCTGAATTTCACATGATCACTTGACCTGTAAATATTTATGTGTAACCCCGATTTCAACATCCCTCTCTCCTGCTTCTGCTCCTTCAAGGATTATTTCTCACTACTGTGTCCCACAGAAGTACTTGTTTGTGTCATACTCACTTCTAAGTCAGTTCCATGCTTTAGCTACAGCAGCCTTTCCATACTGTACTTTTATCAGTTTTCGATTAAAGCATGGATCCATGTCGGGAACTTCTCAGCACTACTCTATAACCATGTCCACTCTCATGATGCTGCTATTATAGTTGGATATTAAAGATGTACATGTGGGAAATCCTTTTTTGTAGTTTACTTTTCCTAATTCAAGTTTACCATTTACCAAATCTATGCAGCTATCATTGGTTTGACTAGACTGTTGATATCCTAAAAGACTTACGTATGAGGAAAAAAGACAAAACTTATTACACAACTTGAAATACTCTGATGCTCACATCTGTGCAGACAAGAGAGCAAACAGTGGAATTTATTTCAGGTCTACCGGATCTACTGAAGACTCATTCTTACTTTCAAGCTCACCTCGGTTTTGTTTTACAAAGCTTTCATAATAGAAGCTCCAATCTCCTTTAGCAAATCCCACTGCTTCCTGGAACCCAGCCAGCCTTGCCAAGGGATGCATTCCTTCCTCTTGTGAGATCTCCCAGCAGGCTATGGGGCTATTTGTGAGCTTCCAGATCTAATTTTCCTGGTGAGTTCCTCATGCAACTATGTCTGCCAATTACTTTTGGATTTCTATGGATTACTCACATGCAAAAGGTAAAGTCAAATGCAAACTGAAATGTCTTCAAGTGGTTGAGATGCTGCAGAACTGCTTTCAGCAAGCAGAGAAAATGCCTCCTCAGATCTTTCTGCTGAGCAGGTTCCCAGCCTCTTTCTTTTCCCTTTTGTATGTAGCCCATGCCTCAACTTCTCTGGTAAATAAGGATCAGGAGTCTTTACAGCATCATACATTGGTGTTCTTTTCCATGGACCAGTGGTTTTGAACATTTGAGATTTTGTTTATTTTTTTTTGTAGTCAAATTGTGGGATAGTGTAAATGAAAGAAATACCAGAAAAAATTTAAATTTAAGCACCTACAGGAAATGAAAAAGTATGTTTTGTTTGTTTTTTCCTCTTTACATTAGTGTGCAACATTTGTATAAAGGGGTTCCAGTGCAATATTTCTATATATTCATATAATGCAGTTTGATCAAATTCACTATTACTCTTTTCTTATCATCATTATTCCTTTGATCATTATTTTATTTTCATGCTTGGTATGAAGTGCATTGAGCATATTCAATCTTCTCTTCACTCTCTCTTTTTATCCACTTACTGGCCCCACCCCCTAAATACTCATCCCTTGTTTCTACTTGTATTATATTTGTTATTTTGTTGTTTAGTTCTATATTCCATACCTGAGAGGTGGTATGAGATATTTGTCTTTCTCATTCTGGCTTATTTCACTTAAGGTGATGATTTCTGCAATTTTTCTTCAATTGACATGCTTTCCTTCTTTATGTCTGAAAAATACGCCATTGTGTAGATATACCACATTTTCTTTGTCCATTCATTAATTGATAGACACTTAGGCTGATTCCAAGGTTTGGCTATTGTGAACAATGCTGTGATAAACCTCGGTGTGTAGATATTTCTAGTATATGCAGACACATATTTCTTCTGATATATGCCCAGGAGTGGTATGGCAGGGTAGTATGGTAGCTGTATTTTTAGCTTTTAAGAAATATCCATGCTAATTTTCACAGTGAATGAATGATTGTACACTCCCACGAACAGTATAAATGGGTTCCTTTTCACTACATCCTCGTCAGCATTTATTGTTTGCATTCTTTACTATAGCTATTCTGACTGGGTGAGATGGAATCTCAGTGTAGTTTTGTTTGTATTTTCTTTATGGCTAAGGATGTTGGATATTCTTTATGCATTTATTAGGCATTTGTACTTTAACTTTTGCAAACTGTTCAATAATCTTATTATTGTATTGGTGCTTAATTTTTGGAGCTCTTTGTATATTTTGGATATTAGTCATGTACCTAATGAATAGCTAGCAAATATTTTTTTTTCAATCTTATAGGTCATTTTTTATTCTAGAGATTGTTTTCTTTGCTATGCAAAAGCAAAAAAAGATGCTTTAAATGGAAATACACTAACATTTTTGTCAACTATAGGGTGAAAGGAAAAAAATTATCAGGATTCACATGAGCATGTTTCTATAAGCAAAAGAAATGAAGAAAATTCAAGAATCTGTTCCTAGATATGTAAAAAAAAAATAAACCTCACAATTAAGATAGAAAAAGTGTCAACATTTTGGTAACCACTTATGTTTGCCAATCTATGTGAAACTTTTATGTTTACATGTCTGAATAAAATTTGAAGAAGTTGCATAAATTATTTTATAGTTTAATTATTTGATGTACATTTGTAATATATTCTGGTTCTCATACTATTGAATATTCTTTTTTTAAATTTAATTTTATTTGATTTGTGAACACACTGTACAGAGGGGTTACAATTGCATGGGCAGGATAATGCATACATTTCTTACCAAGCACTGCAGCCTCCTCCTTTGTTTACCCTTCACATCACTTTCCAGCTTCCCCCTCCCCCCCCATCGCCATCCTTCTCCTTCCCCCATTCCCCACCCCCCGCCCCCGCACCGACTTTGTAAAGCTCATTTTGGACATGACAACTTGTACTTCTCATTGTTGCAACAGGTCCACCTGTATCCTTAAACAACTGGTTTTTCCCCATCTCCTCAACAAGTTATACTGACATCAAATATAGTGAAAGCAGGGGTTATACTATGGGGGAGGGACATACAAAGCAACAAAGAGATAATCTTATAGATGCATTAGAAACACATGCATGAAAAAAAACATTAAAATACATATCTAAGGGTTCATTTTCCTGACATCACATTATCTGACCTTTTCTGCTTGACTCATACATACACTAGATATTGCAAATAAGGGAAACCATGGGACCTATGTTTCTTTGGGCCTGGCTTACTTCACTTAATATAATTTTTTCCAAGTTTTTCCATTTCCTAACAAATGGGGCAATGTCATTCTTTCTGATAGAGGCATAGAATTCCATTGTGTATATATACCACATTTTCTTGATCCATTCATCTACTGAGGGGCATCTGGGTTGGTTCCATATCTTAGCTATGGTAAATAATGCTGCAATAAACATAGTTGTGCTGGTAGCTTTAGTGTGGTCTTGTTTGTAAACATTTGGGTAAATGCCCAAAAGTGGGATTGCTGGATCATAGGGGAGTTCTATGTGAAGTCTTTTGAGAAACCTCCATACTGCTTTCCAAAGTGGTTGAACAAGTTTACATTCCCACCAACAATGAAGTAAGGTTCCTTTCTGTCCACATCCCCTCCAGCATCTGTTGTTGTTAGAGTTCTTGATTTTTGCCGTTCTAACTGGAGTGAGGTGGTATCTCAATGTTGTTTTGATTTGCATTTCTTTTATGGCTAGGGATGTTGAACATTTCTTCATGTGTCTATTGGCCATCCTTCTTTCTTCTTCAGAGAAGTTTCTCTTTAAGTCTTTCGCCCACTTATTTATTGGGCAGTTGTTTCTTTGCAGATTTGTTGTTGGGGGATTTAATTTTTTGAGTTCCAAGTATATTTTAGATATGAGACCCTTGTCCGTTGTATGGCTAGTGAAGATCTTCTCCCAATCTGTAGGCTTTCTATTGATCTTGCTAGCTATGTCATTTGCCCTGCAGAAGCTCTGCAACGTTATGCAATCCCATTTGTCCAACCTTTCTTTGATTGGTTGTGTTTCCGGGTCTCTATTCAGAAAATATGGGCCTGAGCCAAGGAGACCTAGGGTTTCTCCTATTCTATCCTGTAATGTTTTCAGAGTGTCTGCTTTGACTTCAAGGTCTTTGATCCATTTGGAGTTGATTCTGGTACAGGGTGATATATAAGGATCTAGCTTTAGTTTTCTACATGTAGTTAACCAATTTTGCCAGCACCATTTACTGAAGAGGCTGTCTTTCTTCCATTCTATTGTTTTAGCTCCCTTATCGAAGATTAGATGGCTATAGGTCTGTAGGTTCATTTCTGGGTTTTCAATTCTATTCCATTGGTCCTGTGGTCTGTTCTTATGCCAATACCAAGCTGTTTTGATTACTATGGCTTTATAGTAGAGTTTGAAATTTGGTATTGATATTCCTCCAGCAGTGTTCTTTCCGTTGAGGAGCGTTTTTGCTATTCGGGGTCTTTTATTGTTCCATATGAATTTTTGGATTGCCTCTTCTATTTCCTTGAAGAATGAGGGTGGAATTTTGATAGGTATTGCATTGAATTTGTAGATAGCCTTGGGAAGTATTGCCATTTTCACGATGTTAATCTTTCCAATCCAGGAGCATGGGAGGTTTTGCCATTTTTAAAGTTCTGTGTTGATTTCCTTTTTCAAGATTTTAAAGTTTTCATCATAGAGGTCCTTCACTTCTTTAGTTAATTTAATTCCTAGGTATTTTATTTTTTGTGGGGCTATTACAAATGGAGTTGCTTTCCTAATTTCAGCCACACTTTTCTCATTGTTGGCATACAGAAAAGCCATTGATTTTTGGGGGTTAATTTTATAACCTGCTTCTTTACCAAAGTTTTGAATCAGCTTGAGTAATTTGGAAGTAGAGTCTATGGGATTCTTTAAATACAAGATCATATCATCTGCAAAGAGGGAGAGTTTTTTTTCTTCTTTCCCTATTTGGATCCCCTTTATTTCTTCATCTTGTCTTATTGCTGTAGCTAAGCATTCTAATACTAGATTGAAGAGAAGTGGAGAGAGTGGGCATTCTTGTCTTGTTCCTGAGTTAAGAGGAAATGGCTTTAGTTTTTCACCATTGAGTATAATGCTGGCTGTAGGTTTGTCATATACAGCCTTTATTGTATTGAGGAATGTTCCATGGATTCCTAATTTTTCCAAAACATTCATCATGAAGGGGTGTTGGATCTTGTCGAATGCTTTTTCTGCATCTATTGAGATAACCATGTGGTTCTTATTCTTGCTCCTGTTGATGTGATGAATAATATTAATTGATTTGCATATATTGAACCAGCTTTGCATCCCTGAAATGAATCCTGTTTGATCGTGGTGTATGATTTTTTGGATGAATTGTTGAAGTTGATTGGCCAAAATTTTGTTGAGAAGTTTTGCATCAATATTCATCAAAGAAATGGGTCTATAGTTCTCTTTCTTTGATGAGTCCCTGCCTGGTTTTGGGATGAGGGTTATGATGGCTTCATAGAATGTGTTCCGTAGTGAGCTTTCTCTTTCAATTTCATTGAATAGTTGGAGGAGTATTGGTGTGAGCTTTGCTTTGAAGGCCTTGTAAAATTCCGCTGTAAAGCCATCTGGTCCTGGACTTTTCTTAGCTGGGAGGTCTCTTATTGCTGTTTCTATTTCAATGCTTGATATGGGCCTGTTAAGATAGTTTAACTCATCATGGTTTAGTTTTGGCATGTCAATATTTGCTAGGAAAAGGTCTATTTCTGTTAAGTTCTCAAACTTATTAGCATAAAGTTTTGAGAAGTATTCCCTTATAATGTTCTGAATCTTGGTTGTTTCCATGGTGATGTTTCCATTCTCATCTCTGAGTTTATTAATTTGGGTGTGTTCTCTTCTTTTTCTGATCAGATTTGCTAAGGGTCTGTCAATTTTGTTAAGTTTTTCGAAGAACCAACTCTTTGTTTTGTTGATTCTTTCTATAGTTTTTTTGGATTCTAATTCATTTAATTTTGATTTAATTTTGATTATGTCTTTCCGTCTACTGGATTGGGGTTTATCTTGCTGCTCTTTTTCAAGGAGGTTTAGATGTGTCATTAAATTGTTAGTTTCAGATCTCTCCAATTTGTTGATGTAGGAGCTCAGAGCTATAAACTTGCCTCTGAGTACTGCCTTTGCTGTGTCCCAGAGGAGCTGGTAATTTGTGTGTTCATTTTTGTTGAATAGCATGAACATTTGAATTTCCTTTCTAATTTCTTCCATTACCCACTCATGATTCAGCAGTGTGTTGTTCAGCCTCCATGTGATGCCGGACTTTCTTTGGTGGCTTTTGGTGTTGAGTTCTAATTTTTTCCCTTGTGGTCAGAGAGGATGCAAGGTATAACTTCAATGTTTCTGAATTTAGACAAGTTTGTTTTGTGGCCTAAAATGTGGTCTATTTTGGAAAACGTTCCATGTGCTGCTGAGAAAATCATGTATTCTGATGCTGCTGGGTGAAATGTTCGGTAGATATCTGTTAAGTCTAGTTGATCTATGCAGCTATTTAGGTCTGCAGTTTCTCGGTTGAGTTTTTGCTGAGTTGATCTATCTAGTGGGGAGAGTGGTGTGTTAAAATCCCCAACAATTAATGTCTTTGGATCTATATGGGATTTGAGGCAAAGTAGTGTTTCTTTGATAAATTTGGGTGCTGCATTGTTTGGCGAATAGATATTTAGAATTGTAATATCCTCCTGAAGGAGAGATCCTTTAATTAATATGTAGCAACCTTCTTTATCTCTTCTCACGAATTTTAATTTGAAGTCTATTTTATCTGATATTAGGATTGCAACTCCCGCCTGTTTATGGGGGCCGTTTGCTTGGTAGATTTTGTTCCAGCCTTTAACTTTGAAAGTGTGTTTGTTTTTACAGGCAAGATGTGACTCCTGCAGGCAGCAGATAGAAGGGTCTTGTTTTTTAATCCAACCAGACTGTCTATGTCGCTTAATTGGAGAGTTCAGTCCGTTAACGTTAAGAGATAGGACTGAGAGGTATTTGGGAGTTCCTGCCATGTTATCCACCTTCTTGGGGAGCTGCAAAAACTGGGTTCTTCCTTTGGTTCTTGGATTCTCAGTTTGGGTGCAGTTTCTTGGCCTTTATTGCGGTCTTGTTGGTTTTCTATGTGTAGGACATCTTTAAGAATCTTTTGTAGGGCTGGTTTGGGGGAGATGTATTGTTTCAATTTTTCTTTGCTATGGAAGGTTTTTATTTGGCCTTCAGTTATGAAGGAGAGTTTAGCTGGGTACAGTATTCTTGGTTGATAGTTGTTTGTTTTTAGGCATGGCATACATCATTCCAGGCTCTTCTTGCTTTGATTGTCTCTGCTGAGAAATCTGAGGTGATTCTAATTGGTTTCCCTTTATAGGTGATTATCCTTTTCTCCTTGACAGCTTTAAGGATCTTTTCCTTGGTCTGTGTTGATCCTGTGTGGATTATAATGTGATGGTGGGATGTCCTATTCTGGTCTGGTCTATTTGGGGTTCTAAAAGCTTCTTGTATGTGAATAGGCCTATCTTTTTGTATGTTTGGGAAGTTTTCTGCTAGGATCCTGTTAAACAAATTTCCTAAACCATTAACTTCTGTTTCTAGGTGCTCCTCTACACCCATTATCCTTAGATTAGACCTTCTGATGGTGTCTTCCAGGTGTTGGATAGATCTATCATATTTCTTGGACTTGTCTTGGATGGTTGTATGTTCTTTCTCTATAATATCTAGGCTGTCTTCAATCCCTGAGATTCGATCTTCTGCATGGTCTAACCTGCTGTCAAGACTCTCTACTTTGATTTTTATCTCTTGTCCTTCTAGTTGGTCAACTTTGATGACTTCAAGTTCTTTGTTGAAGCTCTGTTTTAGGTCTTGTATGAATTTTTTTACTTCCTTAATTTGGTGTTCAGTGTTTGTTCTCAAATCACTTAGTTGATTGGTTATGGTTTCTTTGGACTCCCATTCCTTCTGTTGGGTTCCATTCAGCACTCCCTTTGTGGTCTCCCTGACTTTCTTCAGCTCTTTGTTAATGGATTCCATGAATGCCTTTAGTGATCTTTGTGTATTCTCTACCTGGTCTCTCAATTCCTGAATTATTCTTTGATTAGCTTCCTCCCATTGGTGGGATTCCTGTAGTTCTCTTTCCTCTCGTTCGTGGGATTCCTGCAGTTCTCTTTGAGTGTTCTCAGCCTGCTCATGCCATTCCTCCCTTTCTCTTTGAGTATTCTCAAGTTGTTCACGCAAATCCTGTATCAGTTTTTGAGTAGCTTCCTCACGCTTATGATATTCCTGTATAAGCTTTTGGGATGCCTCCTCTCTCTCCCTTTCATGCTCGTACAGAGTCCTTTGTAAGTTGTCAAACTTCT
This sequence comes from Dipodomys merriami, assembly GCF_024711535.1. Classification (NCBI taxonomy): domain Eukaryota; kingdom Metazoa; phylum Chordata; class Mammalia; order Rodentia; family Heteromyidae; genus Dipodomys; species Dipodomys merriami. The sequence continues at coordinate 106,828,277 of NW_027202270.1, forward strand.
CATTTATCATGGTTGCCAGCAGTGTTTGTAGAGCTCTTTGGGAGCTCTCCTCTGGATTATTCATTATCTGTTCTGAATTGAGATATCCGGATTTGCCATTTTTCTTGTGTTTTTCTGGCTTACTCTGCCCATTTGAGATGAAAATAGCACCAGTTTTGTGCTAGAACACTATCTTAAGGCAACCATCAATCAAAGTTTGCTTTTGTACAGTCAATAGTCTACAGATACAATCTAGTTCAACAGATACATCTATTCAACATCAAACAACTATTTGTTAATGGGCTTCGAACTGCAGAGAAGAATTTGGAAGACCAGAAATTATTAGGGTTAGGGAGAGATGTGTGTAAAAAATAGGGATAGATTGGTGTGGGGGGGCACAGGGAGAGTTAACTATGTCTTAATCCCAATGCAGGAAATAGGTTGGGTAGGATGCAAGTAGAGAGAGAGAGAGAGAGAGAGAAAGAAGAAAGGGAAAGGGAAATGAAAAGAGACCAGAAAAAAATAGAAACGTAAAAATTAATATTATTATGGAGATTAAAAGACCATCTATTTAGAGAGGAATGTGAGTATATTAAGAAAAGGGAAGGGACATAGAGGAGAAGTGAAAAACTTAAAAAAATGCTTAAAATATTATATAGTTATAAAGAGGTAGTACTGCTATTAAGGAATTTAAGTCTCAGAGGTTTTGAATTGAGTAATAAATTTGTGGATTAAGTGTGTACACAATGGGGGATAGGGTCTACTAGTTAACTACGGGTTCATCTGAGGATGTGCAGGACAAGAGTTAAGTCACATAAAGAGGATCAAGAGAGAGGAATAGGTGAACAGGAAAATAAAGGGAGAAAAAGAGATCAGAAGTTCAGTAGAGCTAGACAAAAAACAAAAAGATAGTTAAGAAAGAAAGAGAAAGAAGACAAGAAAAGAAAGGAAACCGCACATTCACGTATTCCTAAAATAAAAATTATACGAGGAAAAAAAGTTACTGGAAAACAATTATTTTTTCAAAAAAGGCAAAAATTAAAGATTAATAAATTTTTTAGAATAGGAAAAAAATTATATATATATAAGGTACCAGGAAAAACAAAAAAAGAAGAAAAAAAAGAAAAAAGAAGAGGAAGAAAGAAGAAAAAAAAGAAAAAAAATTCTTTGATTTTTTTTTTTTTGATTTTTTTGGGAGGGGTGGGAAGAATCCTGTATCTCCCTTTTGTCTGTAGCCAGCCTCTTGTTGGAGTCTCTGGTCAGCTTGAGGTCCTGTGGCTTGATTGGTTTCTTAAGTCAGTTTGTTCGAACAGGCAGAAAAATGCTCTGCTTTACCCAAGATTTTGAGATCCCCCTCCCAGATTAGTTTACTGGGAGGGTGATCTGCTTTGAGAATCGCAAAAGAGGGGGATGCAGTGGTGAGGCTAGGTTCTGGGTAGAGTTGAGGCCTTTCAACAATCAGTAGCTTTTTCCTGAGGTATTTTGTGAAAAAAAAAAAAAAAACTCAGAGAGCCCAGCCTAGAGCCATTCTCAGGGTTTCTGTTTTTCAATTGATTGTGGAGGCTGCTAGAGGGAGGGGTAGCCTCTGGCTCTGGTTACCCAGTGAGGAAAGCCACTCCAATGGCTGGTGCCTGAGCTGGGTGACTTTTCCCTGGATGGAGCCGAGTCTGGCAGGTCACTTCGCTGTTAAGTTCTTGTGACCTGCTAAATGACTCGTTTTATTCCAAGGCCTGGGTTGGAGCTGGCAGCTCCTCCGAGCTTTGTCGGTAACCAAGATGGAGATCACCGGTGCTGGCGGGGGAGGGGTGGCCTTCCCTCCTCTGCTCCCTGAGAAGGAGTGAGGACGTCTGGCTTCTACTCATGTCGAGTCTTGGATCCTGGGTCGTCTCTGGTCTGCACACTGCAGGATGAAGATGTCCACTCCTTGTCGGTTCTTGCTGGTGTTGAGTAGAATCCGCTCGCCCGCTGCGTCTGGCTCCTTCGTCCCTGACTCTCTCTCTATTAAATATTCTTGATTACTTGATTTTTAATGATTGTAGTATTACATAATAAGTGCTTGCTATGACTTAATTCATATAATCACCTAGTAATGTTATCTAGTAAAGTTTTTCAAAAACTGTTTTCTTTAATAAAAGTGCGTTTTCTATTCCTTTCCAATAACAGTTGACTTGCTATCATTATACTGCTCTTGTAAAATTAAAAATTAGATATATTTCTATGTAAAGTGATATAAACAATGCTAAATCCTATAAAATGATATTTCCCTATGTCTTCCTGAACTGTTTGTGTGTGTGTGTGTGTTTGCGCGTGTGTGTGCGCGCACACACACACATGCTCATGCACATGCATGAGCACGTGCAAGTAAGTGTATGGGTACTAGGGTTTGAACTCAGGCCTTGGAGCTGTCCCTTAAATTTTGCATTTAAGGTTTGTGATCTATCACTTGAGGCCATACCTCCACTTCCATCTTTTTGACAGTTAATTGGAGCTAAGTCTCACAGACTTTCTGACCCAAGGTGGATTCAAGTCTTGATCCTCAGATCTCAGCCTTTTGAGTAGCTATTGCCACTGGCAGCCATTGATTTTTTTTTTTATTGTCAAGGTGATGTATAGAGGTGTTTCAGTTACATAAGTAAGGTAATGAGTACATTTCTTGTCAACCTTGTTACCCTTTCCCCCAATTTTCTCTTATTCACAAGTTTCCCTCCCTCACAAGTTGTACAGATCATTTCCAACATATTGTGTTTAATTGGTTTCTCCCCCCACCCCCACCTTGTCCTTTGTATCACCGTTCCGTTGTTCCCTTTCCCTTCCCTAATTCAAATCCCTGGTATATGCAATACCAGGATACCAAAATCAAATACAGTGACAACAGAGGATATACCATAGGGGGAAGAACATGCAAAAGAAACAAAAAAATCACATATACATATAAATCAGGGCATAAATGAGCCTTCTTGGCAAGGCATCACCCGGATAGAACTTGAGCATAACAAACACTATGCTATGAGGCTACTAAAAAATTGTGGACATAAATCTGTGTGTGTGTGTGTGTGTGTGTGTGTGTTTGTGTGTGTGTGTGTGTGTGTGACAGAGACAGACAGAAAGACATAGGGAAAGAGCATAGGGGGGCATGAGAAAATAACCAAATTCAAATGAAATCATTTGTGTTGATTTCAATTTCTTTATATTGATTAAGTTGAATCTTAATAAAAAAACTATTTTACATTACACAAGACCTTGGAATGTCTTCATATGAAGTTTATGGTATTTTTCATTACCCAATAAACTGTTTGATTTCTTCCCTCTGCAATAAAATAACAAATAAAAATTAGGATTCTAATTTTTGTTTTTATCATTCATGTGGCTTGAACTCAGGGCCTTGTCGCTGTCCCTGAGTTTTTCTTTTCAAGACTAGAATTCTACCACTTCGAGCCACAGTTCCTCTTCTGGTTTTCTGGTGATAAATTGAAGATAAGAGTCCTGCCTAGGTTGTTTTTGAGCAACGATCCTCAGACCTCAGCCTCCTGAATAGCTAAGACTATAAGCATGAGCCACCAGCACCCAGCGGGATTCTAATTTTTTTTTGGTGGATCATGGGCTTGAACTCTGGGCTTGGGTACTGTCCCTCAGCTCTTCAACTCTAGGCCAGCGCTCTACCACTTGAGCCACAGCACCACTTCTGGCTTTTTCTGCTTATGTGGTGCTGAGGAATCAAACCCAGGGCCTTATGCATGTGAGGCAAGCACTCTACCACTGAGCCACCTTCCCAGCCCCAGGATTCTAATTTTTATATTTTATAAGCAACTAAACTCCTATGTGGTTAAATATCTGTGCTCCTAACAAAACCTGTAGATCTATAGTGAACGTTTGAAGGAGAATCATGATTTTCTTAATACCTGTCTTGAAAAGCTTATTAAATTAACAACTTTTCCTCTTGATAAGTTATTTCTACTAATCTGCCCTGATAGTCTGTACTCTAATTACAAACCATATTAAAAGACTTGCTCTCTGTGTGTGTGTGTGTGTGTGTGTGTGTGTGTGTGTGTGTGTGTGTGTGTTCGTTTTGCTGGAGGCATTTGTAAATGTAAATATACCAGGGAAAATGTAATTGCTTTAATTTTAGGAATACTAGAGCACCAAAAGCAATGTTTCTTTGTTACTGTGATCCATTTTCTCTCTTGGGTCTTATGTTGTTTCCGGCAGATGGCATTAGCATGCTAAAGAATCAAGCACCACAGTACAGACATTCAACAGATATACATTTTAAAAAGGAAGGGAAATGGAAAAGAAAACATTATTTGGAAATCTGTTAGGTACTGAGTCTTTTGTATGTACAGTGACACTTTATTTGTAGTATAATCCTTTTTGGCAGGTGTTACCTTAAGGATGAATAAACTAAGGCTGGAAGGATTTAAGGAATTTTATTGACCCCAATGCAAGTACATCACTTAACAGATCCAGGATTTGAATCTAGATTTGATTCAAGCAGCCTGTGTGGCTGCTATGTTGTATTGGGGATAATTGTTTAAGAAGCCATTTTAAATGCATTGAGTAGATAGCTTCAAGTATTTTTATGGGGGAAATAAGAGAAATTCTCAAAATAAAATGCAGGATAGAAATCCTAGAAATCTAGGTAAAAGTAATATAGACACTGGCAAAAATTGTGAAAATTAACTTTTCCAAAATTCTGGGATAAAATCAAAGTTTGCAATAATCTGTGGAGAATTTGAATAAGAAAAACGATTACATACTGATAAGAACAGCAAGATCTGTAGCACTGCTACTTACTCTAGTCCCATCCCTCTCTCCCTAGCACCCAGGTACCTCTGAAAACCAGCCTCCCCTCAGCCATGAGATCAGCACGGGTTTCATTAGAAGGAAGAAAATTGGCATGAAATACCTCAGCAAAATGAAGTATCATACTTGACCTGCTTACTTGATCCTTAGAAAAGCCTTTCAGAGGATTTGTTTATATTTTTCATGGTTTTGAGCTCAGTGAAAAGACCCTTTTCCTGACATTTGTCATAATCCCACCTACACTGCTTGTTTAGCTCAGCAATGACTTAGAAAATTTTTCTTATTGGGACAAGAGAAAGGCTAACAAGAAAACCTAGTGGGAAATAGAGAGATATAGTGTGATCATAGGATAGCTTGGAAAAGCTTGAATAGATTACTGGAGATCTTAAAGATCATGTTCATGGGTTGGATAATTCACACGCTAACGAGAGAACTGAGAAAGCTGGAATTTCCCAACATTTTACTTCACTGATGCAAAGCACCATGAAAACAGGAAAAACTGGAAACTTTTAGAACACTGGAAGTTCGTCCTAATACAGGTAGAAAGACCCCCAAAAAGCAGGCAGTATTTATTGACTCTAGGCATTTAAGGAAATCTCTATTAGTAACTTACCATCAAGTTATTCAAATAGAGGAGTCAGTGGTTGTACACCCAAATATAGACTTTAAGACATTAGATCAGGGACCGCACTAAACAAACTGCAAGCCATAGAATGCAGAATAATAATAAACAGTTGTGGGGAGAAGGGGAACCTATTTTTAGAGTTGCTATGTTATAGCGTTATGAAGATTATCTTGAACAAAAGTGTTGTGAGACCAAAAGAGAACCAGGGAAGTATGAGTCTTACAAATGGGCAGGAAAATCAATCAACAAAATATTCTGAGGAAACTCAGATATTGGACTTACCAGACCAAAACCCAACAAATTCTAGGGGGCAACGAATAGCTTCACAACAGATACTAGAAAATAATTAGAGATAATTTAATGTGAAAAGTCACACACTACAATTTGTGAGATTAAAAGTTGAAACAATGACTAAAATGGTAATTTGTTGTCACACGAATTCTTTTATCAAAAAGAAAAAAACAGTTAAGTGGCTCATCCTTGTCATGCTAATTACTGAGGAGGCTGAGATAGAATCATGGTTTTAGATTAGCCAGGAGAAAAAAGTTTGCAAGATCCTATCTCAGTGAATTAAAAATCTGGGTGCAGAAGTATGTCGGTGTTACCTCAGCTATGTGGAAAGCAAAATAGACCAACTGAACATAAGTATGAGGCTTTATTTGAAAATACCTACAGAATAAGTAGTCTGGAGACATGACTCAAGTGGTAGAGTACCTGCCTAGCAACCATGAGTCCCTGAGTTCAAACCCTAGTACTTCATAAAAAACAAAAAACAAGAAAATTATAAAGTTATGGATCTAACTTTCCACTTTAAGAAACCAGAAAAAGAACAAACTAAGCCCAGAAGCAGAAGGAAGAAAATACCATAAAGGTATGATCATAAAGGTATAACAATGAACTTGAAACACAACAGAATCTAGGAAACTGGTAGTTTGGTTCTTGGAAATATCACTCACAATGGCAAACCATTTGCTAGGTTGAAAAATAAAAGGTCTAGATTTATTAAAATTAGGAATGGAAGAAGATAAATACATATATCTATAAATATATCAATTAGCTTTACAAATTTAGAAAGAGGTATAAGGAAATACTGCAAACAACTCTGCCAACAAAGTTCAAAGGATCAAAATCCTGAAGGATGCAGAGTATTAGGAAGAAACAGAAAATATAAATGGATTTTTTTGAAATAGAGATAAAAATAAATTAGTAATTTTAGATGTAGTAGACATATTTTTGCATCCCCTAAAAGATACCCATTGCCTAATAAATGGAATTTATGAATAAATTACCTTGTATGGAAAAAATAAGTAGTCTTTATAGGGAAAATAAATGAGCCTATTTGTGTCAAGGACATTGAAATGAGTATGGCTCCTAAAACATAAAGAACTTTTCCTAGAATCAGTGAGAGATGTATACACGAAAGTATCATACATACACACAGACTATATAGACTTTACAGATAAAATTAAAGAATGTGGGAAAACTCAAGAAACTGGAAAATAGCTAGGAAGTGGATTCTCTTCTGGAATTTTTAAAAAGAATTCAGGACTTCCTCTCCCTTGATTTTACTCCAAGAATCTCTGTTGTTATGCTGACTTGCATCGTAAAATAGTAATTTGCGTCATTGAAACCTCTAAACTTGTGACAATTTCTTTCTCTAGCACTAAAAAGTGAACATGAACTTCTCACAATGAAAATCCAAAGTATAGATGATGTAACTACTGAACTCTAAAATATATAAGGAATTAATATCTACATTAAAATCTATATTATCTTCCAAAACAAGAGAGGAAAGAAAAATTCTCAATTAATTCTATGATGACAGGGCTATTCTGATAGCAAAATCAGACAAACCCGTCCCAGGAAACCTACATGCCAATTTCCTTTCACCAAAAAAAGAAAATAAAGAAAGATTCTCAAAAAACCAAAAGCAAACTGAATTCAACAACATATAAAATGTGTTACATTAATCTAGAGATTTGCCTCAGGAATGCTAGATTGCTTTAATATTTGAAAGCCATTTGATACATTCCAGAATATTAATAGACTGGGTCTCAAAAATCATGTGATTATCCCAATAGAGCACGATAACCAAAAATTTGACGAATGCCAACTCTCTCTTATTGCAGCAACACTACAAAGACCTACCAACAGCTGGGCCCTGGTGACTCAAGCCTGTAATCCTAGCTATTCAGGAGGCTGAGATCTGAGGATTATGGTTCAAAACCACCCCAGGCAGGAAAGTCCATGAGACTCTTGCTCCAATAAACCACTCAGATAAAATCCAGAAGTGGCACTATGGCTCAAGCGGTAGAGCGTTAGCCTTGAGCTGAAGAGCTGAGGGATAGTGCCCAGGTCCAGAGTTGAAGCCCCATGGCCCACGAAAACAAACAAAAAGACATACAAACAAAGGAACATGCTCACACTAATTATCAATACCTATGAAAACATTCAGGTTGTGTCATACATGGGTGATGATGAAATATTGAGTATTTTCATCTATGCTCAGCTGCAAGAGAAGAGTCTCCTGTTTCTATTTATTAGAGGCTCTCAGAAAGTTAGTTAGGGGAAACAAAAATAATGAGTATTCAGATTGCTAAGAAAGAAGTAAGATGAGCTCTATTAACTGAATACATGATTTTGTATATATGATTTTGAAATGTTCAGGAAATTAAAAGAAATCCTAGAACTAATAAAGTAAGCAAGGATGTGGGATACAGGATTCATAGAAAAATAACATTGTATTTCTAGGTACTAGTTGAAATTAAGAAATATAAATTAATAATTTATTCTTAATGTATTAAGATTATAAATCCATTTATATAGTGTTATATATTATATAGTGTTATATATTATATAGTGTTATATAAATCCATTATATAGTGTTAACAGTGTTATAAATACTAATAATGGAGGTGCAAGGCTAATAAACTATAAAAATATTGTGTAATAATCTCAAGTTGATACACAGTTTTAATGCAAGCTCTAAAAATTCTTTTTGAAAAATAGGTTTTAAAACAGGTTTTAAAATTCACAGCATAGACCTGGTTGGAAAAAAAAGCCTTATATCTACGAGATTGAAAGAGTTGTTACAGTTCAAAAATGGAAAAACAATCCAATTAAAAATGGCCAAATAATATAATAGAATATTATTCACAGATTTTTTAAAATAGTATTTAGGTACATTAAACAAAAACAAAAAACAAAACAAAACAAAACAAAAACAAAACAGTGGGCCCTGGTGGATTATTCCTGTAATCCTATCTACTCAAGGTTCTGATATTTGAGGATCACAGTTCAAAACCATAAGGAAAGTCCATGAGACTCCTATCTCTAACTAACTACCAAAAAGCTAAAAGTAGAGCTGTGGTTTAAGTGATAGAGGGCTAGCCTATAGCAAAAATGCTCAGGAACAACATGTAGGCCCTGGGTTCAAGTCTCAGGACTGGCTCACACACACAAAATTCCCCACCCAGAACCATTCATTTTTTTCCCTCTCTCTCTTTTTTATTTTGTTTTTTTTTTTTTGGGGGGGGGGTCCGGTCGTGGGGCCTGAACTCTGGGCCTGGGCGCTATCCCTCAGCTCTTCAGCTCAAGGCTAGTGCTGTACCACTTGAGCCACAGCGCCACTTCCGGCTTTTTTCTTTTTGCTTATATGGTGCTGAGGAATCGAACCCAGGACCTCAGGCATGCAAGGCAAGCACTCTACCCCTGAGCCACCTTCCCAGCCCCTCTCTCTTTTTTAAACTTAATTTTTATTGTAAAGGTGATGTACAGAGGGGTTACAGTTACATAAATCAGGTAATGAGTACATTTCTTTTTGAAGAATGTCACCATCCCCTCATTTTCTTCCAGTTTTTTCCCTCCTAACCCCCCTACCACAAATTGTGGTAGACACATAGTGTCTATCTCTGCTGAATTAGTTCACCCATTGTCCCAATTGTTTCTGTACTTTCTCTCCCCAATTCAGATAAACTTACATACAAGACAAAGGCTACAAAAATCAAAAATAGTGACAAAAGGGGGGGGGGAGAAACAGAAAAAAACCCCACAAACAGTATAATCAAAAAATATCTTGTGTCATTTCTTGAAATTCATTTCAGTAGACATCATTTTATATGAGCATATTCACATACTTATTGTTATCCTCTCTAAGAATATCCTCCTTCAGTCTCATTATGTGAATGTTTAGAGTCTCATTTAATTTATCCTATTTAATGAGTATATATTCATTCAAAGGTGTTTCATTCTGACATTTCCATATGCACACATAATGTCCTTCAATCATATTCACCCTATTACTTTCTTAGCCCCTCCCTTTCCTGATTGCCTTTCATCTCTCTGAAAATCACTACTTATTTTCATGATCTTGGCAAAGAACTTAGTATTCTCACACATGCTGCTGGAATTATTAATGGTGGAACATAATGGTTCTTCTAAATAGTTATCAGTTACCATGATTGCGTTTAGCCATCACTCATGGACACATACTCAGAGTTAATCATAGAATTATTGTGAGTAGATCCTGCAGTTCCACTTTTGGGTATATGACTGCAAACAAATGAAAAATATGTTAGTATTAAACCCTGTACAACGATATTCATAATAGACTTATTCATTATATAGCAGGTAAAGAACTCAGATATCTATTAAGTGGTGGTGGAGGCATGTTGATGTAGTCTTAATATTGTTCAGTAATAAAAAGATTGAGATTCAAATACTAGTATTTGCTACAATCATAAATAAACCTGGAAAACTGTGCTAAGTAAAATCAGTAATACAGCATATATATTAAAGCATATATAATATAGCATATATAGAATATAAATTATAGTATATGTAATAAAGCACATAATACAGAATATACAAAACAGTATATAAAACACAGAATATATAATACAGCAAATATAATACAGCATGTATAGCGTATCATATGTAGTTCAATTGGTATATAATGTCCAGAAAAGCAAATTTACAGATACAGACAGAAAGCCAGTGACTATGCCTGGCAATAAGAAATGAAAATAATTATTAGTAGACACAGATTTTCACTTTTGAATGCTGAAAAGTTTTCTAAATTGTATTCATGGCAACTGAATCCCTGAATAAAACCTACCAAAGTGTACATATAAAGATAAATTTTATATATATATAAATTATATTTTCAATAAGACTATTTCTGTCAGAGATAAAGTAGCTTTACTCTAAAAGATATAAACAGGCATCTACCATTTATTAGGTACCTTCTTTCCATCAAGAACTTTAGAAATATAATCTTACTTAAGACAATGATTTTGGTAGTTACACTTTTTTTTAGTAATTTTACAGACAAGTAAATGTGATGGTTGAGGTCTCCCACTTAAGCAAATGTTGGAGCTTGGTCTGCTATTTGCAAGGCCTTTATACTTTTCATTTCCATTCTGTGGTTCTATAAAAAGATGCTTCATTCAACCAAATTCTAGCTTGTTATACCATGACTCTCTTTTTTAAGCAAACATTACTTGAGGTATTGGCTGCACCCATTGGTACTTTGATTTCTGATAAAACTAAGTTGAGAGAAATAGCAGTTTTTTTTTTAAACACATGATTAAGTACTAATAGCCTATCTAGTCCATATGCACATGGCATCCTACAGGGAATTGAGTACAATTTGGACAAGTGCTTGTTATCTGCATGTAAACTAAATTTTGAATCCAGAGAAAGAAAGGTGAGGGTTTGAGAGAGAGGGATTCTCCTCAGGATAGCAATGGGAGGTTTCTTGAATTTGAGTCAATGATATAGGTCCTTATTTATTACAAAACATTTAGAAAAGCTTTAATTTGGAATTATTTTTGAAATCAGTATTGGCCTAAAGTTCATTGGCATTTGGATATGCATCTGGATTGGATATGTTAATATTTTTTTCAATTATGAAATAATTAGCTGTGGAATATCTTTAGGAGACAAGCTTCCATTAAGGTACCAATGATGATGATTCTCTATTGATGATGCTTTAGGAACCAAGTACCTATTCTCCTTGGGTCTCATTTTCCAAAAATGTTGCACTGTATTTGCTAGTCCTAAAGATCTTTCCCAGGTCTTTGATTCTGGGACACTGTGACCAGCATAGAGAGGTACACCTGCAATCCATGGAGAGTTCCAGGGACTCACTAATGATTATTCATTGCCAGGTAAGTCGGGGGAGCACTGACTCTGAGAAATATGCTCTTGTGTTACAATGTTTCTGTACATGAGAAATGCCACCTGCCAGTTGTTGAGGGTCTGTGAGCCAGGCTGGCATGGTGTCCCTGTGGTGAGGGGTGGGCTGTAGATGAGCATCTGATGTCTTTTAGAAATTATGAAACACATTAGCTGCGTTTGCTTTGTCTCTTGCTATACGAGTCATGAAAAATCCAGAACACTTGAAAACATTTAAAAAAACCAACACTTTTCTATTTTATAGGCTGCTCCAACTTTAAAGAGAAGTTCTTAAAAATCCCTTAGTGGCTATAAATGAATGTTTTCTCAGTGCCTTACATACATCTTTTGTGGAGTTCAATAGCAAAGAGTAGATTATTTGAAAGGTTAAAAAAGATCTTAATACTCTCAGTTTAAAAGGAAAATTTGAAATGAGTCACAGGGTTACAAAATAGATTTTACTTGATCGTTCTTTTTGCCATTACAAAATTTATTTTTTTAGGATTATAAATAAAATTACACTTGAATTCTTTATTAGTAAAAAATCTGTCTGAATGTGGGATGATATTTTCAAAATTGTTGCAGTATTTAAGTTTAACTTCTTTTGTTTTCTAGAGATGAAAATTGAACTCAGAGCTTTGTACTTTTAGCCAAACTCCCATTCTTTTGCTTTTATTTTTAAACTCATTTTTAAAAGAAAACAAGTTGGGCTAACTGTCTAGGATGGCTTAGGACAATGATACTCCTACTTCCCATCTCCCAAGTGGTTGACATTACAGGTATGCACTGCTATGCTTGGCTTAAATTTATTCTTAATTAGCAAGAAGAGATTAAATATGGACTGAAGTGTTGCTTTAAAGATAAATCCACTCTTCCTGCTAGCTTGGGTATGAAAAATTTAAGCATAAATCAATGAATAAAGACAATGTAGTATATTTATGAGTGATACACACTCACTCCAAAATAGTTTTACCAGGCATCATTCAAGGAAGGAAATATGACAATGCTCAACACTAAGATAGTATTTTGCTAAGTGAAATAAGCTAGTCATAGACAGGTACTTCATCGTTCCACATTTATGAAGGATCTCCTGGAGTGGAGAGTGGTGGCTGTAACAGGCTAAGTGGGTAGGGGAAATGGGGAGCTGTCCAGTAGATAAAAAGGTCAGTTATGCAAGATAAATAAACTCCAGAGATATGCTCTATACTCTATTGGACAATTTTAATGATTTCATTAAGTGTGCACACATGCACACACACACACAGAGACACAGACACAGACACACAGACACAGACACAGACACACACACACACACACACACACAGAAAACAAGGCAAAAGCCCAATCAAACCCAGTTGAAGAAAACATAAGCCTGTTTTTGCAGGTAATAGGTATACATATCATTTTGATTGTGATGGCAGTGGCAGTTTTGCCAGTGTATGTGTATGTCCAAACTCATCAAATTGCAGCTTTTGCATATAAATTATACCACAATACAGCTGTTGATAAATAACAAAACAAGGTTTTTTTTTCAAAATCTATTCTTTATGATTTGCAGAATAGTTTGGCCCAGAATTAAAACAAGTCAAAGGGATGATAATGGACAGCCATCAACTACAAAGTGTTGAATGAGTTCTTAGGAAGTAGTTGTTCTAGACCTTGTATTCTGGGAAATTATGTTCTAAATTAATGCTGCTCATAACTTCAGGAGTTTTTTTTTCTTTTTCCTTTTTTTCATTTTATTTTTTTTGTGAACATACTGTACAGAGGGGTTCAATTACATGGGCAGGATAATGCATACATTTCTTATCAAGCATTGCAGCCTCCTCCTTTCTTTACCCCCCAGCCCCAACCAACGTTGTAAAGCTCGTTTTCGACATGACAACTTGTACTTCTCATTGTTGCAACAGGTCCACCTGTATCCTTAAACGACTTGTTTTTCCCCATCTCCTTCACAAGTTATACTGACATCAAATACAGTAAAAGAGGGGGTTATACTGTGGGGGAGGGACATACAAAGCAACAAAGAGATAATCTTACAAATGCGTTAGAAACAAATGCATGAAAGAAAAAAAAACATTAAAATACATATCTAAGGGTTCATTTTCCTAACATCACATTATCTGACCTTTTCTGCTTGACTCATACATATACTAGATATTGCAAATAAGGGAAGCCATGGGACCTATGTTTCTTTGGGCCTGGCTTACTTCACTTAATATAATTTTTTCCAAGTTTTTCCATTTCCTAACAAATGGGGCAATGTCATTCTTTCTGATGGAGGCATAGAATTCCATTGTGTATATATACCACATTTTCTTGATCCATTCATCTACTGAGGGGCATCTGGGTTGGTTCCATATCTTAGCTATGGTAAATAATGCTGCAATAAACATAGTTGTGCTGGTAGCTTTAGTGTGGTCTTGTTTGTAAACATTTGGGTAAATGCCCAAAAGTGGGATTGCTGGGTCATAGGGGAGGTCTATGTAAAGTCTTTTGAGGAACCTCCATACTGCTTTCCAAAGTGGTTGAACAAGTTTACATTCCCACCAAAAATGAAGTAAGGTTCTCTTCTGTCCACATCCCCTCCAGCATCTGTTGTTGTTAGAGTTCTTGATTTTTGCCGTTCTAACTGGAGTGAGGTGGTATCTCAATGTTGTTTTGATTTGCATTTCTTTTATGGCTAGGGACGTTGAGCATTTCTTCATGTGTCTATTGGCCATCCTTCTTTCTTCTTCAGAGAAGTTTCTCTTTAAGTCTTTCGCCCACTTATTTATTGGGCAGTTGTTTCTTTGCAGATTTGTTGTTGGGGGATTTAATTTTTTGAGTTCCAAGTATATTTTAGATATGAGACCCTTGTTCATTGCATGGCTAGTGAAGATCTTCTCCTAGTCTGTGGGCTTTCTATTGATCTTGCTAGCTATGTCCTTTGCCATGCAGAAGCTCGGCAACTTCATGCAATCCCATTTGTCCAACCTTTCTTTGATTTGTTGTGTTTCCGGGTCTCTATTCAGAAAATTTCGGCCTGAGCCAAGGAGACCTAGGGTTTCTCCTATTCCATCCTGTAATGTTTTCAGAGTGTCTGCTTTGACTTCGAGGTCTTTGATCCATTTGGAGTTGATTCTGGTGCAGGGTGATATATAAGGATCTAGCTTTAGTTTTCTACATGTAGTTAACCAATTTTGCCAGCACCATTTACTGAAGAGGTTGTCTTTCTTCCATTCTATTGTTTTAGCTCCCTTATCGAAGATTAGATGGCTATAGGTCTGTGGGTTCATTTCTGGGTTTTCAATTCTATTCCATTGGTCCTGAGGTCTGTTCTTATGCCAGTACCAAGCTGTTTTGATTACTATGGCTTTATAGTAGAGTTTGAAATTTGGTATTGATATTCCTCCAGCAGTGTTCTTTCCGTTGAGGAGCGTTTTTGCTATTCGGGGTCTTTTATTATTCCATATGAATTTTTGGATTGCCTCTTCTATTTCCTTGAAGAATGAGGGTGGAATTTTGATAGGTATTGCATTGAATTTGTAGATAGCCTTGGGAAGTATTGCCATTTTCACGATGTTAATCTTTCCAATCCAGGAGCATGGGAGGTTTTGCCATTTTTAAAGTTCTGTGTTGATTTCCTTTTTCAAGATTTTAAAGTTTTCATCATAGAGGTCCTTCACTTCTTTAGTTAATTTAATTCCTAGGTATTTTATTTTTTGTGGGGCTATTACAAATGGAGTTGCTTTCCTACTTTCAGCCACACTTTTCTCATTGTTGGCATACAGAAAAGCCATTGATTTTTGGGGGTTAATTTTATACCCTGCTACTTTGCCAATGTTTTGAATCATCTTGAGTAATTTGGGAGTGGAGTCTATGGGATTCTTTAAATACAAGATCATATCATCTGCAAAGAGGGAGTGTTTTATTTCTTCTTTGCCTATTTGGATTCCCTTTATGTCTGCATCTTGTCTTATTGTTGTAGCTTGGCATTCTAATACTAGATTGAATAGAAGTGGAGAGAGTGGACATCCTTGTTTTGTTCCAACTTCAGGAGTTTTGAAAGAAACAGAAACCATTATCAACAAACTAAAGAGACACCATTTTGAATGATGGCACTCCTTAGGTGATACAAACTCTTTATGACCCTGTAATTACATTTTACAGTTGTTAAAAATATTTTGACAGCTGGCTGGTGGCTCATGCTTGTATCCTAGCTACTCAAGAGGCTGAGACCTGAGGATTACAATTCAAATCTAGCTCAGGGAGGAAAGCCCCTAAGACTCTTATCTCTAATAATTTACCCTCCCCCTAAAAAAAGATGGAAGTGGATCTCTGGTTGAAGTGGTAGAGTGCAAGCCTTGATCAAAAGCAGTTCAGTGACAGTGCATAAGCCATGAATTCAAAGCTCCAATTCTGCCACACACATACACACACAGACATATATATATATATATATTTATATATATATATATATATATATATGCAATAGAAAGTTTTTGGAGAAATACAATATACACAAAGAGGGTATTCAAGTGAAGAAGTCAGAGATGGGTGGCTCATACCTATAATTCAGACTACTCAGGAGGCTAAGGTCTGGAGTATTATAATAATCCAGAGACAGCTTTGTTGCAAAAGTCCACAAGATTCTAATCTTCAAAATACTTAGCAAAAGGCCAGTGTGCAGGTGTGGCTCAAGAAGTAGAGTAGCAGTCATGAGCAAGCAAATTGGACAAGTGGAAGGCCCTGAGTTTAAACCCTGGTAACTGGCAAAAACAAGTCAAACTAAACCAAAACAATAACAAAAACCCTGTAATTCCAGCACTTAAGAGGATAAAGAATGAGCCTTGTAATTTTGAGGCCAACCTAGGCTACATAGAAGATGCTGTCTATAAATGAATGAATAAATGAATGAATGAATGCATAAATTCTTGTTAATACTGGATACTTTTCATTCTTATTGTTAGTCCTTTTCAAGTCAATGACCAGTGGGAAGAAAATATGTTTCAAGTATTTTTTCCTTCTTATTTGATTAAAAAGAGACATACTGAAAAAGTATTTCAATATAAATGATCAAAAAGCAAACTAGTAAGATAAAGCTCATCATTAAAGCTTAGGGAAAACAAAGCCTGTTTTGTTTAAAAACACATCTTTCTGAATTTAGGATTTTGTAGGATGAATTTTAGGCTTCTGATTAAAAGTAAACTATATGTAATAAATAATAATGATAATATTTCTGATCAGATATGAATTAAATCATACACATATACACAGGAAGACAAAATATAGATAATTCTACTAGGCTCTCAAGAGTAGTAATACAATACTTCTTCCTTGGTCTCTGGTTTTATCTGTTATGTCTGCAATACCCACATGGTTATAGGGATGATAAGGCCAAGAGAAATGGTATGCGCTGTTATATTGAGCTAGAAGAATTCTCTTCTCCCAATTCTCCCCTCTGCTCTCCTTTTCCCTTCCTTCCTTTCTATTTTCTCATGTTTACTTTTCTCCTATCCTTTTTCTTTGTTGTATTGGGAATTGAAGCCAGGCCTTGCACGTGCTAGATACATGCTTTACCACTGAGCTACCTTCCCAAGTGCCACATCATCTTTTCACTCATTCAACATTCAACACATGTTTTTGTTGTGTAGGATATAGAGTGTGGCTACCCTATATGAACATTTGGGAACATTAGTGAACTGACAGGCAAAACCCTTGTCCTTAAAGAGTTCATCCTAAAGATAGAACAAGAAATTAACATATGAAAGGTAATAAAATGTCATAGAAAAATGTAATAGGATAATAAATATCAGGAGCAGATTTAGGGGAAGTGAATTGGATTGGCCATGTAAAGGGTCGTATATGTAATAATGTAGGGGGTGTCATTAAGAAAGCAAATTTACTGGGTGCCGGCAGCTCATGCCTTTAATCCTAGCTACTCAAGAGGCTGAGATCTGAGGATTACAGTTCAAAGCCAGCCTAAGCAGAAAAGTCCCCATGAGACTCTTATCTTCAATTAACTACTCAAAAACAGGAAGTAGCTCTGTGGCTCAAGTATTAGAGCCTTAGCCTTGAGCACAAAAAGGTTCAAGGACATTGCCCAGGCCTGAGTTCAAGCCCCCCAACCGAAAAAAATGTTTTCCTTGTTGCTGTTGCTTTCTTTTGATACTGGGACCTCAGCCTTTTCACTCCTGACCATTGCTGTACACTTTGAACTTCCTCTAGCCTAAGAAGGCATAGTTGATAAATACACAATGGAGTTAGCCAAGTGGGAATCTGGGGTTTCAGGTGGGGCAAGAGAATTCAAGGCAGAGAAAACTGTACAGCAAATGCTCAAGGTGAGAGCATGTGCGGCTGGTGTCAGCATCTGGGAAGAAGAAGCTGGGGATGCAGCCAGAGGAATAAGGAACAACAAAAGTCCAAACTGACCTCAAGTAGGTCATTCCGGGCCTGTCAGGTTCATAGAAATGGGAAATAAGAGTAAATAATTACTCATAGATTGAAATAAAAGGTGTGACCTGATCTGAACATCTAGAAGATTATCCTGGCTGCTTTATTCAATGAACTATGGGGAAGACAGAAGTCAAAGATATAGCTCTCCGAAGAGGCACATTTAGAAAACTTTTTGAAGATTTATTGAAATGCATGCTGTCCTGCAAAAATGAACATTGTTTGTACACCATTCTGCAATGATGATTCCACACATCAAATTTAACTTCTATACAAATAGTCCTAGAATGCTTTTTGGTTTTGGCAATATGTATGTATGTATGTATGTATATAATGTTTAATTGTTCATTCTTTGAAAAAATATTGTTTTTAAATGTTTTAATATATTTAATTTTTAATTTTTTATTGTAAAGATACTGTACAGAGGGGTTACAGTTACATGAGTAAGGTAATGAGTACAATTCCTATTGAGCATTGTTGCCACCTCTTTTGTTTTTCCCCTACCATCCCTTCCCTCCTTACCTCCCCAATTCTTCCTGCTCACCCCCCCCAAATTATAAAGTTTGTTTTTAACATAGTGTCTAATACATCTCATTGTTACACTGGGTCAGCCTATATCCTTATTTCAGTATTTGGTTATTTCCCTTCCCCAACCCAAATTAGAAAAATGTACATACAAAATGCAGGGCACTAGAATCAAATACAGTGAAAACAGGGGTTATACCATGGGGGAAGAACATACAAGAGGAACAAAAAAATCACATAGAACATTATAAGTACATTAAAAACAAAAGCCACAAAGATAAAACCTCTGGTGTCCCTGTCTTGAGGTTCATTTCACTTAAACTTCTTATATGGTATATGTACATAGCTGTTGATCTTTTCTGCTTGTCTTAAACATAGTACTTATTGCAAATAAGGGGAACATTGAGACCTATATTTCTTTGGTCCTGGCTTATTTCACTTACTACAATTTTTTCCAAGTCTTTCCATTTCCTAACAAATGGGGAGGTTTCATTCTTTTTGATGGAGGCACAGAATTCCATTATATATATATATATATATATATATATATATATATATATATATATATATATATATTATATCACATTTTCTTGATCCATTCATCTACTGAGGGGCATCTGGGTTGGTTCCATATCATATCTATGGTAAATAATGCTACGATAAACATAGTTGTGCTGGTAGCTTTAGTGTGGTCTTGTTTGTGAACATTTGGGTAAATACCCAAAAGTGTGATTGCAGGGTCATAGGGGAGCTCTACGCGGAGTCTTTTGAGGAACCTCCATACTGCTTTCCAGAGTGGTTGAATTAGTTTATACTCCCACCAACAATGCAGTAGGGTTCCCTTTTGTCCACATTCCCTCCAGCATCTGTTGTTATTAGATTTCTTGATTCTAGCCATTCAAACTGGGGTGAAGTGGAATCTCAATGTTGTTTTCATTTGCATTTCTTTCATGGCCAGAGAACTTGAGCATTTCTTCATGTGTCTATTATCCATTCTTATTTCCTCTTTAGAGAAGTTTCTCTTTTAAGTCTTTAGCCCACTTATTAATGGGGCAGTTATTTCTTTGTGGATTTGTTGTTGGGGGATTAAATTTTTTGAGTTCCAAGTATATTTTAGATATGAGACCCTTGTTCATTGCATGGCTAGTGAAGATCTTTTCCTAGTCTGTGGGCTTTCTATTGGTCTTGCTAGCTACGTCCTTTGCCGTGCAGAAGCGCTGCAGTTTCATGCAATCCCATTTGTCCAACCTTTCTTTGATTTGTTGTGTTTCTGGGTCTCTATTAAGAAAATTTTGGCCTGTGCCAAGGAGACTTAGGGTTTCTACTATTCCTTCCTGTAATGTTTTCAGGGTGTCTGCTTTAACTTGGAGGTCTTGATCCATTTGGAGTTGATTCTGGTGTAGGGTGATATATAAGAATCTAGCTTTAGTTTTTTACAGGTGATTAACCAATTTTGCCAGCACCATTTACTGAAGAGGCTGTCTTTCTTCCATTCTATTTTATTAGCATCCTTATCAAAGATTAGGTGGCTATATGTCTGAGGGTTCATTTCTCCATCTTTAGTTCTATTCCATTGGTCCTCAGGTCTGTTCTTGTGCCAGTACCAAGCTGTTTTGATTACTATGGCCTTGTAGTAGAGTTTGAAATTTGTTCTTTCTGTTAATGATCATTTTTGCTATTTGGGATCTTTTATTGTTCCATATGAATTTTGGATTGCTCCTATTTCATTGAAGAATGAGGTTGGAATACTGATAGGTATCGCATTGAATTTGTAGATAGCCTTGGGAAGTATTCCCATTTTCATGATTTTGATCCTTCCAATCCAGGAACATGGGAGGTTTTTCCACTTTCTTAGTTCTGCTTTAATTTACCTTTTCAGGTTTTTAAAATTTTCATCATAGAGGTCCTTCGCTTTTTAGTTAACTCCTAGGTATTTTATTTTTTGTGGGGCTATTACAAAAAGACTTGCTTTCCTGATTTCAGCCGTGCTCTTCTCATTGTTGGAATACAGAAAAGTCATTGATTTTTGAGGGTTAATTTTACACCTTGAAACTTTGCCAAAGTTTTGAATCAGCTTGAGTAATTTGGGAGTGGAGTCCATGGAATCCTTTAGATACAAGATCATGTCATCTGCAAAGAGGGAAGGTCAACTTTCCCCGGGGTGGAGCTGAGGTTGGAAGGTCAGGTTTCTGTGACCTGTTGTGTGATTCCTACTTTCCCTTGGTTTTGTGGCCGACCACAGTCTGCCATTGTCTGTGGTCAGCAGGATGAAGATTTCTGCTCTTTGGCAGTTCTTGCTGGCAATGATTGGAATCTGCACACTGCCTCTGTCACCTTTGACCTATGCTCTTCCTGTTTATGTGGCTGCCACAGCAGCTGCCACTGCTGCTGCCCGGGACACTGGGATTGCTTGAATCTGTGTCCTTAACCAAGCTGCCTGAATTTTTCCTCTCTGACCAAACTCTGTGCTATGATGGCACACTTGGTGTGATTCTCTAGCCTTGGACTTTTTCCTGGCACACTAAAACTCATTTCTAGGTGAGAGCTTATTTAGCCCCCAGCTTGTCCTCTGCCTTTTTTCTCCAGATTCCTGAATAATTTTTATTGTTATTGAGTAGTTTTATAAAAGGGTTAAATTCTATAAGTCAGGTTGTGAGTACAATGCTTCTTAGACAATGTCACTCCTTCTTTTGTTCTTCTCAATTTTTCCCATGTTAAATTAGCTTTTTAATGTTATCTTTGTTGCTGAAGTATATTGTGTTGGATCAGCATAAGTAGGTGTGATGAGCAAATCTTTAACCAAATAGACATTTTATTTTATTTTAATAAAATAACCAAACTGTGAAAAACTTACTTTTCACTAACATTTTGAATTGACAATAATATACAACCAAATGAACTTCATACCCCATGTACACATGCACACACACACATACACACACGCACACACCACATATATACCAACTCATGAACACACATATTACCCTCCTTATGAAAGCCCCTAAGCCATATCATTAATTGGTGGAATTAAGATCAATGTTGCTTAGCTATTAGTTTTGTAGTTCTTGTTAAATATGATTTAATTATGTAATAATCAATAGGTAGTGAAATTAACCAGATTTTTTTAATTTAAAATTTTATTGTAAAAGTGATGTACAGAGTGGTTACACTTTTATAAGTAAGATAATGTGTATATATTTTTAAGCAATGTTACCCCTCCTTCATTTTCTCTCCCCTTTTCCTCTCCTGACTCTCCTCCCCACAAGTTGTAAAGTTCATCTCCAACATAGTGGCTAATGAATATTACTGTTGAATTTGTTCACCTTTTGTCCCACTGTTTCTGTGATTCCTCTTTTCTTCCCCAAATCAGATATACTTACATATAAGAAAAAAAGTATAGAAATAAAAAACAGGGACTATAGGGAATAAACCAAAGGAGAAAAAGAAAGAAAAAATATAACTGAAAGCTGTACAATAAAAAACCCCTCTTGTTTATATTTCTTGGAGTTCATTTCAATAAGCATCATTTTATATGGTCATATGCACATAGCTACTGAGCCTCCTCTGTGATCCTCTCCTAAGATCTTCTCCTTTGTTCTCAGTGTGCGAATGATTAGAGTGCTGTTTAATTAATCATGTACAAGTATAATTATTTGTCTTTTACAATTCATTGAATTAACTTGTAGATTTATAGACATATTCCAGTTATTACAAATGAGGGAAACCATGAAGCTAATGTTTCTTTGTCTTTCCATTTACTTATGAATGGGGCAATGCCATTCTTTCTGATGGAAACATAGAATTCTATTGTGTATATTTACCACATTTCCTTCATCCATTCATTTACTGAGGGTCATCTGGGTTGATTCTATATCTTAGCTAATAATGCCGCAGTGAGCATGTCTGTGCTGGTGGCTTTTGTGTGGGCTGCTTTGTGGCCATTAGGGTAAATGCCAGGCAGGGATGGGATTGCTAGGTTATAGGGATGGTCTATGTTTAGTCCTTTGAGAATCATCCAGGCTGCTTTCCAGAGTGATTGAACCAGTTTACATTCCCACCAACAGTGTAGGGAGAGTTTCCTTTTGGCAACATCCCCATCAGCATCTGTTTTAGTTGGTTTTCTTGACAATGGCCATTCTGAGTTGAGAAGGAATCTCAATGTTGTTTTTTTTCTCTCTCTCAATGTTGTTTTGATTTGCATTTCTTTTATGGTCAGAGATGTTGAACATTTATTCATGTCTATTGGCCATTCTTACTTCCTCTTCAGAAAAGTCTCTGTTTAAGTCTGTAGCCCACTTATTAATGGGGTTGCTGTTTCTTTGAGGATTTGTTGGGGGGGCTTAATATTTTGAGTTATAAATATATGATATCTAAATATAGATATGAGGTTGTTGTTTGATGCATAGGTACTAAAGATCTTCCAGTCTATGGTCTTTCTATTACCTTGTTAGCTATGTCCTTTGCCATGCAGAAAATCTTCAGTTTGATGCAATCCTATTTGTCCAATCTTGCTTTGACTTGTTGTGCTTCTGGAACTTTACTTAGGAAGTTTTGACCTGTGTCAAGGAACCCTAGTGTTTCCCCTAGCCCTTCCTGAAGTATTTTTAGGAACTAACCAGTTCTCTATACTTCACTCCTGGTTGACAATTTATAGGAATGTTATGGAAATTTGTGTTTAATGCTATAATAAATGTTACCTTTTTAGGGTTAAGGAACTATTCATTTAAAGTTATCAAGCAAATAGACATAGTATCTATTCCACCTTAATTTTGGTTTACTAAACAAATTAATGATTAATTAAATTATGGAGATGTCTAAATGAACCCCCTTTCTATATCTAATTTGTTAAAATATTATTTTCAAATATTATTACAAATGGACTGATTTTATTATAGTTGTTTTGAAGACACTTTTTGTTAATATATGCATTTTAAGTAACAAATATATTTCAGAACAGAGGGAAAAACACAGCTGTTTAAAAAACCACAATAGAAGGTCACTGTTCTGCCCCTGAGGAGTGGCATGATTTTTCTGCTAACTAGATGGACATTTTTTTTTTTTTAGCAAAACACCTTGAGAGACCTCTTTATGTTGGAATGGAAGAGGCCTCCAGGGTCTTGTGTTGAAGGAGAATGATGAGTGCACTGCTCAACATCAGAATAAATGGCTATTTGAAGGTGAAAGTGAACCCAGGAGAGAAAAAGTGAGGGTCAGAAACAATGGCAAGTGGGGGGCAGTAGGGAAATATCAAGAAGGAAACATTACTAGGAGAGGCAGGATTAAATAATTGTCCACACTTAGCTTTCCTTTTTAGGAGCTGCTAACATCTGTCTTGCTTACTACGTATCAAAGAACGTGGGTTCTCTACCCCTCTGTTCATCACCTTGACAATAAAATAATAATAATAATAAAAATGAAAGCAGGTTTTATATATATATATATATATATATGTGAGGGTATTGCGCAGACAGGAGAGAATTATTGTATTGTGTTGAATTAAACACAAAAAACAGGATAGGAAATGAATGATAATTACAGGCAACAAAATGCAAGTCACTAGGTTTGGACTCCATTCTGTATGGGAATATTAGCTTTTCACTGGATGTGAGATAGGACTTAGAGAACTCAAGGCAGCATTGGCCTCTGCTCACCATCTGATATTCCACTCCACACAAAAGGCATTTCTTTCATCTTCAGAGATATTAGACAGCAGTTTTCAATGTAGAGGGCCTAGTTCTGCTGACTCTTATTAGTGGAGGCAATTTGACATTTCTGAGTTCCTTGGGTTTTTGTCTTTGAAACATGTTGAGCATTTTAGAAATCTCACAATAATTGAATAGCTTCTCATGCTAAGGTGACACAAGCTAACTGATCTGTCAAACATTTCCACTTTAATGGAATTATATCCACTCAGCTGATAATTTTATAATGATACCTCTTGCCGATCAGAAGCTCTGATTAGCAGTTAGATATCTTTGATGGAAAAAGAAAGTGAAAACAATTATTAAGAAGCCTAATTTCCATTTCTACACCTTCATGTTGGGCTGAGCTTTCCAAAGCCATCTGTGTCCCTAAAGCAATGGATGGGACTGAAGAACCAGAGGAAAGACAAGAGGCTTGTCAATTTCAACGTTAAGTCCCTCATGAATCTCTGCTTTCCTGACATGAGTGGTCCTGGCTCAGATGCTTGGTAAGTATAGCCAGAAAACCCTTAACAAAGGCATCAGAAATTGATGGTGGTGGCTGCAGATAGCACACCCTTAGAGAATTCTCACATCTGTTCCTACCATTTGGAAAGCAGAGAGAACTTCCAACAGGACCTGACTTAACCTGAAAGTTCTCCAAGTCACTGGAAGTAACACGTGGAGCTGAAGCCTGCAATTGAATCCATCTCAAAGTTCTCCAGGGAATCTTAGTCTAAACTAGATATTGCAACAGAACCTACTATAGATGTTTCCATGAGAACAATGCATTCTATAGTGTTTTTGTGTCTGATGTGTTTTTTAATCATTTAATTATTTTTTATTATTTTTATTTACATTTAAATATTATTGTCAAGGTGATGCACATAGGGGTTACAGTCACCTAAGTAAGGTAGTAACCATTTAATTTTCATCTCTATACTCACCCTTTTGTTCAATAGCACACAATACCTTCTTATTCATATCTAAATATTGTCTCTGACTTCTTGATTTTTTTCTTTTTTTATTGTGAAAATACTGTACAGAGGGGTTACAATTACATGGGCAAAATAATGAGTACATTTCTTTTTTTTTTTTGTCGGCCATGGGGCTTGAACTCATGAGTACATTTCTTATCAAGCATTGTAACCTCCTCCTTTGTTTCCCCTTCCTATCCCATCCTCCCCCCACCTTCCCTAACCCTCCCCCCCCACCGAAGTTGTAAAGTTCGTTTTCGACATACGACTTGTACATCTCATTGTTGCAATGGGTCCACCTGTATCCCTATTTAAACGATTTGTTTTTTCCCTTCCCCTCCACAAATTATAACAACATCAAATACAGTGAAAGCAGGGGTTATACCGTGGGGGAGGGACATACAAAGCAACAAAGAAATAATCTTATGACTTCTTGATTTTTAAAAAAAATTAAAATGCCATCTACCCACTATTATTTATTTATAGCAATTAGTTATATAAGGGGGTTTTATTTGGACATATCTATACATCTATGCAATGTACCTTGATTAGACCTCTTTGTCCCTCTTCTTCTTCCCCTCTTCTATTTTCAAACAAATCTCAATAAGCTGCATGTATTTTCACACATATGCATAAAGTACTTTGACCGCAATCATTATCCTTGCCCTCTCTATTCACTTTCCCCACTTCTAGTAAATACCAAGAAAGAAGTAAAAAGAGAGTAATTGGCCTCAGGACACTATCTGGCTCTGATTTTTCAGCAACTAACTCTTTAAAAAATATATAAAACTTATTTTTCACTGTTAGATAAAATATGAAAATTGTACTTATTATAGGGTAGGATTGATACATTATATTTGTATGCTTAGAAGAGATTAAACATAATGATCTCTTCATCCCTTCTAAAACATTGAAACTGCTTCCTTTTTGATATGCACATGATCATTTCTATAGTTACCCTTCTGTCCAACAGCATAGCAAATCTTGTTGCTCATATCTCACTGTTGCTCAGTGCTCACTGACTTTCTTGTCTTGAAAAGAAATATCATGAAATTTTATACCCTTTCCTGATATACAGGATGTGTTCTTTACCTGTATAGTGGATGAGTGTTTCCTCTCAAGCAACTTAAGATTCTAATTTTAAAGGAAGAGAAAGAGAATCCATTGTTGGGATAGCAGATCTGGGAAGGGGAAATACAACCCTTGGCTGGAGCCAATAACTGACATTGAATGTGAGGAAATAGTTTGTCTTTGTGGGTGGACAATATGTCATCTTTAAAAAAATTATTTTATTGTAAAGATACTGTACAGAGGGGTTACAGTTACATGAATAAGGTAACGAGTACAATTCTTGTTGAACATTATTTCTCCCTTCTTTGTTGCTCCCCCACTATTCTTTCCTTCCCCGACCTCCTCCACTCCTCCCCATTTCCAACATAGTATCTTATGAGTATTATTGTTGCAATGGGTCATCCTGTGTCCTTGTTTCAGTGTTTTGTTATTTCCCTTCCCGTTCTTGGATAAATGTATATACAAGATGCAGGGTGCCAAAATCAAGTATGATGACAACAGGGGATATACTGTAGGGGGAGGGGGAGAAACATACAAAGGAAACAAAAAAATTACATAGTACATTAAAAACAGCAACAACAAAGAAAGACCTCTTGTGTCCATATCTTAAGATTCATTTCACTTCGTATAATCTTATATAGTCATATGTACATAGCTTTAAAGATTTTCTGTTCATCTGATAAAATTATCCTAGATAATTGCAAATGAGGGAAAGCATGGGACCTATATTTATTTGGGTCTCTCTTTACTTTATTTTTTATTTATTGTGAAAATACCGTACAGAGGGGTGACAATTACATGGGCAAGATAATGAGTACATTTCTTATCAAGCATTGTTGCCTCCTCTTTTGTTTCCCCTTCCCATCCCTTCTCATTTCCTCCCACCAATCCCCCCTGCCAAAGTTGTAAAGTTCATTTTTCGACATAACAACTTGTACATCTCATTGTTCTCTTCACTTTAATATGATATTTTCCAAGTCTTTCCTGAAAACCTAAAAAATGGGGTGGTGTCATTCTTTCTGATGGAAGCATAAAATTCCACTGTGTGTGTGTGTGTGTGTGTGTGTGTGTGTGTGTGTGTGTGTGTGTGTGTGTGTGTATCACATTTTCTTGTTCCATTCAGCTACTGAAGGACATCTGGGTTGGTTCTCTATCTTAGCTATGGTGAATAATGCTGCAATAAACACAGCTGTGCTGGTAGCTTTAGTATGGCTTTGTTTGTGATCATTTGATTAAATGCCCAGAAGTGGGATTGTTGGGTCATACAGGAACCTCCATACTGCTTTCCAGAGTGGTTGAACAAGTGCAGTAGCATTCCTTTTGGCCATATCCCCTCCAGCATCTGTTGTTATTAGATTTCTTGATTATAGCCATTCCAACTGCTGTGAGGTAGAATCTCATTCTTTTTTTTTGTCGGTCATGGGGCTTGAACTCTGGGCCTGGGCATTCTCCCTGCACTCTTCAGCTCAAGGCCAGCACTTTACCACTTGAGCCAAAGTGCCACTTCCAGCTTCTTATGTTTATGTGGTGCTGAGGAATTGAATCCAGGGCATCATGCATGCAAGGCAAGCACTCTACCACTGAGCCACCTTCCAAGCTCTCAATGTTTTTTGTTTTTTGTTTGTCAGTCATGGGGCTTGAACTCTGGGTCTGGGCACTGTCTCTGGGCTCTTCAGCTCAAGGCAAGCACTCTACCACTTGAGCAGCAGCGCCACTTCCAATGTTGTTTTGATTTACATTTCTTTTATGGCCAGATAAGTTGAGCATTTCTTCATGTGTCTATAGGCCATTCTTATTTCTTCTTCAGAGAAGTCTCTCTTTATGGAGGATTTAATTTTTTGAGTTCTAATTATATTTTGTATATTAGGCCATTTTCTATTGTATAGCTAGTGAAGATCTTCTCCCAATCCATGGACTTTCTATTGATCTTGCTAGCTATACCTTTTGCCATTCAGTTTTATACATCCCATTTGTAAAACCTTTCTTTGAATTGTTGTGTTTCTGGGTCTTTATGAAGAAAATTTTGGGCTGTGCCAAGGAACCCTAGAGTTTCTCCTATTCCTTCTTGTAATGTTTTCAGGGTGTTTGCTTTGACTTCGAGGTCTTTGATCCATTTGGAATTGATTCTGGTGTAGGGTGATATATAAGGATGTAGCTTGTTTTCTACAGGTGTTTAACCAATTTATATGCATCACTTTTAATTATGGTCTTTGTATTAACTCTGAGGGTTCTTAGCAATGACACCTCTGTGTGTGTGTGTGGGTGTCCTAAATCAGAAGTTCAATTCTAAATTAGTCAAGTATTCTTGTTGTGAAATACATTTTAATTCTATTTTTCTCAGTTTTTATGATGATCTCTTTTGACAAACTATCATGATGATCTCTTTTGACAAATTATCATGGAGCTTAACAACTTCATGAAGTTGTTAAAAAGCATCCTTGAAATCAGCAATCTGATTGATCTGACTTCATCACTGATTAGCTATATTTCTACAGTGGCACCCAACTGGTGTTTTAAGCATCATAACATATTAAAACTTTATTTTAAACCATAAAATTCTATATAAATTCAGATCTTACATATTATAGAGTAGTTAAGATCTTGATCCTTGAAAACTGGTCTTGGATTTGAATCCTTTTACTGTCCTTTATTCATTATGTGGTTTGGGGCATGTGGCATAACCCCTCTAAGACTTGGCTAAGTGCATTGTCTCATACCTACAAAGGGTTCAATAGATATAATTTATAGTTACAGTATTACTGTCATTGTATCACATCTACTTTAATGCTAACTTATTCCACAAAAATAATGAAAATAACCTTTTGCTGTCATTTTTTGGCAAGTATGTATTTGGAGAGGTATTATCAAGTAAGGGATAGCATGATTTACTATTTTATTTTTAATTGATCTTGAGAGAATAATGGACAATCTACTACATTAGAAAGAAATTTAAATTCATCCAGGCTATAGTGTCTCACATGTATAATCTAAATATTCAGAAGGCTGAGATGCAGAGGATGTGGTTTGAAGCTAGTAGGCAGAAAAGTTTGTGAGACTCCATCTGCAAAATAGCCAGCAAAATGCTACACTGGAGATATTGCTCAGGTGATAAAGCAGTAGAACAAGATAGGAAGGGGAAACAAAGGAGGAGGCTGCAATGCTTGATAAGAAATGTACTCATTATCTTGCCCATGTAATTGTAACCCCTCTGTACAGTATTTTCACAATAAAAAAAAAAACTAAAAAAAAGATAGCTGATTAACAGTAGTAGGCCCTGAATTTTAATTAACAAGTCATATTCAATTTTTCCAAACAAAATTTCATTATGATATGTCAAATAAAACACAAAACCACATTAATTATCATCTTTTTTGGTTCTTAGTGGCTCTAGGAAAGAAAAAGTTTAGAGTAACAGCCAAGTCAGATGTTCCTTCATTAATAAAATATTGAGACAAGCCAATGAAGAGAAGCAAGGTAAGAGAGAAGCAAGATAAGTTTTCTATGTTCCACCTGTGTCTCACAGGAAATGAACAGGCAATTGTGTGGCAAGTGATAACTGTGATAAAGATCATGGTCTGTGTCCTGAAGGACATTTCAGTTGCCCAGTCATGAAAATACTGAAGAGCAGCTGTGATGATTACTTGAGTTATTGTGAGAATTGACATACATGTGAACTACAAAGTAAAGTTGATGAGTCTAAAACAAAGAGGTAAAGTAATTATGGCCTTAAATATAATGGCTCTTTAGTATGAATAAGATTAAGGAAAGATTGGAATTAAATTTGCCAAGCAGACCAAATATGTTTTCAAATTTTTAGTAGATTTGATCAAATTCTCTCTGATTTTTATCTAAAAGGTATTCCAAATGTCATAAAAAGAAAAATGGCTCAGATGCCCTATAAAAATTGATGAATAGATCAAGAAAATGTGGTTCATGTACATAATGAAGTATTATTTAGTCACAACAAAGAATGAAATTATGCTACTTGCTGGGGAATAGCTGGAACCAGTTATCATCATGGTAAGTGAATCCAGGTTCAGAAGGACAGAGGTCATGTATTTTTTTCTCAAATGTGAATGGTAGACTTAAAAGATAAAAATATGTGTGAACTGTAGGACTGTCAGAGGGCATTGGGAAGATGAGGGAAAGAGAATGTTAGCGGTTGAACAGTACAAATAAAGATAGCAAAATGAATCTCACTGAAAGTTGTCAATAGCAATATGGGGATGGGAAAAGTGAGAGGAAACAGGGATCAATCTGATTAACTTAATATATATGCACCGGGAAATATCACAGTGACACCATTAGCATACACTGAAATAATTCAAAGATTCAAATCTAGAAGTTCTGTCTGGCATGTGGGTAGAAGTGGGATAAGGGTAGGTAAATTGAGGGAGTAAAGAAAGGGGCATATGGCTGAAATACTTTCTGTACATAGGGTGAAATGGATCAACGAAGCTTGTTGAGATTTGTTTAGGAAGAAGAAAAGAAAAGTGAGGAGTGAGGGAGAATGATGGAGGGGATGAGTCTGAGCAAGGTATGTTGTACATATACATGGAGAAGTCCAAATGAAACCTCATTGTAGGACTCATTGATGCTAATAAAATGTGATGAAAATAAAAAAGCAAGTGATGTTTAGTCCATTGAGAGGCAGTAACTGAAATGAAGTCTTCAGGAGGCATCATCCTTATTTGAAAAAAAAAAAAGAGGATGACAATGGCTATTTTTTGCTGACTCACCTTACTATTTTCTAGCTCACGATTACGATTGTACAAAAGTGACACATACACAGTTAACAGAATCTATACTTTTGAACACCTAGGCTAATGACAAATGAAGTGATGCTGTTGCCTGGTCCTGGGCAGGGAGTCATACCTGCCAGGCAGCCTCATGGTCACAAGGGAAAACATCCTACCCTGTATACTGTGTTCTGAAGAGGAGGTAATTTATTTTAAAATCTTGATACTTGCAATTTATGTGGGTTTGTCATGCTATAAACATACTGTAACTGGAAGAACATCTGTATATAATTGCCTTGATTCCATAGTCTCTCTCATTCATCTTCTTCTTGCCTTCTTTAAGAAGGAGGTTGATTTCAACTTTGCCTTAGCCCTCCATGTCCTCTTTTCCTTCTTTCCTCCTCAGTAATTACTTCGACTTTAAACACTGAGTCTGTGCTATCTATCTTTCAGCCCCCACTGGAGATAGAAAATTAATAAATGTAGGTCAATGCTGTAGTTTGGGTCTGTTGGGGACAGAAAAATAATAAAACTTACAATAGCATAATGCATTAGAAGTTGTAGAGTGAGGAGGTTTATATATTCTAGAAGCAAAAAGTTCCATGAAGGCTAAATTAGTGTGTGAGGAGGGGTGAATTTCAGAAATGGGAACTGCATGGGCTCAGGCATGGGGTGAGAAAGTGCATGCTACCTTGGGAGACCTGTTAATCGTTCTTTGTGTTTGGAATATTGAGTGTATGTTGGCATGTGTCGCAGCTAAGGCTGGGTAAGTGAGTATTTAATGATTTTCTGTTTTATCCCGCTGACTATAGAAGAGTAATGAGAAGTTTTTCAGCACTCAGTAGGCAATCTCATTTCTTTTCATGGATTTAACCAGCATCTCTAAGTTAATTATTCCCACATCCTTCCTTACGAGTAGTTGTGACTTCCTTCCTAGGCATCTTGACTGAGAAACTGCTGACTTTCTAGCATATACATTATCCTGCAGCTATTCAAACAAGTCCAGTGTACACACATTTACTTGGCCCTTTAAAATTTTTCCTTGTTTTATCATGGTGCCATTTCTCCACGTCAATTAGGCTTAATATCTAGGTGCTATCTTTCCTCAGTGCATCTCAGTTTTCTGATTGTTCTGTGTTCAAAAGAGCCTACCTATTTGTCTTTCAAGAAAACTATCTCTTGGGCTGGGAAGGTGGCTTAGTGGTAGAGCGCTTGCCTTGCATGCCTGAGGCCCTGGGTTAGATTCCTTAGCACCACATAAGCAAAAAGAAAAAAGCCAGAAGTGGTGCTATGGCTCAAGTGGTAGAGTGCTAGTCTTGAGCTGAAGAGCTGAGGGACAGCGTCCAGACCCAGAGTTCAGGCCCCACGACCGGACCCCCCCCCAAAAAAAAAAAAAAAACAACAAAAAAAGAAACCTATCTCATAATTTCTCTTCTCACTGTTCTTTCTATATGGCTTAAGCCCCATGTAGGGTTACCCTGACTTTTGTAATGGCCTTTGGAAAACTCAGTATTTTATTTTCCGAATACATCACAATTTTCTGCAAGTGAATCTTATCATGTAATTTCTAACTGTTAAGGTTCTCACCTCTCACAAAATAAAGTTGGAATTTCTTAGAGCCATTTTCCAAGGTCTCATGGTTATTTATATTCTTTTCTATAGAAAATATTTCTTTCCTTTTCTGGGCAATCTCTTGTGATCAGAATTATCAATCATAGTTCCATCTGGATGCTTTCTAAAGTCTTCATGTTCTGGCAGTATAAGGTGTTGAACTCACAACTTCATATTTGCTAATCAGGTGCTCTACTGCTTGAGCCATGCCTCAAGCCCTTTGTGCTAGAGTTGTTTTTGAGATGGGGTCTTGCCTTTTTTTTGCCCACATCCCAGGCTGGCCTGGACTGTGACCTTCCTATTTACTCTCCCTATCGCAGCTGGGATAACAAACACATGATGCCATGCAGTTTTTTCTGCTGAAATGGGATCTTGTGAACTTTTGCCAAGGCTGACCTGGAACCTCGATCCTTCCAATCTCAATCTTCTGTGCCACTGAGGTAACAGCTGTGCTCCACTATATACAGCTATTTGTTAAGAAGGGGTCTCATGATTTTTTAAAAAAATCTAGACTGACCACAAATCTCAATACTCCAAATGTTTACAGTGTCTCAGGATGTTGAGGGTGCTGTGCAGGAATGACATCAACTTAAATGTAAACTGGGCAAAGTAAGTTTACTTCTGCAGAAGAGCATGCTTCTCACAAGAATCTGTATATTTCAACTAAAGTTTAAGAAGAGGAGGCTTAATGAATAGAAACAGAATATAATTGAAAATAACCCAAGATCAGGCTATCTGGGCCAAATCAAGAACTTATAACTGGATGTGATGAACATAACAGGATAAAGTTTAATAAAAATAGCTTTTGGTTACAAACACAATTTTATAAGACTGACCCAAAGGAAGCTATCACTATGACAGGAAAAGAGTTTAATTCTTACATAAGTAGCTAGGATGATAGGTGTCTGACCTGGACTCATCCTGATATGTCATCTTGATATATTTCCCTTTATTAAAATTAAGTGTTTTTCTTTTAATAAGTTACGTTTTTTGGAAGCCAGAGTGTTTCAGTTACTTTTTCTGTGTAACAAGTTGTCCTTACACTGAGCAAATTTGTACTTCTGTCAGGGATTCAGATGTCCTCAAGTCTAGCTTAACTGAGTCTTGGGGTGTGATCAGGGTGGCAGCTGGGGCTGAAGTCATTGTTGGGTTTGTTTGCAGCAATGCTTGCTGTTGAGCTCCCTCAATACTAATTGCAGGACTAAAGTTCTTCAGCATGGTCTCACTGGTTTGGCCTAAGACTTAGTCCCTCAGTTAGCTGCCCATGTCAATTTCTTCTTCAGACCTCTTGCAACATGGAGCTTCCCTGATCAAAGTGAGCAAGAGAAGTAGGGAGAGAATGAAAGCCAGTCTTTTAAAACCTCATCTTATAAATGACAACCCATTACTTTTGTCATGTTCTGTGTGTGTGTGTGTGTGTGTGTGTGTGTGTGTGTGTGTGTGTGTGTGTGTGTGTGTGTGTGTGTGTGTGTGTGTGTGTGTGTGTGTATATGTGTATGTGGTATGCCAGTACTGGGTCTTGAACCCAGGATTAAGGTGCTGTCACTGAGGTTTTGTTTTTTGTTTGTTTGTTTTTGCTCAAGGTTAGCACTCTACCACTTGAGCCACAACCTTAGGAGTAAATTGGAGATATGAGTCTTACAGACTTTCCTACCTGGGCTAGTCTCAAACTGTGATCCTCAGATCTCAGCCTCTGAGTAGGTAGGATTATAGGCATGAGCCACTGGTGCCTGGATGTCAAGTTCTTCCTTTTAGAATGTTGTCACTAAGTACAGCCTACATTTGAGGGGAATAATTATTCAGGGGCATGGATATTTGGAGATTGAGTAACATGATGTCAGGTTTTTACCAGTCAGGGTTGGTGCTAATGGCTTAAAGGTATATGTCTCCAGGGCTGGGAAGGTGGCTCAGTGGTAGAGTGCTTGCCTTGCATGCATGAGGCCCTGGGTTCGATTCCTCAACACCATATAAGCAGAAAAAGCTGGGAGTGGTGCTGTGGCTGAAGTGGTAGAACACTAGCTTTGAGCTGAAGAGCTGAGGGACAGTGATCAGCACCAGAGTTCAGGCTCCATGACCAACAACAACAAAGAAAGGTATATGTCTCTAGTAATTATTTTCACATTGAATTGAAAGGAGGATCACAATTCTCCTGCCTCATGATCATGATTATCCATTCAGCCTATTGAGACCCTGTCTCAAAGAACAAAAATCATCAATGTCCACATTTAATTAAAATCATCAACCTCTTTGAAATTCTTTGTAATACAATGAGGAGAAAAAAGAAAAGGCTATTAAGAGGATCATTTAGAGGCTGACAAAATGATGCCTTTTTATTCACATGCTAAAGATGGCTGCCCCATATTAGAGTAGGAGAAGAAAAGTAGCATAGTGGAAATGATTGAATTTTACTTGAGATCAACAGTAAGTTGTTTACTGGGAACAGTTCCATGTAACTTCTAGTTTTGTTAATATTTTAAATTCCTTAATTTTATATAATAAGCTGTTTCCTTAAACATTTTAAAATTTAAGGCAGATTTTGAGCAAGAATTAAGGTAAGTTTTCATGTGGCTGGTTTTGTAATAGAAGTGTGAATTGTAGGTGTGGGTTGTTTTGAAATTTAATTCTGTTTACATACTTAAAATTTAAGAAAATATATTTTTCTTTTTTTTTTTGTTGGTTGTGGGGCTTGAACTCTGGGCCTGGGCACTGTCCCTCAGCTCTTCAGCTCAAGGTAGCGTTCTACCGCTTGAGCCACAGCACCACTTCCTTTTTCTTATCTTTTTGAAGAGTTAACTGATCTATCATTTTGAAGTAATGAATATTTTCATGGACAAAAATTTTGTTTGTGTATGTTCTTATACTAGGATTTAAATTCAGGGCTCTTTAAAAAATAATTTCATTTTGTTGTAAAGGTGGTGTCCAGAGGGGTTGGTTACAGTTACATAAGTAAGGTAATGAGTATATTACTTATCGAACATTGTTGCCCCCTCCCTCATTTTTCTCCTGTTATCTCCCTCCCAACCCTCCAAGTTGTAAAGTTCCTTTCCAACCCAGTGTCTTTCTTGTGAGGATCACTGTTGCAGTGGTCACCCTTTGCCTTGTTTCACCATTTTGTTATTTCCCTTCTCTTCCCCAATCAGATAAATGTATATATAAGACACAGGGTACCACAATCAAAAACAGTGACTACAAAGGATAAACCAAAGGAGGAAAAAAGCAAGAAAAGAAAGAACTTCATGTTGTACCTTAAAAACAACAACAGTAGTAGCAACAACAACAACACAACCCCTTGTTTTCATATTGTGGATATCCTTTCAACTGGCATCATTTTAATATGTCTTTGCTATGGTAAATTATGCTGCAGTGTGCTGCAGTGTGGCCTTGTTTGAGATCATTTAGGTAAATGCCCAGGATTGGGATTGCTGGATCATAGGGGAGTGCTCTGTTCAGTCTTTTGAGGAACTACCATACTGCTCTCCAGAGTGGCTGAACCAGCTTGCATTCTCACCAACAGTGTACTAGTGTTCCCTTTTGGACCTTGGGCTCTTGCTTGGCTTTTTCACTCAAGTATGGCATTCCATTTGAGACAGACACACCTTCTGGCTTTTTTTTTCCTGGTTAATTGGAGATAAGAGTCTTGAGGATTTGTCTGCTCAGGATGGCTTTGAACTTCAATCCTCTGATCTCAGCCTCCTGAGAAGCTAGGATTAAAGGTGTGAGCCACTAGTGTACACCTTAGGCTAAGAAATTTTAAGGACTATTATTATAGTATAGTTATTGTTTTATTTCATAAATTTCATACTTAAACTTTCATGGATTTCCTATAAGACTTTTCAACATTGCAGATTAAATGATTATAATATAAAAAAGAATAAATTGTGTTAGAATCATTCCTGGTTTAGGTTAAGGCTTTATTCATTACTTAGGCAAAGAAACCTCATTTTTGTCTTTTCAATGAGTATGTCTGTCTTTGATGTGTGTGAGAGACAGATGAATAAAGCTTTGATTCCCAGGAGCAGCCCTATATTTGCATTTTGAATCTATAAAATCCTTTTTTTTCCTAGGCTGACAGTAGAGATAAAACATTTGCATCTGAGCCTCACATACACATACGTTTCAAACATTGCTAAATGAATAAAATTTTGAATAAAATGAAAGAGAAAATAATACTGCTTTTATGCTGTCGAATCCATTAAATATAGATTATAAAGCAATTTATTTTCTAGGCAACATATTACTTAATCATCTTTTTCAGATTCTTATCAATTTCCTGAGATATTTCTTTTTTTTCTCCCTGAACTTTTCTCCTGACTACGTACTTTCTGCTTAGAAATTTATTATCAAGCTTTATTACCAGTTTCACTTACATATTTGTATTTTATACCCTATCCTCAATTTGAACTTCCTCCATTTGAATTTAGGAATTTGCAAGGTAGCATAAAAATAACTTTTAAAATTGTTTCCAGTTAATTTCAATAGTAATCTCATTAATGAGAAACGAGATATAATATTAAAGATGAGTTTAAAACACTGTTGTTTCATGCAGGAAAATGAAATTGTTTCTAAATATCTATAACTATAGCTATCATTTTTTTAAAACCCTGCTTTGAAGATATCCTTTATCACAAAATGTTTTTATTAATGAGAGAAGATTTTATTGGCTGGATCTAGTGATCCAGGCCTGTCATCCTAGCTACTCTGTTTGTGGAGATAAGGAGGATCAGGTTCAAAGCTAGTCTGGGCAAAAACTTAGTAGACTAACATCTCAACTAACAAGCCAGGCAACCTTTTTATTATGCTTTGAAACATTTCCCTGGAGGAGTAAAAGTATTTGGAATAATCAATATACAATTATAGTTATTAACTTTCCATGAGAATTATCAGGGAAATATATATATATGTGTGTGCATGCTCAACATGTGTATTGTAGCTAAAGAGCATATAATTAATGCCAGCATTTATAGATATGAAGGATCACCTTTCCCAAATAGCTCTCTGCTTTTAGTTTAATTTTATGAACTATGTATCAAAATAATTCCTTTAAGTCAGTGCCAGTTATTAGCTCCGTGGCTCTAGAGACCTTATTTAGAGCTTCTCAGTTCCATGTCTGTTAAAGAAAAATAATGATAGCTTATCCCTTTTAGAGTTGTGGAGACTTAACAATATTAATCTCTACCTTGTGACTGATATAATGTTGTACGTAACTAGGCCTTCAATAATGTTGGTTATTATGTTTTGTTCTGTATTCTTTTACACAGCACTTGAGTATGCCATCCAGTACTCTAGGGGCCCAGATAATATAGTAGTGGAATAAATATGTTAACGTAAAGATAGGAAGTAAAAGGATAACCAGGATGAGTAAGTGAAACAAGCCAATGGCGCATTGAATATGTGTGAACACTAAGAAAACTGGGGCAAAAAAAGAGGATGAGAAAGTAAATTTATGTCAGATAAAGACTATAACTTTAAATAATTTGGATGGTAAAACATTTGATAAAATGATGACATCATTAAGGTGAGAGAATAGTTATGGAGTATCTGGAATAAGAGGAATTGAGCAAGTGTGAAAACCCCAGGTAGAAACAAAATGGAGACTATATTTGGATTATGGGAAAGTTGTTACCTAAGAGGTAACAGAAGCCAGATGACATGGGCTTCTAGAGCCGTTAATCTGAGAGAGTTTAGAAGTCATTGGAAGGTTTTGACTGATCTGATCTACAACTAAATAAGATCTTTTGACAGCTCCTTTGATGCCTCTCTGAAGGGAGAAGGGTTGTAGACTATTGTCACATGGGATGGTGCCTAACTCAGTAATTATCCTATCTTTAAGCAAGAAACATTTTCTCTTTGGATGCTAGTGCCATCTATGTTAATACTCATAGCTGCTCTGGAGTTATTATCTACTGGAATTCCAACCATTACCCATAACTATTGAGTATTTTGGTGGTGTGAATCAGCTGGAAATTTGGGCATTCATAGCTCCCTAAAAGAGCTCATAGTGTGTCAAGTGTTTGCATCATAAATACTTTCCTAATATTGTCTCTAAGGGACAATACTCATTTATATTTATGAATTCTTTAGTGACTTTTAAAACAGGTGCCCGTCTCATTACTTTATAAGTACACTTTTTATTGAGAGCAGATGTAGTGACAATGAATACAAGCTCAGTTTAGTTCTGCAGAAAAACTTACACTGTACCAGAATGTGTTAAAGGTGATAAGAGTTCAGACGTGAGTACGACAAGGTTACTGCCTTTGGGGAGCTTGTGGAGTGTCTGGGCTTGTCTGTTATAGTGTTAAGATCCATAAGGGAAAAGAATATTAGCAGGCTTACTGTTTTACCTGCAAAGTGTAGTCAGGTAAGGGCAGACATTAAATGATTGAATGTTGGACCTTACTTGCATTTCAGAAAACCTTTATTTTTTTAAGTCTAAAATTGAAAATTACTTTGTTGATAATAGGCTTCAACTCAGGGCCTTGTTCAGCTTTCTTATTTGTGGCTAATGCTGTACTACTTGAGCCATGCCTCTAGCTTGGCTTCTTGCAGCTTATTGAGGACATGAGTCTTTCCAACTTTTCTGCCAGGCTGCCTTTAAATCTTGATCCTCTGGATCTTGGTTTGATGTGTAGCTAGGATTACAGGCATAAGCCTCTGGCATCAGGATTGTTTTTGAAGGGCAGATAAAACAGATTTTTTATTATTATATGGCATGTATGGTATCAAAAGACAACATTCCAGCCTATCTTCAGCCATCTTTGAGGTAGAGACATGAGCTACAGGTTTAAATGGACAAAAAAATCCAGAGAGATGGGAAGAAATAGGTATAAACAATTCTGGTCTCAATAATGATCTGGTCACCATGATTTCAGTCATTGTATTCAGAAATTTAGGAAAAGCTATTGCTGTCTTCTGTTGAAGTGGATGGTCTGTCCGGAGGATAGATGATAACATTTTGGCTTATATTAATCAGCTATCTCAACACTGCCAGCTCAGACTTTCATAATTCTTGTCTTTGCTGACCCACTTTGCCCTATGGGATTGGCACCACTGAAATTCAAGTGAATTAGCACAGATGTGGGGGTAGTTGCCCTGCAAAGTTCCAAACTAAAGAGTCCTGTCATTTTATGCAAGGAAAGCGCTCTACCACTGAGCCACCTTCCCATTTTATGGATCCACATCCTGAAAGAAAGAGAACAGAAGGACTAGAAGTAGAAAAATGCTGACTACTGAGCCAGTGGAGAGAAAACACCTTTTTTTGCTATTCTCTAGAAAGAGTTTTTGGCCTACAAAGAAAAGTACCTGGGGAATGTTTCAGGTAAAGTCTCTAGGTAACAAGGCTCCTGAATAAGGCTACTTGGGTTAAGGACACAGTAATATATTGGGACATGGCCTGGTCAGAGGGGTTTAAATCTTTTACTGAAAGGCCCTTCAGAAATAGCATCAAATCTGATATGGAGAGCTCAGCTTTCTCTGCTCTATTTTCCTATGGTTAAGCATGGCAAATATTGCACCAGGAGCTGAACTCCTAAACTTTTATAACAGAGTTATACAAGTTGGAGTGTTATTGGAATACTGATGTTGAGAAATTGATCGAGCCTAGGGTGGTAAGGAAAGAACACATGAGATCAGTTTTCTCAGAGCATGCAGTGCTTGAGCTGATCTCAATGATAAATAGATGTTACACCAATCTTCTTTGAAAAGCGTGTTCTGGGCTGGGACAGTGCTGTGAGCAAAAGCATGGAAGTTCCACATAAACTCTACTTCAAAATGATGGATGTATTGGTCTCATGTGGCTCCTGTATTAAATTAATACAAATCAGTGGCTTAAGATAGAACCTGGCTGGCCACTGGTGGCTCACATCTTAGGAAGCTGAGATTTGAGGATTGTAGGTCAAAGCCAGCCCAGGAAAAGAAAGTCTGTGAGACTCTTACCTCCAACTAACCACTTAGAAACTGCAAGTGAAGGTGCAGCTCAAGTTGTAGGATGCAATAAAGCTCATGACAGCACTCAGACCCTGAATTCAAACCCCCAGACCAGAACACATACACACGTGCACACACATGTGCGCATACACACATGTAAAAAAAGACACACAATATTTAGACTAGTTCTAAATGTTAGGAATCTAAAGTCAAAGTGTAGCAAGCCTGTGTTTGTTCACATAGAATCTATTCCTTTGCTTTTTCTAGTCTTTGGAGGCCACCTGCATTCTTAGATTGTGTTCACTCCTCTCTTTTCAGAGTCATCAATGCTGGGAAAATGAGATATTCAGCAGGTTTTGAGGTTATTATTACTTACTTTCAGTGGAGAAGAAAAGATAGCGTATATCTATCAGCCACACTGGTATTGTGTTGCACTCATGGACAGAGTAAGCAAGCAGGAGCTGGGAGTGGCAGGCTTTTAACACTGGGAGATCCCTGGTTCCTATTCAAGGATGTGATCATCGTTTTTGAGTGAGTCTGTGGACTTGCAGGATACTTGTATCTTCTATTCAGAATGGCAGCTACTGTGCCTGGTTCCCAGGTGCTAATGAGAAGTCTTTAGCTAGAGGACTTTGTTCACAGATCATGGTTGCTAGGAGACTCACACTTAGGCTCTTTGGAGCCCTTCTGATTGCATCAGCCCTCTAGTCATCCCTGTTCCTTTAAGTTATGGTTTCAGAGTTTACATGATAGATAGCAAGTTGGGTTCTGAGTATTAGGATATGGGCATCTTTGGAATCACTGTTCAGTCTTTCAGAACAAGTAATTGAGGTTTTCCTGGATAATACACTTAATTTTTAAGGTGATTGCGTAGTGGGAGAAACTAAATTGGGGACAGTAGAAAAACTCACCTGTCTTCAGAAAATATAAAGCTTAAATCCATGTCATTCTGTATTTATAATGGTGGCAATAATAACATATCAACTAAAAGATTGAATTATATTTAGATGATATGAACATGGAATAGAGTGCATTGTGCTAAAGGTTTGCATATATGTTCTCACTTAATTATTAATAGGACATGTGAAATATATCTTCGTGTTATAGGTAGGGGTGTAGGAAGATTTTGGAACTTGCCCAAAGTCTCCCAGACCCAAGAAGTTTAGCCAGGGCTCTGACACAGAGTCTCCAGTGTCTTGTCATGGAGTTTGTTCTTTATCACATGTGTAATGGGAAAAGATGAGCCATCAAGTGTTCTTTTTTTTTTTGGGGGGGGTCCAGTCGTGGGGCCTGAACTCTGGGCCTGAGTGCTGTCCCTCAGCTCTTCAGCTCAAGGCTAGCACTCTACCACTTGAGCCACAGCGCCACTTCTGGCTTTTTTCTTTTTGCTTATGTGGTGCTGAGGAATCGAACCCAGGGCCTCAGGCATGCTAGGCAAGCGCTCTACCACTGAGCCAACTTCCCAGCCCTCAAGTGTTCTTAAATAGAGAATAACATGAATGGGCATGCAAGTCTGTTTAGCTGTTTAGCTGGTATTAGCTGTTATTTGTTAAGGATCCTTCTGGACATTATTCTTCTCTGTGTTCTGTTCCCCAATAGCTCCCAGGAAAGAAATGATTTGATTTCAAACTGTAACATTCATTGGGCTAACTTTATTTGCTTCGTGAATAGATGATGTCACTCCTTATGAATGGTCAGTACATAAGAAAGACAGTTTCTCACATGTTATTGGTTCTGAGATATTAAGTGCAAGCAGTTCCTTTTGGTGGGGGCTTTTGATTGACTACATTTTCAGCTTTTGATGCTTTATTGGCAAAATACAGATTCAAGGGCATAGAAACACCAAGCCTCTCATCTTATTTTCTGTTGGCATGCTGGGATGCTAGATGCTGGGTGCTTCCTCAGCTGTTCCTGAAACACTAGATTTCTGGGCCTGTGTACACAACTGTAAGACTGGATACCTCCTGTGGGTGAGTGTTGAGACTCATACCCCTTATCTCATCACCCTCAGACACGCTTGAAATATAGACTAGGTTTTGCAAAAGAATGGTAGTTCAGATCTTATAGAGCATGGAAATAGAAAAAGTTGAGTTTGTTTCTTTCCTATGTTGTGTTCTTTTGGTCACTGGAGTTGGACATCCATTAACTCTTGGGGGTTGCAAGAGAAATCAATGAACCTTGCACTTGAAATAATGTACACTCTAATAAGTTTCTCAAATAACAAAATAAGAAGTGGTACCCCTAAAAGATTCTTGATCTACAATATTTTCCTCTCAAAACCTTTAACAATACCTGGGCACCAATAGCTCATATCTGTAATCCTAGCAAATAAGGAGGCTGAGATCTGAGAATCACAGTTCAAAGCTAGCCCAGACAGGAAAGTCCATGAGACTCTTATCTCCAATAAACCACCAGAAAACTGGAGGTAGTGCTGTGGCTCCAGCTGTAGAGTACTTGCCTTGAGCTGAAGAGCTGAGGGCCAGCACCAGGCACAGAGTTCAAGCCCATGACAAACTTTAACAATTAAACATTGACTATTAGCAAGATAGAGCATCAACTTTGTATTTTATTACTGCTCCTATTATTTTCTGAAATTCTCTTTTCTCCATTGTTTTACTTTCTCAAACACACTCACATACACACACACACATGCACACAACAGAGAAAAAGAGAGAAAGAGAGAGGAATAGTTATAGACATTCTTTTACTCTCTTGATGAATCTTTCCTGATTTTCATAAGTAAAAGTAAGTTTGTGTTC
Organism: Dipodomys merriami; assembly: GCF_024711535.1. NCBI lineage: Eukaryota > Metazoa > Chordata > Mammalia > Rodentia > Heteromyidae > Dipodomys > Dipodomys merriami. The sequence goes on from NW_027202270.1 coordinate 106,871,579, forward strand.
AGTGTTCTTATTAACTTTGATAGCTTGGTTTATAGTCTCCTATACAATATCTGCCAATCTTCTCTTTTGTGTGTTATTTCATGTCTTCTTTCCTAGATCTTAGGCTATTTAAAAGCAGAGGACTAGGATATTACTATGCTTCTGTAACTTATAAAGATCAATGCCTAGCCCATGTGGCTAGTTAATACATGTACATTGGAAAATGAACTCACTGAACTATGGTTGTAGCCCTGCCCTCAATGAGCTGATGTTATCTCAAAAAGGATTTCCGTTAGACTTGGCTGCCAAAAAGTTTCTCTTGTACTTTCTGATTTTGGCAAAAGAAGAAAGTAAAGGTATGACTGACTTTTCCATGAAACTAAATTTGTTCAATTTAAAGGAAAGCTTTCTATTTTAGGTTTCTACACCTCCTACTTGTGGACAATTAAAACTTGTTTATGGTGTGAGATGGAGAGGAGAGGTGCTTATTTGTTAGAAGTATAAATTTTTAGAGCCTTTATATTAGTCTCTCTGACTTCTTCTTAATTTTTCCCTGGACCATGAAAACTAGTATTAGGGAAATTTCTGATCTGGTTTCACATTACATCCCCAAATTACAAGACTAAAGGTTCAAGGATTCTAGTGTTCCTTGGTATAGTGTAAAGAATAATAGAATGAGATAGAAGGGAAGTGATGCCAGTCCTAGACAACCTAGTAACTACAGGTAGAACATGGGTTGCAGGAGTGTGAAGTCAGCTAAGTATGTATACCTCAGGGCTGTTTTGGTAGTTGTAAGAGCCACTTAAGTAACCAACTTGCACATTTTTGTAGTTTTAATGGAGTCTCTAAAAGCAAGGCATTGTTTTAATTTTGGTAATCTTTATTTTATCATTTACAGAATTTCCTTTACAGCCCTTTATTTCTGATCTAAGAACAAGTTTATGCTTTTTTTAATTTAGGATCTGAAATACCAATTGTTCTTCATCCTTCTAGTGACATTGATTTGATTATATATCATAAACTGTGCAGCAGGATTTTTATTGTCAGTTTAAAATGAAATAATAGCTTAAGCCTCAGAATGACACAGTGAAATGATATAATGGCATCATTTATTTTGGGGGAATGTGCAGATGGGTGGCCTGAGAGTTGGACTTTAAATGTGAAATGGACTTACCTTACATGGATATTCTACATGAAGGATTATTTCTACTTTGACTTTGCATGAGGCAAACCAAGAGAAATGGGGATGATTTCCTTTATTTTCCCAAGTAATGACACATCTACTCTGTATAAAGACGTGTTGCCAAAACATTGTCTTGCAGGAGGAAATTGTAAAATCTGAGCTGAACCACTTATTCTACTTTCTTCTGTCAGTCTAAAGAAGAAGGCAGAGTACAGCCAGTACAACATTTACAGTTGAAGAAATTTGTCTTTGGACCTCTATCTTTACATAAAGCTTAATTTCCTTTCCTGAAGAAATGGGCATTTCCATTTGATTTTAACTCTCAGGTCCACTGGCCTTTGCTGCTCCTTGCCTTTGTTCAGTTGGCTAATGAGGTACCACCCTGTCTTCCCTCCCAGGAAGCTAGTGCCACAGGCTCCTGAATAAACCTTTTATCCTTTGTTTCTGTTCTAATAAAATCTCCTCTTTTAGACTGTTGATCTCAGCTAGATGTTAGAAAAAGGGCAATAAAATAAATTCACACTGTTTTCATTGCTAATACCTGACATTGGTTTAGTTACTCCCAGTTTTATTTATAAAATCAAACCAATGTTGGGCCAATGTTGGGCTCACAAGGAAGGGAGCTTTCCCACCCACCTCATCTACTAGAGAGCAACTTCATTTCACATCTAATGAGTCTCTCTTCCTGAATAGTAAGTGGATCACTTCCTTTAAAGATTAGAGATTGCTATGAATCAAAGCTGAATATTACTGGGCGCTGGTGGTTTATGACTGGCACCAAAAACCAAACCAAACCAAACCCAACCTCACCAAACAAACCAACCAATCACAAAAACTTCTGATATTGTGTTTACAGAAGATTCCCAAACTGGAAGATAAATGAAAATTTAATCTTATATATCCTACGATGCCAAATGATAATCTGGGGTGGGACTACAAAGGGTAGTTTGAAATGGAGCCTTTGTATACAAAGTGATTTAAAACAAGTAATAGAAGATTAATTGGTACAAAAGTGGAGATAGAATAAAGGAGAAAGGAATCTTGGTCTCAATTGTATGGTGTTCTTAATCATTGTTTACAAAATATCAGGGTCTCAAAAATAAGGGATGCAGTCCCTGAAATAAGGACATGCACTATCTAGTTAGCAAATAAGCAAATAGACAATTGTCATATGTATGTGTAACAAATACTATGGTAGAGATAAGCATAGTATTTGGAGGACTCAGTGACATTTAATGAAGACTGGGAGGAGAAAGACAGGGAAATGATTCTAAAAAGTTTTAATTGAGTAAATTAACTTGAACTAGATTTAGGAGAATGAATAAAGATTAACTAGAGGTATTAAAACATGGACCTTTTCTTTTGTCTTGTTCTGTATCTTAATTAGAAAGTAATTAGTCTTGAATTTGTCCACTTACTTGTTTTTTAAAAAGTATTTCCTAAGCTTACATACATAAATTAAAGGTTATAAAAGGGAATGCAGTAAAGGCTGGAAAGCTTTTAGACTTCTTTTGAATACCCAACTGTGTATGCACTTTGGTAATTATGGGCTCAATTACTCATGTGTACATTCCACCAGTTCTACAAATGTGGTTAAAGGAGAAGAGTGCAGTGAGCTCAGCCAGAGACCATTTAAAGTGGCTCAGCACTCATTAGCTACAAAGCTCTAAATTAAAACTAGCCAGGTAAATTAGAAACATGAATGTAAGACCCAGGGCTGGCCATACATTATAGTATCTATTTGGTCTCTTACTACTGTGGATTCATAGGAATATATCAAGAAGTTATGGAAACCCTCAAATGAAATTTATGTATCTATCTTGAGAAAAATTTTACTGAAAGATTTACAATATAGTTAATAGTAAAATATAAATGGATAGAAAGCAGTCCATAATGGACTTTTTAAGTGCTATTCTCTGTTTCTCTCTTTGTCTCTGTCTCTTCTATGCTTCTTGGTTAATTTAAGTAGAATATCCTGGAAAAATCTAAACCTTTCAAAGGTATACAAGGAAACAACTAAGCTATGGGGCATTGATTTAACATCTTTTCTTCTTTGTTTTTAGAAATGTTTAAAATGCTGTTATTTGGACTTGCAACTCATCTTTTACTTCTTGTAATCGCTATAATTTAAAGTTTTCTTAGAAAGGAACATTTCACTTCATTCAACTTTCCTTTTCTTGACATTTGCTTTCACTTCTTCTTTGTCACATTCAGTTAAATCACAAAATCTTATGGAAAAAGTATGAAAAAAAAGACAGCTAAAGGTACATTACTCAGCTTGTGTCACTCAGGATCAACTCTTGGCTTGAATAATTTGTTGGGTTTCTTTATTTTCTTTTTTGAGTGGATTCCAAAATGCAAAGATTTGACATGACTCTGAACACAACTGAGAAATTTTAAGAAACAAAATGAATGTGAGGAGAGCCAGTCCACAATAACTGACCCAAGAAGCATTAGGTTCTTTTAAGCAGAGTGACACAGTTTTAAGTGTTTGGAGCTGAAAATACAGGGTCTTCACATTTTTCTTCCTATCTTTGTGTTCATAGTGTCTTCTACTTGAATCTGATAACCAATGTCCAATGACATTCTCAAAAGCTAGGCAAAATCACTAATTCAGAGTTGGGCAACTCTAACTAGCACCATTTTTCTATTGCTATCACTCCCTACCAATCTACCTACCTACCTTGCTCTCAGATTTGAAAAAAAAAAGCAAATAATGAGAAGGGTTGCTTAAACACCTAAAGATAGATGAGGAAATCCTCTTTGTGTTTTGTTTCCACCCCCATAGTACACTAAATATCACCAACACGAATTTGAAAACAGAGAATAAACACAGCTGGAATTTTTCAAATGCAATGCTCTTACAATGGTTATTCAAATTACAGGGCAAAATGTATTATGAAAAAGATATGAAGAAAATAATTTTTCAATATGCCACCTTTAAATTTAGCAAAGAAGTATGACACATTGAAACATTTTAAACAAATGAAAGGAGGCCTAAATAAGTGGGAAGATCTCCTGATTTGGACTACTTAATATTGTAAAAATAGTACTCTTTCCTGTCTTATATAACTTTAACTGAATACCTGAGAAGTAGAAAGTGATAAGACCAAAGGATCCAACACTGTGTGAAGCTCCTTTTACTAGGGCTGTAATCCCATTCCTGAAGGAAGAGATGCCAGGACTTAACCACTACCCTGTGATGCATCACCTCTTAATACTTCTGAACTGGAGATTCCCAATGCATTGTCATATGAATTTGGGAGGGTATTAAACATATGACTCCACTAAGTGATCTTCAGATTGAACATAATCTCAAACTATTACGTGTTTCTTTTTTTTTTTATAGAAATGAACAAATTCAAATAGAATTTAAAAAAAAGAAATTACAGTCTAAAATTTTTCCCAGGGCTAGGAAGCTGGCTCAGTGGTAGAGTGCTTGCTTTGCATGCATGAGGCCCTAGGTTCGATTCTTCAACACCTCATATACAGAAAAAGCTGGAAGTGGTGCTGTGGCTCAAGTAGTAAAGCACTAGCTTTGAGCTGAAGAGCTGAGGGACAGTGCCCAGGTCCAGAGTTCAAACCCCATGACATACCAAAAACAAAACAAAACTAAACAAACAAACAGAATACAAAAATTCTATGGCCTTATCTTGAAAAGGATAACTTGGCCCAAATTCTCATTGATGTTATGGCCTTCTATCAAGGTGTATATTTCACATTTTATCAACACGAGGAGAAAGGCATTGACATTTACTTGGCCATACCACAGATAACAATGAAAGAAAGCAGATTGGTTCCTTCTAAAAGGGAATTTGGCAGATATAATTTGAAGGATTAGCACAGATTTTACTACTGAACTACTTTATCATGAAGACATACCTAGGATTAAATATATCTTACCCATAATTTGTACCCCTGGAACTCATGAAAATAGACACAAAGTGTATTTTGTCTGGTAGTGTATAAGATACCAGCTGGAACAGTGTATGAGGTACAAAGGTGAGTCATTCAGTCTGTAGGATTCTCCTTGGGAGGTATATGGAAGTGTCAGAAGTGGCATTTTCAAGTGCTTTATACATATGTGTAGTACACATGTGCAATGATATGTGTGCATGTATGTGTTTCATTGTCTGTTAAGTATATTAATTAAGCATTAAAATATAAAGATAAGGCATTAACATTAAATGAAAACACTAAACCTTCTAATGAACTTATTATTGTAATTAGTGTTAATATATTCATGGTACAACTTAACAGTTCAGAAACTCATAATATTCATAAATGAGCAACAGTCCTGGGTGATTACCAAGTATGTCAGAGAAGCAAGAAGGCAAACATGTTTTTTCTTTATATTTCTTCTTTTTTAAAAATTCTATTTCTTTTTTACAAATATGTTTTTTATTATAAAAATAGTATACAGAAGGGTTAGTTACATGAGTAAGGTAGTGAGTACATTTCCTATCAAGCATTGTTGCCTCCTCCTTTGTTTTTCCCCTACCATCTCTTCCCTCCCCTCCTTCCTAACTCCTCCTTCCCTCCCCCCACAAGTTGTAAAGTTTGTTTAAAACATAGTGATGATGTTAAGTGAAATGAACCCCAAGACAGGGACACAAGTGGTTTTTGCTTTCTTGCTATTATTTTTAACGTACTTATCATGCACTATATGATTTTTGTTTCTTTTGTATGTTCTTCCTCCATGGAATAACTCCTGTTTTCACTGTATTTGATTCCGGTGCCCTGCATCTTATATATATACTTTTCTAATTTGGGGAGGGGAAGGGAAAAAACAAAATGCTTAAATAGGGATACAGGTTGACCCATTGTAACAATGAGATGTACAAGGCACTATATTGAGAACATTTTTAATGTGATATTCACTGCTTTGACCAATTTAAAATGTAGCTGCTTAAGACACTGGTTTTTAGAACTATGTTGGTCATTTTTGTTCATATAGTATTGTTATAAATAATGACAGGCTGAGCACTGGTGGCTCACATCTGTAATCTTAGCTACTCAGGAGGCTGAGATTCGAGGATCAAGGTTTGAAGCTTGCCTGGGAAGGAAAATCTCTGAGACCTTATCTCCAATTAACCACTGGAAAAATGGAAGTAGAGCTGTGACTCTAAGTGGTAGAGTTCTACCCTTGAGTCAAAAAGCTCTGGGACAGCACCTACACCCTGAGTTCAAGCCCCACAACAAATAATGAGTTCATTCATGCAGACTTGCTGTCTTCAGAATTCATTGTCTCTGCTTTGCTTTAGTTTTTATTCTTGTTGCTATTTTGTTTTCTTGTCTCACCCTTCTTGTATTGAGATTCTAGTATTGTTTACACTGGTATTCGCTCTTGAAATTTTCCACTAACCAGGTTCCTTCGGGCATTTTTATTTCTTCCAGTTTTCGTATTTTTTTCCAAGCATCATCTTGCTGGAGTTCAATCAAATAAATATGGTTAACTGATTCCCTGAAAACTCTTTATTGCCATGGACAATTTGGAGTTGGAAACATGCATCTATTTCACGTTCCCCTCGCATGCACACAGAGAAAATGCAGTCCTTTCAAAGAGTTTACATTGAATGGGTGTAGACTGAGGGAAAGGTTTCCTTGGAAACACTAAATATGGAAAGCTTTCATGTCTGCCTGCTCATCAGCTAAGGATTGATAGCTGTTTGCAGAAATAGTTCATTTCCAAACAATGTACATTGTTAGTAGCACAAAGCACAAAAACATCCAACTTGCTTTGCTGGTTTCAGTGACGGGGATGAGAAGATTTAATGTGCTTCATACAAAGCATTTTTTTAATAATCTTAAAATATTATGATGGAATATAAGCATTTTCTTTTCTAGTTGTTTCATTAGGGGTTTGCATTCATGTAGATAGACTTGATAACACACAATAAAAGGATTTCCTTTTTTTTTTTGCTTTAGCATTATTAATTAAACGAAATACTGTGGTACTTACTGATTCTTAGTAAATATTTGATCTTACTGGACTCAAGGAAAGTCATAATTCATGTTTGTACAAAACAGATTAAATTTCTTGAGTACTGATGTATTTGTTGATAGGTTAAAATCAGCGTGAAATTATTTCATCTTATTATTTCCCCTTATGATGCAGATGACGTTAGTGAATAAATTTTCTCATGTTTGCAATAGTACTTTCAGAGATTTTTTTCAAGTGAATTCCTTAGACTTATTCATTTCTTTTTTCCTCTCTATTTGTTATTGTCTAGAATATTTTTGATTGACTTAATAAAAGACAAAATCTATGCTAGGCAAAGAATGTATCAGTTTAAACTGTACTTAAAATGTCAAGTGAGATAGTTGCTATACACGGTAAAAATAAATACATAATTTTAATAAGCAAGCAATTAAAGCAAGGACATTCACAAAACCTCCAGCAATCTAATCTATTGGTCTAAAGTGGGAAATAGATTTAAGGAAAGGAAGAAAAGGTAACAAGGGAATCTTGGAATCCAAAACGTGGCATTTAGTAGATTTTGGTGTCTGTGTACTCATTCCATTTTGGTAGTTCTTAATCTAGCCTCCATTAAGATCCAGTTATTTTAAACTTTAATTATATAGGTCTTACATGGGACACTTTCCTGCCAGTTATTTTCATACAAATGCATAAGAATTATTCTTTCATTGTTGGATTTCCCTCCCACCTCCCAAGTTGGGAAAGAATATTTGAATATTATACGTCACAAGTCAGCATGATGAGGCATACTATTCTTTGTCAAACCTAATCAAAGCTAAGTACTGTGTCTCTGTTAAAAATAAAATCTCAATCTCAATTTCCCCCCTTTTTTTTAAGACTAGCTCCATCCATCCATCCAGAGATCCTAAGGCACTTAATAATCAAACTTTTTAAAATATATATTTTTAAATATTTATTTATTTATTTTGTTGGTAGTGGGGCTTGAACTCTGGGCCTGGGTGCTGTCCCTGTACTTGTCAGCTCAAGGCCAGCGCTCTACTGCTTGAGCCATTGCAACAATGAGATGTACAAGATGTCATGTGGAAAAATGAACTTTACAACTTTGGCAGGGAGGGGGGAAGATGGGGGTGGGTTGGGGTAGGGGGGAGGGGGAAGGAAATGGGAGGGCAGGGATGGTAAGGGGAAACAAAGGGGGAGGCAACAACATTTGATAAGAAATGTACTCATTACCTTTATGTCATTTGTGGGGAAATGAATGGTCCTAAAGAAGTCGTTTAAGGATTCAGGTGGACCTGTTGCAACAATGAGAAGTACAAAATGTCATGTCAAAACCAGCTTTACAATGTCGGTGTGGGGGGGGGGGGAAGGGGGGTATGATTGGGTGGGGGGGAGGGGGGAGGCTGGGAAGGGAGGTGAAGGGTAAACAAAGGAGGAGGCTGCAATGCTTGGTAAGAAATGTATGCATTATCCCGCCCATGTAATTGTAACCCCTCTGTACAGTATGTTCTCAAATAAAATAAAATAAAATATTAAAAAAAAAGAAAGTTACATTAAGTGTAGTAACTCGTTCAGAGAGACAAATAGCACATGTTTTCTTTTATATGTGGAAGTTAGATCTAAAATACAAATATACATAATAACATATACAGGGTTATATGCATATACACACTAACTAAAGAAGAACATACTTAGGGGAGGAGTAAACTGATGTAACTCCTTTGAACAACTAAAGAACTGTTCAAACAATAAGTACCACGAAGCTGAAACATGTTTTGTGGGGAAGGGGACAGCAGTGAGAGGGGAGTAAAGCAAATGAGAGAGATGATGAGCAAATGCAGTCATTATTTTTAATGTACACTGTCAAAAACTGAATGCATAACTTAAAGGTAGAGATAGGATGGGGAAAGAAGGAGGAGAATGATGAAAAGCTAACATTGATCAAGGAGCCTATACATAAAACCTTATTTTTTTAAACAACAACAACAATAATCTTTTGTTTCCATTTCTTGGAATTCATTTCAAGATATTATTTTATATGATCATATGAATATAGCTATTGAACCTTTGTGATCCTCTCCTAAGAATATTCTCCTTTGGTCTTACTATGTCAATGTCTAGAAACCTATATAATTTTTCATGTCCATATATATGTATATATATTTTTTAATTTTACCATCCAGTGTGTTTATTTGTAGATTTATAGGCACACTCTAGTTACCACAAATGAGGTAAACCATGCAACATATGTTTCTTTGGGTCTGTTTTATTTCACTTAATATAACTTTTTTCCAAGTCTTTCAATTTCTTTATAAATGGGATAGTATCATTCTTTCTGATGAAGGCATATAATTTTGTTGTGTATCTATACCATATTTTCTTGATCCATTCTGAGAGGCATCTGGGTTGATTCCTTATCATGACTATGGTAAACAGTGCTGCAATGGACATGGTTGTGCTGGTAGCTTTAGTGTGGCCGTATTTGTAATCTTTTGGGTAAATGCCCAGGAGTTAAGTTGCTGGGTAATAGGTAAGCTCTATGTTTAATCTTTTGAGAAACTTCCATACTGCTTTCCAGTGCATGACCTGACATTTTAAAATTTGCATTTGTACATTAATTGCATAGATTGATTATACATCATGATTTTAGCCAAATGCAATGGATGTTTTTCTTGCAATATAAACTTTCAATTTTTATTATTATACATTTATGCTATAAAGGATAAAATTAGAATCTTATACATAATTACAAATGAAAATACAAATGAAAATACTACACATGTACACACAAAGCCTACTGGAGAGAATTGAGGGACTACAATTTTATTTTATTTATTTTTTTGAGTTTATAGTTTTTTTCTTCTTTTTTAAAATTTTATTTTATTCTAAAGATGCTGTAAAGAGGGCTTAGAGTTACATGAGCAAGGTAATCAGTACATTTCTTGTCCAGCTTGTTACCCCTCCTTTGTTGTTCTCAAATTATCCATTTCCTCCCCCATCTCCCTCACTGTTCTCCCCACCCCCAATGTTGTAAAGTTCATTTCTAACATAGTGTCTTTTTAAATATATGTTATTATCTTTAAGTAGTTGTACAAAGGGGTTACATTGAAAATGGTAACCACAGTTGTCATTCAACCACAATCTTAGAGACATTTACTATAACTTAGAATTTAATATTTTATTTGTGATCGTTTGGGTAAATGCCCAATAGTGGGATTGCTGGATCATAGGGGAGCTCTATGTGGAGTCTTTTGAGGAACCTCCATACTGCTTTCCAAAGTGGTTGAACAAGATTATACTCCCACCAACAATGAAGTATGGTTCCCTTACAGCCACATCCCCTCCAGCATCTGTTGTTATTAGATTTCTTGATTATAGCCATTCTAACTGGGTTGAGGTGGAATCTCAAAGATGTTTTGATTTGTATTTGTTTTATGGCTAGAGAAGTTGAGCATTTATTTCTTCATGTTTCGATTGGCCATTCTTATTTCCTCTTCAGAGAAGTCTCTTTTTAAATCTTTAGCCCACTTATTAATGGGGCAGTTGTTTCTTTGAGGATTTGTTGTTGGAGGATTTAATTTTTTGAGTACTAATTATATTTTAGATATAAGACTGTTTCCCATTGTATGGCTAGTGAAGATCTTCTCCCAATCCGTGGGCTTTCTATTGGTCTTGCTAGCTATGTCCTTTCCATGCAGAAGCTCTGCAGTTTCATGCAATCCCATTTGTCTAATCTTTCTTTGGTTTGTTGTGTTTCTGGGTCTCTATTAAGAAAATTTTGGCTTGTGCCAAGGAGCCCTAGAGTTTCTCCTATTCCTTCCTGTAATGTTTCAAGGTGTCTGCTTTTAGCTACCAGCACAACTATGTTTATTGCAGCATTATTCACCATAGCTAAGATATGGAACCAACCCAGGTGCCCCTCAGTAGATGAATGGATCAAGAAAATGTGATATATATGTATATACACACACAATGGAATTCTATGCCTCCATCAGAAAGAAGGACACAGCCCTTTTTTGGTTAGGAAATGGAAAGACTTGGAAAAAATTATATTAAGTGGAGTAAGCCAGTCCCAAAGAAACATAGGTCCATGGTTTTCCTTATTTGCAATAACTAGTATATGTCTAGGACAAGCAGAAAAGGTCAAAAGCTATGTACATATGACCATATAAGATGATGCTATATGAAATTAACCCCAAGATAGGGACACAAGTTTACTTGTTGCTGTTGTTTTTAATGTACTTATAACATACTATGTTTTTTTAAATGAGTTTTTTTTGGGGGAAAATACTGTACAGAGGGGTTACAGTTACATGAGCAAGGTAATGAGTACCTTTCTTATCAAGCATTGCTGCCTCCTTCTTTGTTTTCCCCTACCATCTCTTCCCTCCCATCTCCACAACTACATTCTTCCCCACTTCCCCCCAACGCTCAAGACAGCGCCTCGTACATCTCATTGTTGCAATGGGTCAACCTGTATCCCTATTTAAACAATTTGTTTTTTCTCTTCCACTCCCCAAATAATACCAACATCGAATACAGTGAAAACAGGGGTTATACCATGGGGGAGGGACATACAAAGCAACAAAAAAATCACCTTATAAATATGTTAGAAACAATAGCAAGAAAGAAAAGACCACTTGTGTCCTTATCTTGGGGATCATTTTGCTTAACATCATCTTATCTGACCTTTTCTGCTTGTCTCAGATGTATACTAGTTATTGCAAATAAGGGAAACCATGGGACTTATGTTTCTTTGTGCCTGGCTTACTTTACTGAATATAATTTTTTCCAAGTCTTTCCATTTCCTAACGAATGGGGCAATGTCATTCTTTCTGATGGAGGAATAGAGTTCCATTGTGTATATATACCACATTTCTTTTGTATGCTCTTCTCCCATGCTATAACCCCTGTTTTCACTGTATTTGATGCCAGTGACCACATATTGTATATACATTTTCCTAATTTGGAGAGGGGAGGGGAAATAACAAAATGCTGAAATAAGGATACAGGTCGACCCATTGTAACAATGAGATGTGCATGGCACTATGTTGAAAATTAACTTTACAACTTCGGGGTGGGGGGAGGGAGGAGTTGGGGAGGGAGGAGTTGGGGAGGTAGGGAAGGAAAGGATGGTAGGGGAAACAACAAAGGAAGGGGTAACAATGTTCAATATGAAATGTACTCATTACCTTACTCATGTGACTGTAACCCTTCTGCACAGTATCTTTACAATAAAATATACATTAAAATAATTTAATATTTTATATTTAATTTTTGCCATTTGATATTTATTTCCTTACAGTATGAGATTAATAGAAGCTTCCATTTATGGAAAGTCTGTGAGTTATTTCAATATATAGTCTTTTCTGTTCCTAAAATTAAATAGTGGTCATTGGAAGGTTGCCTAACTAGAAAGAATGGCACATGGCTCAGTAAAAGAAGATAAAAAAGACAAGTTTCCTTTGGCTGAGATAATGAAAAATGTAGACTAGAAATGCAGAAATTTTGTCCTCTTGTTGTTTGCCCTCTTCTTCTTTCACAGATCCACTTTTTGTTCACAGTATTTTTTTCCAGTTGGAAAATTGAGTTGCTAAGGTGAAAAAGATTTCTATGATTGTAATATAACATTAAAATGGATTATCATAATCTTTTCATTTACTATATGCTTCTATTTGGAAGAAAATGGAAATAGAAGGACTTACCCTTTGTGGAGATTAAATGCCTAAAATGACTAACAAATCTTACTGCTTGCTAACTTGAACTAAAACTGAAATCAATTCTTCTCCATTTTTTTTCCACAATAACTTTTTTGCAATTAAATGTTTTCAAATTTGCTTTTATCAAGCACATCCTTTTAAAGAACTACATTGCTAGATTAGTATTCTTCCTGTGATTTGTATTAAAACCATACTATTTGAATCACTTCATGGACACAATTGTTGAAGCCACAGGACAGAGCAGAGATAGAATAGATTGGTTATTTTAACTAGCTAACACTCACCCAGGCTTCTTTGACAATTCACAACATATAATACATTCCTGCAAAGTAATTAGATATAAATAGTATGTGCCCTAAGAATGTGACTTGATTAGCATTCCTTGCAGACAATTGAGTTATCTAAATTTAACTCAGGTTTACTATTATCTAGGTCACTTATCTAGGAATAAGACTGTGAAAACTTTGCCTTGATTTGGTGTACTGCTAATCAGAGTCTACTTTTTTCTTTCTCTATCTCTGCTTCTCAGTGTCTATCAGGTACTGTTTTACTGCTCTCATCTGCTTTTGGGTTTTCTTTCTTTGAGACTGTCATCTCCATCTTATCAGTCTTCTTGATCCTCTTCTGTCCTGGAGGATTGCTGAATATTAGCTTAGCTACTCTCAGCTCTCTACTAGATATATAAAGTAGGCCAAAGGATATCTTGGAGTGAGCTTCATACCATGAAATCACCAGCATTGGGGTCAGTTTGCTAAGCAGAGATGGCTCAAGTATGGAAGCTCAAACCATGGTGAAGGACACAAAATCTGTGCAAAGTAGTAATGGCTGAGCTCGATCTGCAGATATGACAGCAAAGCAGCAAGTGTTCAGGCACCACCATCAAGAGAAAAGCTAAAATTTCACTGAAATGAAGCAGAGATTTTGAAGCCAAGTTTCTATACATAACTACTTACGTAAGTGAAAAAAATGTAAATTGACCACACATCCTGCCAAAGTAGACAGTGCCCTTAAACGAAAAGGAAAAGAGTACAACAAAGACTTCTCACATCGCTGATATGTAGGCTAAACTTAAAAACCAACTTATTGTGGTAAGAGCACTACATGTGATGTCATCTCTGAACCAGTTTTCTTTCTTTTTTTTCCCCTCTTTTTTCTTATGCTGGTTCTGGGGCTTGAACTCAGGATCTCATACTCTTGCTTGACTTTTTCTATTCACAGTTGGCTTTCTACCACTTGAGCTACACCTCCAGCCCAGCTTTTTGACTAGTTAGTGAAATGGAATATTTTTGGCTTTTCTGCCTGAGCTAGCCTTGAACCTCAATCCTCATATTTCAGCCACCTGAGTAACTAGAATTACAGAAGTGAGCCATCTGTACCCAGTCTCTTACCAGATTTTTTTGGGGGGTCTGGTTGTGGGGCCTGATCTCTGGGCCTGGGCACTGTCCTTTAGCTCTTCAGCTCAAGGCTAGCACTCTACTACTTGAGCCACAGGGCCACTTCTGGCTTTTTTTTTTTTTTTTTTTTTGCTTATGTGGTGCTGAGGAATCGAACCCAGGGCCTCATGCATGCAAGGCAAGCGCTCTACCACTGAGCCACCTTCCCAGCCCTCTTACCGGATTTTTAAGTGTATAATACAGTATTATTAAGTATAGGCACTACATCATCCAAACTTTAGAACTCTTGCAAAACAAATTTTATGGTTATTAATTAGCAACTCTTCCTTTCTTTCTCTCCTCTGTCCCTAGAAAGCAATATTCTTCTTTCTGCTCTTATGAGTCTGATTATTTTAGATAATTCCTGTAAGTAGAATCAAGTATTTGTCCTACTGTGACCAAATCAGTTCACTTACCATTTTGTTCTTAAGTTCAGCCATATTACCTGACATAACACATTCCTCAATCCAAACAGTACTCTTTTATGCACATATATATCCCTTTTCTTTATCCATCTTTCTGTAGGTGGACACTTACGTTGATTCTATATCTTGGCTATTGTAAGCATTGCTGGAATAAAGAGGGGAATGCTAATGTATCTTCAAAATTTTGATTTTGCAATATTGCAAAGTTATGAAACCATGAATAAAAGAAGTCTATTTGGTGAGGCAGTCGGCAAGAGCTGGCTGGAGAATGTGCAGCATTGGCCTCCTTGAGATGCCTGAATTCTTTGCCACCACTTTGGAATTTACAGGTGTTGATTCTCAGTAAGAGCAAATAGATGTAACTCCTAGATGTTGGAAAACTACGGAGATAAAATAAGAGGTAGGATGTTGGATGAAGCCAGACAAAGAAACTATATTTGGAGGAGAACTATAAGACATATACTTATGTTAAATTGACAAAATAAATCATTAAAGTGGAAAACATAGACCATAGACCCCAAATTGCAATAATAATTTAAGTGTGAAAGTACATACAAAACATACATATAATACATTGCTAATGTATAGACATCATAGACCCATTATAGTAGCTATTTTGGGACTGTCAAAATAAAATAACTTCTGATTCTGTTTTGTGGAAGAAGATGAAATATAAACTGGGGAATGAACAAAGTTCAGAATTGAAATTGGTTGTGAAAATAAAAAATCTGGCACAGTCTTGAAGTGTGGGTGTTGCTTCAATGAATTTTAGTTATACTTTTCAGAATGACAGATTTTTCCAGATCTGTCAGGCCAGAAATATGTAATGAGTACTTACATGTTGCCAGGTACTGTTTTAAGCAGTGAATAATTCAAGAGTTCCTGCATCCAGAAGTTATATTGGCCCAGATTTTCGGGCATTGAAACACATATATTTGTGCAAAATAGGGCATCCTATGGGAGGGGAGCATTTAGGTGCCACGAGGAAAGGTATCTCTGAGGAGGTTGAATGGGAGTTCCTTCAGTCCATTGTGCAAACATCCTGGGAAACAACATCCCTAACAGAAATAACAGCAGAATGAAAGATCTGTAAATGAGAACAACATTTGCTTGTTAGGGGACAGAAATAAGAACAGTGTGGCAAAAATATAGGGAAAAGTGGAAAGAAATTAGACCAGAGAAGGGGGTATGCTCCAGATTGTATAAGATATTCAAAGACAATGAAGTTTTTAATTAATATTAGAATAAGATAGCCATGGTAAATTTTAACAGAAGGAAGAAAATAGTCATATGAGGTTAGGAAAATATTGTGGAGGTAGGATCACTGAGGATTAAGAGTGAAATAGAAAAATACCTGTTGTAAATTAATGCAATATTCCAAGTGCAAGATGAGAATGGTTGGAAGTAAAATTATGCCAGTAGAGGAGGTGAAAAATGACCCATAAAGGCTGTACATTTGAGATATAGAGGAGTTACTGGTGAATTTATTGTGCTCAAAGAAGAGTATAGAAAGAACAACCAAAAATTTTAAGTTTTACATGCATTAGGAATGGTATGCCATTTCTTTGTAGGGAGAAGTTTAGGAAAATAACATTTTTATGACAGAAAGTATGATGTGCTTAGGCTTTGTTAAAATGTAGGAAATAGAGAATGTAGCAAATTGAACTAGTCTCTCTCTCATATATATGTATATATGCATATATGTATATATACATACATATGGACCATCATCAGTTTAAATATTTATAGTTGTTAAATGGGAAAAAGCCTTATAAAGATGAATGTCACCAAGAAAAATGCCAAGAAGAGCCCTTTGGGGCAAGTCAACAATATGAAAAGTGAGGACAAGCCAACAAAGGCAACTGAGAAAGTATGTGCAGTAAAATAGTAGAAAAGCCTAAATGCAATTATCTAGCATTCTATGAACATTTTCAACAAGGAAATATTCAAGTAAAAATACTGAGAAGTAGAAGAGGTTGAAGATGAAGCCAACCACCTGGAAGCTATTAACTTATCTTCTAAAGTGATGATCTTTCCTTTTTCAGTCATTTAATTTCTCCATGTTGGTAGAACCCCAGCTCATTCTCAGGAGAGCAATCTCTGCTCAAGGTCAGTATCCATGCTCTGGATCTCCCTGAATATTTTGTGCCTTATAGCCTGTTTGTTGGGTGACTTCTCATTAGCTGGGATGACTATGATTGAAGATATTAGTGCTTCAGTTGATGACCCAACATATTTGATAAATTTTATCAACAATATCTCAATAATCCTGTGGGAGGAGGAAGCAATGGATACCTTTTATTTGCAAAACAGCTGAATCCTGTGAATTCTACAGAGGTTTAGTGGAGTTGTAGATCTAAGTTTGTAGTGACAGGTCAATCTCTTACAGTGAGTTTGACTGCTTCCCTCTATATAGTATTGATGGTTAAGAGAGGAAAGACTCTTATATTCATACTACTCATTCTCAGGGTCCAGACATACCTTTTAGGTATTCTTGCTTTAGCTGTGGATTGGCTTAAGTGTTCCTAACCTTTTTCATGTCATTTCACATATTGAACGTGGTAGTGTAGCTTGGTGCTCAGGGGAGTAAATACATCAGGCCATCACTTGCTTGGCAACACAAGTACCCAATATTAGGAAAACCCATACATAGCACTGTAGTGTGTCAAAGAATACATTAGGAATAGTTGCATAAAAGAGACATGTTTCTTAGGATGAAGATGAGTTAGCCCTGATAAAAGAAGGCAATAAAAGTGCAAGGAAACAGGCAGAAGAAGTAGCCTGTTTACAAAAATAGTCACAATTCCGGTCAGATAGAGTTCTCCCACTTAATTCAGTACTTAATTGAAGATATGCTTGTTAATAAACATTTTAATATAGAATCAACAAATGAGCTTTGTAGAAGTCAGATATTTTGTATCTACTGAGAAAATACATTAAGGTTTCTAGTGCCTTGTGCTTAGTGAATAAATGGTGTTTGCTGGTGGTTTCTTCTACTTTTGCTAAGAAAAAAGGACAAAGAAAAATCAAAATATAAAGATAACTGTTGTAAACTGACTCTGCTCCATTCCCACTAACTTCTAATAATGGACCCATGGGCCAGAACTGGCTTATTTTCTAAATTTGAAGGTCATGGGTAAAGAGTTGCAACACCTTTGTGATTTAACAACTGTACTTTGAACTCTTTAAAGGAAAGCTGTAGAGAAACTTACTGTTGAATAGCCCAGCTAGCCAATTACTAAAAGACAACACTGGCTGCAATGAAAACTTCAGGGTGTCTGTAGGTAAAAGCATCCAAACTAGGGTATCTGTGACCAGCTGGGATTAGAAGATTAGGGTAGGGAATAATAGGGAATAATTGATAATACTAATTTATGAAAGAAACAAATTTTGTATTTGAATTCTGACACTTTAAGTTTGATGTTTAGTTTTCAGAACTTGTTTTGTTTTTATGTTCAGTTTCCTTTAGAAAATTTTATAACAATAAGGACTTTTAGGTTCCTCAAAAAACTCCACATAGAGCTCCCCTATGCCCCAGCAATCCCACTTTTGGGCATTTACCAAATGATCACAAACAAGACCATACTAAAGCTACCAGCACGACTATGTTTATTGCAGCATTATTTACCATAGCTAAGATATGAAACCAACCTAGATACCCCTCAGTAGATGAATGGATCAAGAAAATGTGGTATATATACGCAATGGAATTCTATGCCTCCATCAGAAAGCATGACATTGCCCCATTTGTTAGGAAATGGAAAGACTTGGAAAAAATTATATTAAGTGAAGTAAGCCAGGCCCAAAGAAACATAGGTCCCATGGTTTCCCTTATTTACAATAACTAGTATATGTCTGAGTCAAGCAGAAAAGGTCAGATAAATTGATGTTAAGGAATGAACCCCAAGATACGTATTCAAATGTTTTTTTTCTTTCATGAAATTGTTTGTAACATATTTATAAGATGCTTTCTTTGTTGCTTTGTATATTCCTCCCCCCATGGTATAACCCCTGCTTTCATTGTATTTGATGTTAGTATAATTTGTGGAGGGGAAGGGAAAAAACAAATCAGTTAAATAGGGAAACAGGTGGACCCATTGCAACAATGAGATGTACAAGTCATTATGTTGAAAAACGAACTTTACAACTTTGGTGGGGGAAGATGAGGATCGGGTGTGTGGGGGGTGATGGGAAGGGATGGGAAGGGGAAACAAAGGAGGAGGCAACAATGCTTGATAAGAAATGTTATCTTGCCCATGTAATTGTAACCTCCCTGTATGATATTTTCACAAAAAAAGGTGATATTTTATTGTTGGGAATCTCTCTCTCTCTCTCTCTCTCTCTCTCTCTCTCTCTCTCTCTCTCTCTCTCTCTCTCTCTCTCACACACACACACACACACACACACACATCTCTATTCATCTAACTATCTGTCATCTCGTCTACCTTCTATAACCTCTCTTTTGTCATACTAGGCTTGAGTTTAGGCCCTTGTACTTGTGGCAGGCACTCTGCCACTTGAGCCATACCTCCAACTCTTTTCATGCACTAGTTATTTTTCAGGTAGAGTCTTGCTTTATGCCTAGGCCAACCTGAACTTTGATCCTCTTACTTGTCCTTCCTTGTATCACTGGGGATGACAGAATGGCACCACACTGTGTGAGCTTCTTTTTGCCCAGTTTAGATTCAAATTGTGATCTCCAGATCTATATCACTCCAGTAGCTTGGCTTACCGTCTTAAACCCCTGTGTCCAACCAGTCCTTCTTGTTCTTGTCATCTAATACCTGGCTTTGCAGATGAGTCTTGCGGTCTTTTTTAAAATCCCAAACCTCAGCTCAATGTGCTATGCAATGTCCAACCTAGGCTTCTTAAAGAAGATACTTCAACAGTGTTGGTTATAGGACTACAGAAAATTGAATTTGAAAATTAAAAACAATTTTGGTGTCTCAACAGAGCAATGTTTTTGTCTTATTGGTGATAAATAAGGAGAAAATGTTTAAAAGTTATAGAATTTCTAACTGTTTAGACCAGTTTATGTCCTCATGTTACAGATGTAATAAAATGCCATCCTCTTTCTTCTCTTTTTGTGGAGCTGTGTTGTAAGCTCAAATCCTTCTGGATCCAGAGCCGGGGTCCAAACTGCTCTTATCGCTGGGAAGGTGGCTCAGTGGTAGAGCGCTTGCCTTGCATGCATGAGGCTGTGGGTTCGATTCCTCAGCACCACATCAACAACAACAAAAAACAACAAACTGCTCTTATCCCCACTTCACCCAACCATGCTGATCTCCATGTTCTCCATGACTTGCTTTCTCTTGCTGGATCTTATATGAATTTATTTCCAAAGAATAAGAGGTTGACTTCTTTGAGCCAAGTGAGAATAATAAAGTGTTGTCAAAACAGGAATTGTCTGGTTGTCATAGAACACAACTTTTCATTTAAATGCTATTTTTTGTTGTTTCTTACTTTGTATACTATGCTTGTTAGATACAGCATGACCAGGAATTCCTATCCTGACGCAATACTCAATGTTTGACCTGTAGGAAGCTACTGAATCTCTTCAGATACAATTCCTATATGTAAAACAAAGAGTTGAGTAAGCTTTCCATTGGATTTTTTGGGGTGAATGAGATAATTTTTAGTACAGTGTCAGACAGCAGTAAAAAGTCAGTGAGTGGTAAGCGTAACAGTGGCTCTACTCTGTTCTTATAGAAATCTAGTCATAAAATCCTTTTTGAATTGTGTTCCTTCATTTTTTTTCTTCTAAAAATAAAAGAAATCCTGTCAGATAGAGAACTGGGGCAATGTAATGTTTTAATGCAAAGACATAACATACTAGGCTTTGTCAATGAAAGATTGCTTTGAAAAAATTGGGCAAAGAAATTTTTCTTCTTGACAAGTCCAAAAACTAAAACAGTGTATTATTTGAGGTAGCTGGAACTCATTTTGAAGGATGAAATTCCATGAAGATGATGAAGACATCTATGTCCTTGGTGAGACCAAATATTTGATGGTACACCTAAAGACCAATTTGATCAACAAGAAATATGAAGAAAAAACTCAAAATGGAATAGAAGTGTGAGGGCAAACTGAGGCACCTGGAACATCCTTACATCTTTCATCTATTGACTTGACCAGAGTGATAATCTGGTTAGTTTCACTTCTCTAAGTCTCAGAGTTCTCATCTTCATTTCATTCAGCCAGTTGTTCTTACCTGGAACTGCTCAGAGAAGAAGATTCTGGGAAATGTAGTCACCAGTATAAATTCACAGACCATAAGCTGTTACACAATTTTCTTGTTATTTCTCATTGTAGAATGGACAGTAATGATCCTTCAAAAGGTATCCTCAAATCTGTGACTATCCTTTCTTATGGGACATTGTGATTCTGTAAACTTGAGATATGATTAAAGTTAAGGACTTAGAGATAAGAAAATGATTCTGGATGGGCCCAACTTAAACTTATTTTTTCCATGAACTAGAAAATATTTTACAGGCTGAAGACAATAGGCTGAATGTTATTATTATGGGAAAGATAATGCAAAGTTGAAGAAAGTCAAACAAGGCTCAGAGACAAGAAATATTTTTGGCTTCTAGAAGCTGAGAAAAGCAAGGAAACACATTTTCAGAGCTTTTGGAAAGGAATGTAGCTCTTATGATGCCTTGATTTTAGCCCAAAGCTACCTTTGTCAGATTTTTTTTTCTGGTACTGGGGCTTGAATTTAGGGCCTAGCACTTGCTTGACTTTCTTGTTCTCAGCTGGCATTCTACCACTTGAGCCAGGCCTCCAGCCCAACATTTTGCTGATTAATTAGAGATGGAGTCTAGTAGACTTTTCTGCCCAAGCTGGGTTCAAACAGACATTCTCTAGGTGTCTACCTCTACAGTAGCTAGGATTACATTCACGATCCCCTGGTGCCTAAATCTTGTTCAGATTTTTAACAAGAGGCTTATTCAAATTTGTGTTATTTTCAATGAAATTTATGTTATTTTATGACACTGAGATATGATAATTTGTTATAGCAACAGTAGAGTGTGAATATACCAGATTTTGCTTTTGTGGACACAAATGTTCTTCCTTACTTGAACATGCATTTTAGTTTCACATGTACAAAGTTACATAGGTTATATATAGAAATGGAATTGATCGTTCATAAGATACATTACCTTCACATTACTTTTAAAAGTGACACTACCACATTACAAAAACAATGACACCAAAATTTGGTGATTTATAGCGGTTGCTTGAGTTGTGGCTCTATCAGGAGATCTGTGCCATTGTTACATTAGTATTCTAATTCATTCATATTCTCTATCCCTCCCCCATCTTTCTACTTATTAATATCCCCAATATTGCAATGTTATAACTTTCCTTACAGAGGTTATATGTATCTTTTATTATGTCATTTTATATTTATGCTGTTTTAATGATTTTTTATTAGAGCATATCTCCTGTTTGCTACTGGAATATAAAAACTATCGATTGTATTATATTGATTTAAAGTGAACCAAGAAACAATCTTACCAAACTCATATTTATTCAAATAGTTTGTTTAGAAGCTTCATCAGATATTGTCTTATCATCTGTGAATAATGACAATTATTATTATTTTTCTGTCTTAACGTAGATCATTTTTTCTTTCTCTTTCCTTACTACTTATATAGGTACATCAGTACAATGCTTATTAGGAATAAATGTAGACTACTGTTGTCCATAACCTCAAAGGAGTTGTCTCTGTATTTTGCCATGAAGTAGGAGGTTTATTGTGAACTAGCTTATTTTCATAGATATCCTTTACCAGGTTAAGAAAGTTCTCCCATATTTTTAGTTTGCTGGGAGGATCTTTTTTTAAAACATAGACTTTATCTTTACAACAGTTTTGTGCTCACAGCAAAACTGAGCAGGGAGTGCAGCGTGTTCTCAGACTTCTCCTCCCCCACATTCACAGTCTCCTTGTCCTACTCACACCAGGATGGTATCACAAAATACCAGAAACTGGGTGCTTGAAACATGAGACAGTTTAATAACAGTTATTTCACACTGTTCTGAAGTCTACAAAGTCTAAGAGCAAGGAACTGGAAGATTTGGTTGCTGGTGATAAACCTTTTCCTGGGTTTTAGATGGCTACCTCTCCTCCTTCTTCTCCTGTCCACAGCAGGTGAAGAAAGAGCCAGAGAGAAAATGATAGATACACAGAGGCAGTGAGACAGAAAGAAAGGGTGGGGAGTGAGAGAGACAGAAACAGAGACAGAGACCTCTGATCTGTTCTTTAAATGGCATGAATTCCACCTTTATCTTTTTTGTTGTTGTTGTTTGTTGTGAGGCTTGAACTCTGGGCCTAGGCGCGTCCCTTAACTCTTTAGCTCAAGGCTAGCATTCTATCACTTGAACCACAGGGCCACTTCTAGCTTTTTCTGTTTATATGGTGCTGAGGAATCGAACTCAGGGTCTCATGAATGCAAGGCAAGCACTCTACCACTGAGCCACCTTCCCAGCCCCTATATTCTCTTTTCAACCAACTCACTTTCCAAAAGTACTGATACTAGCACATTGGGGATTGAGGCTTGAGAGTTTAGCATATCGTCGGGAACATAATGTAGTCCACAGCATTTGTTTGCTATTAACATCCTGCAACAGAGTGGCGTGTCGGCACCACAGATTTTCAATAACTCATCCTTATGAAAGGTTTCAAAAATGTACTTAATATATGGTGAATTTTATTATACCTTTTCCTTACATCTATCAACACGACAGCGTAGCTTTTCTCTGCCAATCTTCTGAGGTGACAGTAACATAAGCTTCTAATCTTAAATCTGCTGTGATATGTCCACTTGGTTCTGTTAGTGTTCCTTCATATGTTTTCTTTCTTTCCTTTTGTTTTTCTTTCCCTCCCTCCCTCCCTCCCTCCCTCCCTTCCTCCTTCCTTCCTTCCTTCCTTCCTTCCTTCCTTCCTTCCTTCCTTCCTTCCTTCCTTCCTTCCTTCCTTCCTTCCTCCCCTCCTTTCTTTTCTTTTTTGGTATTCTATTACGAAGGCTTGAACCTCAAGTCACAGATTTTTTTGAGGGTGTCAGGGTGGTGTTACAGCTGACATTTTACCACTTGAACCACACTTCCATTTTTGGCTTTTTGCGGGTTAATTTGAGACAAGAATGTTTCTGCCTGGGTTGGCTTTGAATAAACGTTCTCACATCTAAGTCTTCAGAGAAGCTAGAGTTATAGGTATGAATCATAGGCACGTAGCCTTTATATTATTTTAAATTTTAATTTTGACAAAATTTTGCTTTTTATATACATACATATTGGATTAGAAAGACCGAAATTTCCTTCCCACTATCCTACTTTGTAGAGTTCTTATGAAGATTATGTTAGCTTCACAGAGTAAAAACAGCAATGTTCCCTCATATTTTCTGTCTCTGGAGGAAATTTTGTAAGATAGAAATTACTTTTTCTAAAATGTTTGATAGAACAAGTTTGGGAGAGTTTGCCTATAGAGTAATAGAAGTATGCCAGTTTTTGTCTTTCTTTATGAAAAGGGTTTAGAAAATTTTATCTCTATAAAAATGTCTGTTTCATCTGAAATTTCAAAGTTGGTGCTTATTTTTTTCTTTCTAATTAGAGTTTTAGACATATCTCAAGGTTTTTGGTCTGGTTTAAAATGCTCTATTTTCAATTGTTATTTCTTCTTGCTTCCACAAGTTAATGATTTCTTAATGTTATATAGAAACAGGTATCTCTATATGTTATTGATTTTAGTTTCCTTGAAGTTAGAAAGCATGCTGTGTTTGATGTCAGTTCTTTGAAATTTATTAAGATTTGTTTTGTAGCATAGTATACAGGCAAAATTTATACAAGTTTGCCATATATATGTTCATATATATATATCAATAAGTACACATTGTTTATATCCATTTATCTAGCTCTCTATAGACAGATATGTATTGATACCCATTTCTTTCTCTGAAGCTGCTAGATATGAATGCAACTATTGATTGGAGTTTTCTTGCAGTATGTATGTTTAATTCTACCAGATAAAGTTCCCTGCAGTGACATTTACTATGAGTTTATATTTATGAATATTACTTGATCTTACTGATGGTAATTATGTGTAACATTGAATGTTGGTGGCATTAAGACTTTTTGTAAAAAAAAAAAAACAAGCAGTCTGACAAGTTGAATTGAAACCCTTCTGTGTAACTACTTAAAGATAATTTAAGAAATTAAAAAAGAAATTTAGAACAATACATTTAAACATATTCAGAAAAAAGCACAGTCAAGGAAAGTTTGATATTTAGAGACACTTGGGTACCAGAACATAGCTCTGTATAGCCAATAGCTCTGAATAAGACAGCAATATATAGTTGTTATGTTTACTTGGTGCTCAATATACATTTATGAAATTGCATTGCTTATAAACTTACAAAAATTATGAGCCATGCCAAACGGATAGCTTCTATCTATAAATACATTTTTTTCTCTTTCTTTTTTTTCTTGCTGCCTGGGAGACTTTGCTAAGGGCTATAACTTTGGCAACTTCTGTGGATTTGGCTTTGGACAGAAAGTTGGAATTGAGTATGGTGAGTGTGTTGGATTCTATATATGACTTAACAGACTCCTGCTTGATTTCTAAATATGAAATCAATACAGAAGATAAGTTGTGAGCATTTTCAGCAAAGAATTCAGTATAAGCAGCACAAAGAATCATGTGAGCAAAAATATATATTTAAAACCAAGACCTGGGAGACCTCAATTAACTTGGTACTGTGTTTATTCATGTAGTCAACAAGGAAGCAAGCTTTCGCTCTGGAATCAATGAATGAATGCTATGACAGGTGACAGACTCGGGAATTAGCCACCTAAACTTGAACTGATTTTTCACATGTAAATGGAAAGAAATGTTTATAATAATAATGAGCTTCATAGTAATTTACAAGGGATATATTGAGTTCTTACAATTTTACAGGACATCTAGGGTCTATCAAAGGAGAAAGCTTAGGTATGTCAATATATATTATACCAGAAAAGTTAAGAATCCAGTATCTACCACTATCCTATGAGACTAAGAAATCCTTTTAGTCATTATCCAGGTAAAGTCATGAATAACTTCCAGTCTTTGAAGGCAAAGAATGGTTCCATTTTTACTGACATTAGAGCCTAGATAATGCACTTAGGTCTCATGCATTTGGAGTTTATACTTAGATACTTTGTGTTTCTTTTATGGCAATGCTAGTCCCAAGAGAATGAATTAATTCTGTATGATTTATAATAGAAGATCTTTGATATATTATGTAAGAATGGGCTACTGGAAATTGTATGTCCTTAAGTTTATTATTAGGTATTTGCAAGGGGAAAGAGTATCTTTGGAAATCTAGAGGTTACCTGTTCAATAATATTGCTGATTTTTCCAAGTGAAGAGAAATATAATCCACAAATCAGGACATGAATGTGCAATGTAGTGCTGAATATAGACCTAACACCATAAAATAAAACTTATATCAACAAATCAGGAGATGACAATAAGGTTGGAGAACACAGGAAGCAGAGAAGCCTGATAGTCCAGTGATCTTACAATTAGTAGAAAATCATAGATAACCCCCCTTTGTCTTTTTATGAGTGCAATGTGGGTAGCAGAAGGGTTATTATAAGGCCTCTTGAATTGCTTCTGAAGCGCAGGTGGAACTGGCCAGGTTGGGTACAGGGAAGCTTTTGCTTAAGGGCTTAACTAGATCAACTAAGGCCATTGAAGCTTTGCTCTTATTCATGTGTTCCACATTTAACCTGTCTTTAGTTTTTGAATGGCTCGAAACTGCTTGTTTTCAAATAATACATGATATTCAGGCTCAACTCCTACTGCATTTATGTGAACTGAATATTGAAACTAAAATCAAGTCAAAGTTTTCATCCAGGACAATTAGAATGAAAGATAAGAGCTTACGAAGTCTCAAGGCCAAGAAGAAAGACCCCTGTTAGAAAAGCAAACCCAGGAGACAAATGTACTTGCACAGTGTGCATGGTGGGTCTGCAGGTGACTTTCTAATTTTCAGAAGTCTGATGGGAAGTCCATGGCTCCCCATCAGAATCAGAAGAATGTTGGAAACATCAATGCCAAGCACCACACCAAGCCCAGGGTGATTAATTTAGAATCAATAGTTTTAAAATCCCTCCCCCTTCTCCCCAGTAATTGATTAGCATGCATAAGAAGTAACTACTCTGTACAGATCTTTACAATAAAATAAAATAAACAAATACCATCCCTTCAATGACCACTGATTCTTGCTCTATATAAAAATGACTTCTTCAAAAACATTAATTGCTAATATAAATACTGAGTATTTATTTGCACATTTAAGTAAATTTAAAAATTCTAGTGACAAGTTAAACAGATATAGATATAGACCAGTGTTCCAACACTTGCTTGGTATGATGAGGTCTTGGTTAAATCTACAACATTAAAAGAATGAGGGGAGGAGTGAGTAGGAGAGGGTTGGAAGGGCCACATTGATCATGATATAAAGCATTCATACACTGCTTTGTTAATTGGCATCTCCTTTGTATAACTACTTAAAGATAATAAAAGATAAACAGCAAACATAAAGGGAAATATGAATCTTATTATAAAAACATCTTCTACTCAATGAAGCAATAAAATAAAATTTCTACAGGCTTGAAGATTATATCATCCAACCCACCTTTCTTCTGTTTTCCTTTGTCCTGCTTTCTCACCCTTTCTTTTTCCCTTTCTCCATGACTTATTTCTTTTTTAATCAATTTTTTTATTGTAAAAGTACTGTACAAAGGGATTACAGTTACATGAGCAAGGTAATGAGTACATTTCCTATCAACTATTGTTGCCTCCTCCTTTGTTTTTCCCCTACCATCCCTTCCCTCCCACTTCCACAACTACACCCCCCACCCTCCTAAATTGTCAAGTACGTTTTTCAACATAGTGTCTTGTACATCTCATTGTTGCAGTGGGTCAACCTGCATCCCAAGTGGTTTTTTCTTTCTTGCTATTGTTTCTAATGTATTTATAATGTACCATGTGATTTTTTTTGTTGCTTTGTATGTTCCTCCCCCACGGTATAACACCTGTCTTCACTGTTTTTGATGTGGGTCTAATTTGGGGTAAGGAAGCGAACAAACAAAATGTTTCTATGACATTTCTTTGAGTTAAGCTTACATTTGAGTTCTGGCATATAGGATGTGGGTAGAGTTTAATGCATTGCTATGATGGTACTTTATAGGTCACCTTAGGCTATACAACCCAATGATTTAATCAAACACTAATCTAGTTATTTCTGTGAAAGTATTTTGAAGACATGTTTAACATCTACAATCATTTGATTGTAAGTAAAGGAGATTAGCCTTTGTAATATGGACAGACCTAATTCAATCAGTAGGAGGTCCTAAGAGCAAAAATTCAATTTTCTCAAAGAAATACTGTCTCAAAATTTCAGTATTAACTCATGCCTAAGTCATGCCAGGCTGCTTTATATATTTCAAACTTGTCAGTCTCTAAAATTGTATAAGCCAATTCCAACAAATGTCATTATTTTCTTAAAATTATTTTCTGTATTTTATTTAAAGAACTGATCTACACAGCAATGATCTTTTGCATTTGAAGATTTAGATACACTTTTCAATGCTTCAACATAGAGTTGATCTGCTTATATATATTATGTATATCTGGATTTATATGTATATATTTATATATTCATATATTTGTGTGTGTGTGTGTGTGTGTGTGTGTGTTGGTCCCAGAGGCTTGAAGTAAGAAACTGAGCTTCCTTTTCTAAATGTCAGTGCTATACCTCTTTATCCACAGATGTTTTATTTTTGTTTTTGTTTTTTGTGGAAATCTATGAAATATTTATTTATTTTAAATTTTATTGTCAAGGTGATGTACAGAGGGATTATAGTTACATAAGTAAAAAGTGATTACATTTCTTGTCTAACATGTTACCCCTTCCCTCATTTTACTCCCTCTTTCCCTCTCGCATACCCCCACCAAGTTGCACAGATCATTTACAACATATTATATTGTGAGTATTGCTGTTATATAGGTTCCCCTCTTTGTCCTTTGTCTCACCAACTTTTTGTTCCCCTTCCCTTCCTTGGTTCAGATAAATGTATATAAAATACCCAAGGTACCAAAATTGAATACAGTGACAATAGGGGATCAATCATATGGGGGAAAACACAAAAGAAAAAAGAAATCACATAGTACATTAAGAATAACAACAACAAAGAAAAACCTCTGTTTTTTAAAAATTAGTATTTCTTTTTTAATATTTTTTATGTAAAGATACTGTACAGAGGGGTTAGAGTTACATGAGTAACATAATGAGTACATTTTCTATGGAGAATTGTTACCCCCTCCTTTGTTTTTCCCCTACCTTGTGTCCATGTCTTGGAATTCATTTCACTTACTATCATCTTATATGATCATATGTACATAGCTACTGAGCTATTTTACACTGCTAAGATTATCATAGATGTATACTAATTATTACAAATAAGGAAGACAGGGTATCTCTGTTTTTTTTGGGCTGGCTGGCATACTTCATTTAATATGATTTTTTCCAAGCCTTCGATTTCCTTACAAATGGGGTGATGTCATTCCTTCTGATGGAAGCATAGAATTCCATGTGTGTGTGTGTGTGTGTGTGTGTGTGTGTGTGTGTGTGTGTGTGTGTGTGTGTATCACATTTTTTTGATCCATTCATATACTGAGAGGTACCAGGGTTGGTTCCATATCTTAGCTACGGTAAATAATGCTGCAATAAATATAGTTGTGCTGGTAGCTTTAGTGTGGTTTTGTTTGTGGTTATTTGGGTAAATGCCCAGAAGTGGACTTTCCAGAGTGCTTGAACAAGTTTACATTCCCACCAACAATAGAGTTCCTTTTGGGCCACATCCCCACCCAGCATCTGTTGTTATTAGAGTTCTTGATGATAACCATTTTAACTGGGGTGAGGTGGAATCTCAGTGTTGTTTTGATTTGCATTTATTTTATGACCAGAGAAGTTGAGCATTTCTTCATATGTCTATTGGCCAATCTTATTTCCTTTTCAGAGAAGTCTGTCTTTAAGTCTTTAGACCACTTATTAATCGGGAAATTGTTTCTTTGAGGATTTGCTTTTGGAGGATTTAATTTTTTGAGTTCTAAGTATATTTTATATATGAGGCCCTTGTCTGTTGTATGGCTAGTGAACATCTCCCTATCTGTGGCCTTTCTATTGATCTTGATGGCTATTGTCCTTTGCCATTCAGTTTAATACAATCCCATTTATCCAACCTTTCTTTGATTTGTTGTGTTTCTGGATCTCTCAAGAAAATTTCAGCCTGTGCCAAGGAGCCCAAGGCTTTCTACTATTCCTTCCTGTAATATTTTCAGGGTGTCTGCTTTGAGTTTGCCGTCTTTGATCCATTTGGAGTTGATTCTGGTGCAAGGTGATATGTAAGGATCTAGCTTTAGTTTTTCTACAGGTGATTAACCAATTTTGTCAGCACCATTTACTGAAAAGTATGTCTTTCTCCCATCTTATTTTTTGGCTCCCTTATAGAAGATTAGGTGACCATAGATCTGTGGTTCATTTCTGGGTCTTCAGTTCTATTCCATTGGTTCTCAGGTGTGTTTTTGTGCCAGTACCAAGCTGCCTTGATTTAACAGATTTTGAATTTTGGTACTGATATTCCTCCAACACTGTTCTTTCTGATAAGGATTGTTTTTGCTATTCAGGGTCTTTTACTGTTCTATATGAATTTTTGGATTGCTTCCTCTAGTTCATTAAAGTATGAGGTTGAGATATTGATGGGTATTGCATTGAATTTGTAGATAGCATTTGGCAATATTGCCATTTGCATGATGTTAATCCTCACAATCCAGGGGCTTAGCTCTGCTTTAATTTTCTTTTTCAGGTTTTTAAAGTTTTTATCATAGAAGTCCTTCACTTCTTTGGTTAAATTAATTCCTAGGTATTTTATTATTTTTGTGGGGCTGTTACTGAAAGAGTTGCTTTCCTGATTTCAGCTGTGCTCTTCTCATTATTGTCATACTGAAAAGCCATTGATTTTTGAGGGCTAATTTTATACTCTGCTACTTTGCCAAAGTATTAGATCAGCTTGATTAACTTGGTAGTGGAGTCCATGGGGTTCTTTTTTTTTGGTTGGTTGTGGGGCTTGAATTCTGGGCCTGGGCGCTGTCCCTGCTCTCTTCAGCTCAAGGCGAGCACCACTTGAGCCACAGCGCCACTTTCAGTTTCCTAGTGGTTTATTGGAAATAAGAGTCTCACGGACTTTCCTGCCCTGGCTGGCTTTGAACCGCAATCCTCAGATCTCAGCCTCCTGAGTAGCTAGAATTACAGGCATGAGCCATGGGCACCCGGCCCATGGGGTTCTTTAAATACAAGATTATGTCATCTGCAAAGAGAGAGAGTTTTACTTCATCTTTCCCTATTTGGATCCTCTTTATGTTTGCATCTTGCCTTATTGCTCTGGCCAGGCATTCTAACACTGTATTGAAGAGGAGTGGAGAGAGGGGACATCCTTGTCTCATTCCTGAGTTTAGAGGAAATGGCTTAAGCTTTTCACCATTAAGTATAGTGCTGGCTGTAGGTTTGTCACCACAGCCTTTATTATATTGAGGAATGTTCCATGGATTCCTAGTTTCTCAAGAGCTTTCATCATAAAAGGGTGCAGGATCTTGTTGAATGCTTTTTCTGCATCTATTGAGATGATCATGTGATTCTTTTCCTTGCTCCTGTTGGTGTGATGAATTACATTAAGTGACTTGCATATATTAATCCAACTTTGCATCCCTAAAATGAATCCTGTTTAATCATAGTGTATGATTTTTTTTTTGTTGTTGGTCATGGGGCTTGAACTCTGGGCCTGGACGCTGTCCCTGCGCTCTTCAGATTAAGGCGAGAGCTCTACTGCTTGATCCACAATGCCACTTCTGGTTTTCAAGTGACTTATTGGAGATAGAGTCTCACTGACAATGGTTGGTCGTGGGGCTTGAACTCTGGGCCTGGGCGCTGTCCCTCAGCTCTTCAGCTCAAGGCGAGTGCTCTACCACTTGAGCTACAACGCCACTTCTGATTTTCTAGTGGTTTTATTGGAGATAGGAGTCTCATGGTCTTTCCTGCCCGGGCTGACTTTGAACCACGTTCCGCAGATATCAGCCTCCTGAGTAGCTAGGATTACAGGCATGAGCCACCAGCTCCAGGGTGTTTGATGTTTTTGATGAATTGTTGGAGTCAACTAGGCAGAATTTTGTTGAGAAGTTTTGCATTGATGTTCATCAAAGAAATGGTTCTATAGTTCTCTTTCTTTGATGAGTCCCTGGTTTTGGGATGAGGGTTATACTGGTTTCATAAAATGAGCTTGGTAGTGAATTTTCACTTTGAATATCATTGAAGAGTTTGAGGAGTATTGGTGTGAGGTCTGTTTACAGTTCTTGTAAAGGTTATGCACATCAGGGTTAGAGTTACATAAATCAGGTAATGAGTACATTTGTTTTTGAACAGTGTCACTATTTCCCTTGATTTCCCAGTTTTTCTCTTTTGTCCCCATCCACAAGTTATAGTTAACTTTCAAAATAGTGTCTAGTGAATGCTGTTTGTTCACCCTTTGTCCCACCATTTATGTGCTGCCTCCTACCTTCCCCAAAACAAAACAAAATGTACAGACAACAAAAAGAGCAACAGGAAAAAAAAAGAACAAACCTCTTGTTTCCATTGTTTACTTTGATAAATATTGTGACTCTCTTCTATGAATATCTACCTTTGGTTCCACTTTATAATTTATCATGTTCCTAAATATTTTTTGTCTTTTGCTACCCAGTGTGTTTACTTGTAGATTTATAGGCACATTCTAATTATTACAAATGAGGGAAACAATGAAACTTATGTTCCTTTGGTCTGGTTTACTTTGCTTAATATAATTTTTCCCATCTTTCCATTTCCTTTCAAATAGTACGATATCATTCATTTTGATGGAGGAGTAGAATTTGTTTGTGTGTGTGTGTGCATCTATCTATCTATCTATCTATCTATCTATCTATCTATCTATCTATCTATCTATCTATCACATTTTCTTAATCCATTTGTCCACTGAGGGGCATGTGGGTTGATTCTGTACCTTGGCTATGGTAAGCAATGTTGCAATAAACATGGTTATGCTGGTAGATTTAGTGGGGCCTTGTTTGTGTCCTATTGGATAAATGCCCATGAGTGGAATTGCTGGGTCATAGGGAAGCTCTATGTTTAATCTTTTGAGGAACTACCATACTGCTTTCTAGAGAGGTTGAACAAATTTACATTCCCTCTAACAGTTTAGTAGAGTTCCATTTTAGGCACATTCCCACCAGCATCTCTTATTGTTAGTTTTCTTGATAATGGCATTCTAACTGGGTTGATTTAGAACCTTAATATTGTATTTTTGTACGTTTTTGTTGTAAAAATGCTGTACAGAGGTGTTACAGTTATATGACCAAGGTAATGAGTACATTTCCTATCGAGCATTGTCTCCTCCTTTGTTTTCCCCCTACCATCCCTTCCCCCCCTCCACATCTACTTCCTCCCCCATTGTTGTCAAATTTGTTTTCAACATAGTGTTTTGTACATCTCATTGTTACAATGGGTCAACCTGAATCCTTATTTAAGCATTTTGTTTTTTACCTTCCCCTCCCTGAATTAAAGAAGTGTGTATACAGATGCAGTGCACCAACATCAAATACAGTGAAAACAGGGGTTATTTTGATTTGCAATTCCTTTAGGGCCAGAGATGTTGAATATTTCTTCATATGTCTAATGGTTATTTTTAATTCTTCTTCCTAGAAGTTTTTCTTTATGCCTTTAGCTTTTTTTATATTAATTTGGTTGTTTCTTGAAGGTTTATTTTTAAGAGGTTTTTGAGATCTAAGTATATTTTAGTTATGAGGCTCTTGCCTGATGCAAAGGTAGTAAAAATCTCCCATTCTGAGGGCTATGTCTATTGCTAGCTATGTCCTTTGCCATGCAGAAGCTCTTCAGTTTAATGCAATCCCATTTACCCAGCCTTTCTTTGATTTGTTGTGACTCTGTATCTTAGGAAATTTCAACCAGTGCCTAGGAGCCCTAGTGTTTCCCCTAGCCTTTCCTGTAATATTTTCATGGTATGTGGACTTATATTAAGATCGTTGAGCCATTTGGCATTGATTCTGGTGCAGGGTGGTATATAAGGATTTAGCTTCAATTTTCTGCATGTGTACAGCCAATTCTATAAGCATCATTTGCTGAAGAAGCTATTTCAACCTGTTTTTTCACCTCCCTTATCAAATAATAGGTGACTATAGGTATGTGGGTTCATTTCTGGGTCTTCTGTTCCGTTGGTCCTCAGGACTATTCTTGTGCCAGTACCAAGCTGTTTTCATTACTATAGCTTTGTAAAAGAGTTTCAAGTTTGCTTTTGATATTTCTCCAACAGTGTTCTTCCTGCAAAGGATTGTTTTTTGCTCTATAGGGTCTTTTATTATTCCATATGAATTTTTGAATTGCTTTATCTCTTTTAAGAATGTGGTTGGGATTTTAATGGGTATTATATTTAATTTGTAACTTGCTTTGGGCATTATTGCCATTTTCACTATGCTAATTCTTCCAATCCAGGAGCATGGAAGGGTTCGCCATTTCCTTAAATCTACTTCAATTTTTTTTTCTCAGATTTTTAATGTTTTCATCATAGAGCCCTTCATATCTTTGTTTAGGTTAATTCCTAGGGTTTCGTTTTTTTTTTTGTTTGTTTGTTTGTTTGTTTGTTTTTTTGCTGCTATTAGAAACGGAGTTGCTTTCTTGATTTCAGTCTCAGTTTTCTCATTGATTTTTGTGGGTTTATTTTATACCCTGCTACTTTGCCAAAGTTTTAGGTCAGCTCAAATAACCTGAGTAATCTAAAGAGTTCTTTAAATACAGGATCATGTCATCTGCACAGTGGGATAGCTTTACTTCTTTCCCTTGTTTGATCCCCTTTATGTTTTTCTCTTGCTTCAATGCTCTTGCTAGGAATATTTTTGGTATTTTTGGTTAGTTGTTGAATTTGGTTGGCCTGAATTTTATTGAGAAGTTTTGCATCAATTTCTATCAGAGATGGATCTATAATTCTCTTTCTTATTGGGTTTTGGAGTTAGTGTTATGCTAGTGTCATAGAAAGAGTCTTGTAGTGATCTTTTCCTTTCTATTTCATTGAAGAATTTGAAGAATATTGGAGTAAGTTCTCCTTTGAAGACATTGTAGAGATTGGATTTGAATCCAGGCAGTCCTGGAGTTCTCTTGGATGGAAGGTCTTTTATTACCATTTCATTTCATTACTTGCTATGGTTCTATTTAGCTGGTTTAAATCTTCTTGGTTCAGTTTGGTTATATCAATCTCCTTCAGGAATGTTTCCATTTCTTCCAATTCTTCAATGTGCTGGCATAAAGATTTGTATAGTACTCTCTTTAATACTATGAATCTTGTTTCTGTTGTGACATTCACATCATCTTTAATTTTATTTGTTTGGTGTGTTCCCTTCTTTTTTAGTCAGATTTGCTAATTTTGTTATTTTTAAAATTTTTGTTATTTTTTCAGAGAACCAACTCTTGTCTTCTGGATTGTATTTTTTGTCTCAACTTGTTTATTTCTGATTTGATTTTTATTATTTATTTCTGTCTACTGGTTAGAGTTTTTTTGTTTTTGTTTTAGGTATTTAACTGGAGATAAGACTCCACATAGAGCTCCCTTATGACCCAGCAATCCCACTTTTGGGCATTTACCCAAATGTTTACAAACAAGACCACACTAAAGCCACCAGCACAACTATGTTTATTGCAGCATTATTTACTATAGCTAAGATATGGAACCAACCCAGATGCCCCTCAGTAGATGAATGGATCAAGAAAATGTGGTATATATACACAATGGAATTCTATGCCTCCATCAGAAAGAATGACATTGCCCCATTTGTTAGGAAATGGAAAGACTTGGAAAAAATTATATTAAGTGAAGTAAGCCAAGCCCAAAGAAACATAGGTCCCGTGGTTTCCCTTATTTACAATATCAAGTATATGTCTGAGTCAAGTAGAAAAGGTCAGATAAGGTGATGTTAGGAAAATGAACCCTAAGATATGTATTCAAACGTTTTTTTTTCTTTCATGCATTTGTTTCTAACGCATTTATAAGATTATTTCTTTGTTGCTTTGTATGTCCCTGCCCCACAGTATAACCCCTGCTTTTACTGTATTTGATGTCGGTATAATTTGTGGATGGGAAGGGGAAAAACAAGTCGTTTAAATAAGGAAACAGGTGGACCCGTTGCAACAATGAGAAGTACAAGTTGTTATGTCAAAAACAAACTTTACAACTTTGGTGGGGGGGGGGAGGATTAGGTGGGGGGGCCAGGGGGGAGGCTGGGAAGGGATGGGAAGGGTAAACAAAGGAGGAGGCTGCAATGCTTGATAAGAAATGTACTCATTATCTTGCCCATGTAATTGTAACTCCTTTGTACATTATTTTCACAATAAAAAATAAATAAAATTTTAAAAAAAGAGTTTGGTATTTAACTGGAGATAAGTTGTTTGGGTTGGATTTGAAAGATCAAATTCAGCCTTCTGAGTAGTTGGATTACAGGCATGACCACTTGTGCCAGTTTATAGATTCACACTTTCTTTTTTTGTTTTTGCTGGTTGTGAGGCTTGAACTCTTGGCTTGGGCGCTGTCCCTCAGCTCTCCAACCCAAGGGGAGTGCTCTACCACTTGAACCACAGCACCAGTTTTGGTTTTCAAGTGGTTTATTGGAGATAAGAGTCTCATGGTCTTTCCTGCCCAGGCTGGCTTTGAACTGTGATCCTCAGATCTCAATCTCCTGAGTAGCTAGGATTACAGGCATGAGCCACCAGCACTGGCTTAGATTCACACATATTTTTAAGGAATAAAAATTTTCTTGAGATTTGGATAGCAAGAATAGATATTTATTAAGCATGTTGGCCAAACTAATAACAAAGAAAGTAAATCCATCATTCCCTTTTCAAAGAAATTTAAAGCACCATGTATACTTGGGAAGAAATCTATACCTATTACATGTACATGTATACATTATTTTATAATGTTATAATTGACATAGCATAAGGCTACAATTGCCATAAACATACATATGTGCATATATTACATAACACATTATAAATGTTATATAAAATATTAAGTAACACATGATAAATAATATAGATATAACCTAACATTAAATACTTTAAAATCACCTTATTAATTTCAGACCTATGAAAGGTCAAATCATACACTAT
This sequence comes from Dipodomys merriami, assembly GCF_024711535.1. Lineage (NCBI taxonomy): Eukaryota > Metazoa > Chordata > Mammalia > Rodentia > Heteromyidae > Dipodomys > Dipodomys merriami. The sequence goes on from NW_027202270.1 coordinate 106,908,564, forward strand.
TTATTTAGTGAACACACTACTGTGTTTGTGCCATGATTTTTCATTATTGTTATTTTACTTTTTATTCAATTGTGTTGTTTATGAAGATGGAGTTTGTTGATTTTTAATGCTTTTTGGTTGTATGCACAGACTAAAATATAATCATTTTTAATGATGAATTTTTTCTATTTTTATTTTTATTATAAACCATGTATAAAATTCTTAAGTGTTTCTTTCTAGTTTTTAGTAAGGACATTTTCTAAGTTACATATTTAAGGGAATGTTTTGTTGGGTTATAGTATATATAAATATTCACATATATGTATGTAAAAGCTTCTGTTGATTTTAATCTTTACAAATGCTTGGATTTGTCACCTGTTTTAAGTTATCATCAATTTGTTGGCACAGAATATTATTTTAATTTGTTAGGATTTTTATTTCTGGATTATGCAATGTGTTGAACAACTTTATATATATTTATTTAAAAAAATACTGTACAGAGGGGTTACAGTTACATGAGCAGGGTTATGAGTACATTTCTTATCCATCATTGTTACCTCCTCCTTTGTTTTTCCCCAAGCATCCCTACCCTCCCCACCTCCCCAACTCTCCTCCACCCCACGACATCGTAAAGTTTATTTTCAACATAGTATCCTGTACCTCTCATCATCACAATGGGTCAAACTGCATCCCCCTTTAAGCATTCTGCTATATCCCTTCTCCTTCCCAAAATTACAAAATGTACATAGAAGATGCAGAACTCTCCCCACATATAACTTCTGTTTTTACTGTATTTGAACAATTTTTAATGCCCTCATCATTTATGCATGATTTATCTCCCTATTATCTATCAAAAGCTTCTAATCACTTTCCCTTTTATTAAATTGACTTTGATTCAGTTTCCTCATAGCTATTACCAAGATTTAAGGTTATTAATTCATTTCTTTACTATGTATTTTGATGATATTATTTTTTAATTCTAATTCATAAAATAATTTTTCTTAAAATTATTTGCATAGCTTTGATCTTGTGTGGTTTTTCTTTAAAACTAGAGAAAATTTCTTTTTCTTTCAAACCTTTAAACTGTCTTTAATATTTAAATATTCAATTTCTCTAGAATTATTTTTTTCAATATGGTATGAAAATCCTACTTCACTCTCCTTTTCCACTGCTTTGTGTTAGGGTTTTAATTGTGCCCTCTCTTCTTTTCAAAATTCATATCAAAAGCCTTACCCTCCCCCCCAATTCATGGAATATAATCTTTGGCTGTGGATCATTGCAAATGTAATTAAGGTAAGCTTCTAATGGCATATTAAGGGACTCCCATGGAATATGACTATATCATTTGATTGAAGAGAAATGTGAATATGGACATACATACTAGCAAAACACCAAAAGGCAATGAAGGAAAAGATTAGGGTGATGATTTCATGAGCCAAAGCCCACAAAAGTTAGCAAAACATCAGAAATAAGGGAGATAAATGGGAAAGATACTGTTTTACAACCCTGAGATGAAATTCATTATTTGTGGTCTTTAAATCTCTAAAACTGTGAACTTATGTTTTTAACCTCCCAGTTGCTGGTAATTTGTTACCTCAGCCCTAGAAAATTAATAGAATCTTTAACCCCAGTCTCTTATAGCAAAGTTTGTGTAGGTGTGGAAATGAATTTTGCTCTTCTATGTGTATCTACTTATATTCCAATAGTCAAAGCAAATCTTATGATGAATCCTGAAATCAGTGGAAAAGTAAATTACATTGTGCCCATGGAGGAAGAGTATAAGGAATAAATATTTGGTTAAAAAAATCAGCGCCCAAGCCCAGAGTTCAAGCCCCATGACCGACAAAAATAAATCATATTTTTTTCATTTTTAGAATTGATTTTTGTTTAATATATACTCTATGTAGGGGGCATACTGATTCCTTGATTATTTTATTAATAAAATCAGATCATAATAATCATATGCTCATCGAGTTTTGAACCTATAAAATTATTGGACAAAGGAACAGGTGATGTTAACCTGATCTGAAATACAGTGAGGAATGTTTAGAATCTTTCCCAAGGTCAAATAATATGTGAATTGTCAAGGTAAGTTTGTAGAAACAAATACTCTCATCCTTGCCCAGTGTTCTGTTTGACTTCTTAGAATAAATCAATAGAGTGGGCAAATGAATGATGCTTCCTGATTAATCTTGACTCTTGAATCCACAGTTGCCTCAAAATGTTATTTTTACCACTATCTCTAACTTAAAAGCATAGACCTGTGTTCAGATTAAAATGGCTACCAGAATATTGACATGATTTTCCTTTATTTCCCACTGTGGACATTTATCCTTAAATACTCTAACTTTTCTGGCCATCTATACATTACTACGTTCTTTGACATGCTTATAACCTTGACATATAGGGAATTATTTTTCTGTATTAAATGGAATTATAGTCATGGTAAGTAAAGTGTTGTGTGCTTTCATAATTTTTGTGTATATTACCAAATCATTCTTCATAGCAGTGTTAGCAATTGCATGTCTAAAAGCAATGAACAAAGAATAACTATTTCCCCACAGCTTCCTCCAAAAGCAATAAAGTTTTGGAAATTTTATCAGTCACTTAATTGAATAATAGGACCTCAGAGCAAGTTTTGTTTTTCTCTTTACCAGTATTCCTGCTTTATCCTTGGCCTCTGCCCCAGTCCTTCATCATTTTAGATATTTTCATTATTAAAAGAATCATTTTTTAAAGTTTGCATAAGGTTTGTTTCTACCATGTTACTAGACATAGAAGCTCAGTTCCTTTTAAAAAGCCACAATATGAATAAACCTTGTGGCAAGGCACAAGAATTGATTCCTTAGTTGTGACAAATGTTATATAGTAGTTTCAGATGTTAACAACAGGGAAAACGGCAAGGGACATATAAGAATTATGATTAACCTAGGCAACAATTTGTTTTATAATCTAAGTCTATTCTAAAATTAGAAGTCTATAAAAATGTTAAAGTTAGAATGCAAAGATAACTTTAGAAAAACAATGACATTTTAATAAATTATAAACCTAATTACCAACCAGCCCACAATTCCTGGGAGAACAGATGTTATCTCCTCCTATTTAAAAAATTAGGCAACTGTTTTATCAGACGTTCATCCAGTGAGCATGCTACCAGAAGAAAGCACAGAAAATGATATTAAGACATATGTGAGATAAGTTTTTCCTGTGATTTTCTTTCCTTTGTAAGTATTTTAGACATAATTTTCAACTTTTCCTTCTTTAGACAAGGCCCTTAGATAATGGTCTCCTTCAGCAATGTTTCCATAGCAGACCATCTGTCTTCTGTTCTCAAATTTCTTTTCAAACAGAGTGGTTAAAATAAATTGAACTTCCTGTTAAAACATTATAGTTCTCCTAATTCTTCTTCTTTAAGCTTATTCCCAAGCCATCATTTTTTAAGTTTGGTTTGTTTCCATTACTTTTTCTTTAAAAATTCTTGAAGACAATTACATTTATTCCAACTAACTCCTGGGTATAGGACAGAAAATATTCATTTGAGGATTTTGAAGCATTTTATTAAATTGTCCTGGATATATGTATAAAAAGAGTAAATAACAGGACTAATTTCCTGACATGTTTGACAACAATTGGCTGTACTACTAGTTAAATATAAATGTATAAATTAATACTTTTATCTTTTGGTTTTAATATTAATTTTTTGTCTTGGAAGCCAAAAGTATTTTCATATGTTTATCATTTTTATTTCATCCTTGTGAATTGCCTGCTTCTGTTCCTAGCCCAGACATTTTGATATGTTTTTAGCAATCAATCTCTGTACACTTGATTAATTTAAGAATAAATTCTTTTCTTAGTGCTGAGAAAAATATTTTTTCTTTTTTTTTTTACTCTCAAGACCTAGGTGGCTGTCAATTCACCCAGAGAACCATCTGAGGCCCTGAAATATCACCAACCAGTATATTTCTTCTTTAAAACATGCTGTTTTTGACATTTGAAATCAGAAAAAACAACTGATTCTTACCTTTCTATTGGGCTCTCCACTTAAAATCTCCAAACCTTAGATCCTGCCCCTTCTACTTCCCGTCAATTGTAGAAGAATCTTGTTCTCTCCATGAGCCATTTGTAAACTGTGTTGCCCTCAAAGTTAGTGTACTCCACCACTGGAAATAATTATGAACATTTCATCATACTCTGCATTGTACCTGATCTAAAATTCATTTTTGTTAAATGTTTATATAAGAAGCTTAGGATATTTTCAGTTCTCACTCTAAAGTGTTTCTTTCAAAAGTTTCTGAGGGCATAAATTATGTTAATTCAAGTCATTTTTACTTTAAAAGGATATGTGTTACAGTATGAATTTTAGTTCTTTAACAGGAAAACTGAGCTAGAATGTGGAGTATTGCTGATTTGTCTTTTATTCTCAATAAAAATAAAATTTTTACTCAGATAACTGTCCACAGCCTTTTTGATCTCTCTAATGTTACATTTATTCACTTGTTTCTTGTCTCTCATATGGATTTTGCAATTTTAACAAAATTCCCCTTGATTTGTTTCCTCACAGTTTTAAATACTTGATGGTTAAGACATCATTCATCAAATCTCACAAGATTTATAGACACTGTCTTGAAGCAGAATGATATTTTAAATATGTTTTAGAAGAGTTATTCATAAAAAACAAATATCATATAAGGCATGGTAGATATTCTTTACGAAGAATAGATTTAGCCTTAGAATCTACACTATCATCATTTTCATATATTCGTTAAATAGTGACAATTCTCTAATCCAAAGAGATCATATAAATGTAATATATCAGATCAAATTTTCTCTCTATTAGAAGACTGAGTTTTATGCTGAATCTCAACAAGAACACCAAGATTAGGAGGTTTTTGTCGTGCTTATCTTCCTGTCTTCCTCTCCTTTTGCCACAAAGGTTTAATCAATCTCTGTACTTTTAATTCCAAGCATTAACCACAAGGATTTCCCAAGAGTGAGCATTTGTTCTCATATGATGGGCAAGTTACATATATTTTTCACTTGTCCCCATCTGTCTTCTCCTGATGTAGTTAATTTGCCTGAACTTAATCTTAGTACAAGAAAAGACAATTATCATTCCTTCCTTAGTTGTGACTGACAATTTTATTGGCTTAGTTCCTTCAAGAACTTCAATTTAGAATCTAAAAGGGTTGAATTTTTAGGACTTTTATAATTGATCTAAATCTTTATGATTTTCTCCTATACACAAAACAACTATTTTTCTTGAGTTGTTATTTAAAGTCTTCCTTTGTCTTTCAGACTTCCGGGCATACCATAACAATTTCACATCTTTTACAAAGGAATTTTTCTCCTCTGCTTTTATTAGAAAGTTATATTGGGGTATTTTTAATATAATTTTGTATCTTAATACATTTAGGTCTTTAAAGCCTAGGAAAGCTTATCACCAACTATTCATAGAAATAATATTTAAGAAGGATGCAATTGTTAACTATGATTAACTTTGTTTTCTTCTCCCTTATTTGCATCTATTTCACATTATATTCTTTAAGCTACTATAAATACAAACAAGTAACAGATCAGGTGAAATGAAAGAGGTTGGATAAAGGAACCAAGTCTTCAGATAGCAATAACATAACCAATCAAATAAAACTCATTTGAATCATAACTTCTTGAGAGACTCTTTGAAGCCATAGCAAAATGAATAGAAGCAAATGCCTGTTATTCCAAGCTATGTGGGAGGCTGAGACTGGGAGAATCATAGTTGCAGGCCAGCCTTGGCAGAAATGAGACTTCATCTCCATGGACGGAAACTAGATATAGTAGTGCATGCCTGTCATTCCAGCAATGACAAGAAGCCTAAAACATAAATGGGTTGAGGTTCAGGTGCATAATCAGGGCAGGAAATGGGACCCTATCCTAGAAGTAATCAGTATAAAACAGAGGGAGGGGTGTGACTCAGCCCACCAGATGTGAGACTGTAAGTTCAGTACCCCCACAAAGGCCATTTGAGACTTGCCAAATGCTTTATGTTTTAAAATAAGACCAGATGGTATCTTCTTATGGAATCTTTTTCTTGTGGTCCTCTGCTTATGCAAAAGACTTTTATACAACTCTTCATATGTTTTGTCACAAACATTCTAGTGCAATTACTTGTTTCTATTTCCTTGATGATCTTTATTGAGTGGATCATATATTATTGTATCTCAGCTTCTAACAGAGCTCTGTTATGTAGAAACTCTAAAGCAAGTGCTTTAAAACTAAAAGTAATGGCATTTGAGGACTTTCCTCTGTTGATGTCTTGAGTATTACCCATTTACAATTATTTTTTAAAGCAGAAATCTATTTGTTGTATGCTTTTTCTCACACATTACATGAACATAAATCAGTTATATAATATGGGGTTTCATTGTGATATTCTTATGCATGCATGTAATTTACTTAAAAATTATTGTAAAGGTGATGTAGAGAGGGATTACAGTTACATAAGTACGGTAATTATATTTGTCTAACAGTGTTAGCTCCTCCCTCATTTTCTCTCACTTCCCCTCCCACTCTCTTCCCCTCCCCCCCAAGTTATAAAGTTCATTTCCAACATAGTGTCTGGTGAGTATCACTGCTGCATTGATTCACCTTTAGTCCCACTGTTTCTGTGGTTCTTCCCTTCCCTTAATGGTAACTTTGATTATATTTACCTGTGCTATTATTTTTCTTACCCCTTATACAGCTTTGTTTGTGCCAGTCTTGGAGCTTGAACTCAGGACTTGAGCTTTATTTCCTCAAGCTAGCATTCCACCACTTGATCCACACCTCCACTACTGGCTTTTTGGTGTTTAACTGGTGAAAATAGTTCCATGGACTTTACTGTTCATGCTAGTCTTGAACCATGATCCTCAGATCTTAGCTTCTTGAGAAATAGTCTTAAGTGGATTTCACTGTGAACTTTGCATATATACAAAGTGTATTTCAATCATGATCTTGTAAAAGGAATGTTCCATTGTTTCCTTCCGTGGGTATGATGTTTGGAAATATGGTAGGAAATACAATAGGGAAATATAATAGGTAAGTTATAGAAGTGCTTGAACTAGGTTTTACCCAGTGTTCTCTACTGCTCCTCTGACTGAATAAAGCATGCAAATGAATGGTGTTTCCTGATTAACCTTGACTTGAGTCCACAGTTTCATCAAAGAAATAATTCTCACCTCTGTCTCTCATCTAAAAGTATAGACCTAATATCTGAAAATTCGGCACCCAAAGAACCAGAAGTATGAGAACTAGAGAGCTATCTAATATACCTAATATTTAGTCCTAAATACTCCCACTTTTCTGGCCATCTAGACAATCCTTCATTCCTTGGCATGCATGCACAGGTGCATGCATGCACACAAACACACACACAGACACACACAATATACATGCTATAACTTGCAAATGTGGACATTTAATATTCTGTTTTAGCGGAATGATAATTATGTTCATCTTGATCTCTTCTTCGGCTTTACACTTAAGGGCAAACAGTATCTGGTGAGAACTTTAAGTGAACATCATTTGGAATTATGGTACTTGTAAGGCCTCTGAAATATGTTAAAAAAGAACAATGGCTCTGATAAAGTATTCATAGCTCTTAAAATGTATTCATTTATGGCTGCTGAGCATTGCTAAGCACTAGGTTTATTTAAAGTTAAATTACCTTTATATTTCCTTGCTTCTGTTCATTTCAAAGCAGCAGGATACTGTAGCCAGACTTCCCTTGAGCAACCAAAAAATAAGAAACGTATATATAAAATTCAGATACTTAACTGATTGCTTCAAACAATTGCTATGAAAATGCAATGGTATTTTTTATGAAAAACCAACAAGTAAGAAGTTTCTATCAAATCCATTCTTAGAGGAATAACTTTTTCAATTGCTCATCTAATTGAAGGATATGAATATATTCAGAAAAAATCCTCCAATGAATGCATTGTTCAGACTGAAAGTGCTTACAGTGTATTACAAAATTGGTAACAAATATTATTAAAGAGAAAGTTAGGCACCATAATGCCACCAGTTTTCCCCAGGTTCCTAATTAACTCTTTCATTCACAGTGCCCTACATGATTATTTAAATGGTGACTGCAAACTTCATAACATGCAGCACAGAGATAACCAATCAAGTTGTTTGTGTACTCTTTCCCCCCACTTCTCTGTCTTGGCCAGATCTGGGGCTCTGCTCTCTCTCAGTTTGCTTATACCTGATACTTTACTACTTAAGCCATGCCTCCAGCCCTGCTTTTCATTAGTTAATTGGAGATGGAGGCTTGTGGAATTTTCTTCCCCGACTGGCTTCAAGCCATGATTCTGGAGATCTCAGCCTCTGACAGCTAAGATTACAATCAAGAACCACAGGCACCTCGCTGCCGGGTTTAACTGGAGGGTCAGCAATGGTGTGGGACCTTAGGCCTGAAATATTTTAAAACTGAAAACATAGGATGAAATACATTTATGAAAATGGAACAGTGAGGCCTCTGCTGCACGGACAGACGAGCAGCCAACAAATCCAGCTCTTCCGACATTATTAGAATGTTCTTTGAAATTACCAGAATGTTCTTGAAAAACACTGGGATCTCTCTGCTTAAAATATACATTCTGGGCCAGAGCATGTGAATTATTGGAATAACTAAAATGACAGGGAAGTGTCCCCTTACCTTCCTTCCCTTTTCTTCCTTTCCTATAACCCTTTCCTTTACTTTGTTTTGTTTGTATTTTGACAAAGGAAGGGGTGAGAGGACACCTAAACCATGTAAAATGGGCAAATAAAAATACTGAAGTCCAAGCTAGAGAAGGGTGGGGGTGGGGATAAATGACTTCAATCCAAGGCTAGAAGTCTGTGTGTCTCTCAGGCAGAAAACAAGCTTGGTGAAGTTTAAAAACAAACCAGGGCAAGACAGCACCCAGGGCCCGAAAGAGTAAAGGAAAAAGGTTTGGGGCTGAGCTTGTGGGCCTGGAAGAGACGGGAGAGACAAAACACAGACAACCCAAGAACAAACTATGGTTAAAATTACAACGACCCCTACAAATATCCGCAGGCCCCAGAGCCAGAGACCGGGGCGCTGGCTCACCAGGCTGGCTTTATGAAGTTGAGAAGCCCAGGGCCGGCTGCAAAGAACAGGAAATCCCCAAATCGACTCCTAGAGCTGGTTAGGGTGTAGGGATGGCAAGCAGGAGGGCTCAGGTCAGGCCTTGCTTTTGTGCATGTGTAAAGTGAGCAAGAGCATTAATTGGAGACAGTTTCTACGTTAGACCAAACCCTTCCAACTCCCTACCCGGCAGGGCCCCAGAGCTAACTATGAGGCAGGTGCCTTGTATTTGGGGCTGAGATCCTGGAGACTGGGAGATACCCCACCTCTGGATCTAAACTCCTGAGAGCGAACTTCAGAAAGGAGAAAAGAAAAAGAAAAAGAAAAGGAAATGGAACAGTGAAGTCTGCTAAGAATTTTTTGGGAAGTGGGAAAGGGAGAATGAGAGAGAGCTAAGGAAGGAGTTAGACTGATCATAGCACATGATATGCATATGTGGACATGTGATCTCCTTTGTTCAACCAAATAAAAATCTGTGTGTGTGGGGGGAAAGACAGACAGAATGTCTGGTGATTAGAGTTCAACATTTAAGTTACTTCACCTATAAGGACATACTTTGCAGAAATTCCTTCCTTTTCAGTAGTGAATAGAAAGGAAACTATTCATCCATTATTTAAAAAATAAGTGAGTCCTCTGATATTTCTAATTGGAAATGTTCTACTCAAAGGTATTCAAGTCTGGTTCTGTAGAGGTTGGTGGGAAAACAGTTGGAAAACTAACTGGACAGTTTAAAATTGATCAAGTGATATATTTGTTTTTATAATCCTACTCTATATTGAAGTAGTAAAATACTCTTTTTCTGTTGTATGGCCAGAAAATTAACAGCTGTAGCTGTAAAGAAATACTATCAACTCCCTAAAATCCTTTGGGAATACTTTTGACATTCAAACAAAAAATCCTAACTACTTGAAAAAGATCAATGTCTAGGTTAAGATAGTTTATAGCTCTGAAAGAATGGACTTTTTCACTTTTTTACATTTGCAAATAAAATTTTATTACTTTATGTTATCAACAAAGGCAAGTAAACATATATCTCCATTAGAATTCTGCAGTTATGATGAAATTTGACGAAGATTAATGGAAACTGTCAAATATGACGAATCTTTACTCTATGAGAGAAGATAATGCATAAAAGTGACTCATAAATGTTGAATACACATATAATTGCAAAAATAAAAGAATAATTTCCTTCCATTGCCTCTAAAGATTACGACTTTATTCTAAGCAGTAAGTACCATCAGCTCACATTTAAGCAGAAATGGACACGATTGATGTCAGAAAAGTGACTAGTAAATCTTTGAGCATCTTTCTTGACTTGAGAATGTTTCAATACTAGTAGTAGGCATTAAACATTAATAGATACTAGTGTGCTCTTTTCAAAGGCCATAAAAATAAAGCTCGCAGATTCATTTGGTATTTTTACGTTAGTGTCTTTGATAACTTAATATTAATTAGCTAGCTGCCACTTAAGTCAATATTTACAAGGGCTATGAATTTTCTCCATGAATTGCTGAAAGAAAGGTCTTTGTATTGTGATAAATCAAGTGTGAGTATAAGATGATTCTAGAGAGTAGAACAGGGTGATTGCATAGGTCTTTTGGTTGGACATGGTCTCTCACAGTGGAACCTTCCATTCCATTCTCTCCTCCTTCTCACCATCCTATGTGCTTTTGCTCTAACTATGCAGCTGGCTGTTAATAAATCAGCCATTAGGATGCTTGCTCCTGAAGCTCTATTAATTGAGTAAACATATTAATTGAGTAAACATGTCTGTTTTCTGACTCTGCAAACTATGTGGGAAATGTCTTCATACTTCCTTCCACTGAACATTCATCATGGTAAGAGTAAGTCTTGTAGTAGCTCTGGCTCTCTCTCCTGTACATAAAACCTTAGTAGTATGAATATTTGTCTACTTTTTTAATGCTAATTTTTTCTTGTCAAGGTGATGTACAGAGGGGTTATAGTTGCATAAGTAATGTAATAATTTCATTTCGTAAATGAGAATTTGAGGGCGAATAAAATGATGAAAATGGGATATAGTTCTTTTTAGTAGAATGGGATTAAAAAATAATAAAGTGTGAAATAACTATTTGACATTGGGTGGTTATGCAATATTCTTTTTTAGATTATTTCATCATCTAATAAGTAAGGCTACTTTGCAGTACCTCACAGGATTTCTGTGAAGATGCAAAAGACTGTTATAAATTTCTCAGGGCTCACATAGTAAGTGCTCAATGACCTGTTGTAATGTTAGAATTCTATTATACTTGAGACAAAACAAGAGTATCAGACTTTACAGACAAATATAATTTCTTCAGCTATTACCATATGGCTTATGAAATTTTAAATAGTTTTAAAATCTTCATGTTTTGGTTTCCTAAAAATACATGAGGTTTAAGAAGATCAACATTTTACAGACCCTAAACCTCATCTTTAACTATATTTTCCCTAAGATACCCAATTTTAGAATATTGCAGAAGATATTCAAATTTACCATGCTTTTTCCCAATGTATAATCTGTTTCTGAGATACTATGCTTTAGTCATGAAGCATCTTTTTATTTCCTAGTAAACAGATACATATATGTGTGTATACATCTATACATATATATATATATAAGTATATACAAATATATACATAAATATTTCATTCATTTGTATATGACCATGTAAGGTTTTTCATAAGATATTGAGGTAAGAAAGATTTTACAAAAGTAATTATGAAATTGAATTGCTCTCATGAAATACCTTTCACATAATAGTTTTCAAGCCTTCCAGCTCTCTGTAAACTATTCAGCAAAGTAAGGCTTCATTTCTATTTTTATTTCTTTGCATTCCTGGAAAAATTGTCTTCATTTAAATTACATGAGCATTTTTGCAATGTGGCGTAATTTTACTTAATTTTCTGGACATATGGTGACTTAATTCACCTCTTCATCTTTTGCTCCAGTTTTAAGACATTTTCTATTAGCAAGCATTTCTATCCTCATTTTTCTGAATTGTTCATCCTGTGTCTATATCATAGCTTTCTAAAAACTGAGATTTGTGATATAATACCCAACATTGCTACTAAAAAGAAATAAAATATTGTAAATACGACACAGATCTGTCTTTCTGTATCATCTTCAAAATTTAAATAGCTATTGCTAGGGAAAATAATTTCTTTCTTCTTGCCTCCCAAATCTAGTACTGTAATTTACACAGTCAAAATTAAAGACACTTACCTTGCCATTTTTGATTAGGAAAGTAATCATAGGAAGATGAAAGATCAGAAAAAAAACCTCTGCAAATATTCCTTCTTTAGGGATAATGGGATTTTAGATCTTTGAATCAATGAATGTGTTTCGCAGTGAGTCACTATTTCTTGGGTGTTGAATACCAGTTACAATTTGGATTGAAATTTAGAGATGTGCCCAAATCTCATGGTGGCTCAAACAGCTCCAATATATTCCAGCAGTTCATTTAGGCACTGAGATCCACGCATTCATCTCAGTCTGATATTCTTAAGCTGCCAAGAAACTAGAGTGGGGATTTTGCCTTGAGATGCCATTCAGAACACAGATGTTGGAGTGAGCTGCTGACATTCCTGGCTGGTTCTGTGGAAGTCCAATCAACAGCTGGCTGATCAAACTGCCAAAACAACCCACAATATTTTGAGCTCCTGCTTTCTTTCTTCCAGGCTTCCTAGACAGATGGGAAACAAACAGTCATTCCATTTACATTTTTTAGAGGAAATCAGAAGTTGAAATCAGATGACTTGTTGCCTAAAGGAAAGAAGATAAATTTTCAATAGTCTAATTAAAGACATTATTTTCCTGAAGATCATCTTTGAGATCATTTTTGAACAAGTAGGAAGTCCCCTTTTTAGAAAGACACAGGATTTTAGGGTAGACCATCAGATTTTACTCTCTCTCTCTCTTGTTTCATATTCAAGTATTTCATTTTGTAGGTAGAGAAAATTAGCTATTTGCCTGTGACCATTTTATGTAGTAAAGCTGCCTCTCATAGGCCTTTAGGTCAAAGTTACTTTCTTTCATAGGAACAATAGAGGCAACATTAGTTATCCAATAGTCGCTCCCTAATTTGTAGTTTCATTTTCTGCAGCTTCAGTGACATGTGGCCAACTGTAGTCTGAAATTTTTACAATGGAAAATTCTAGAGAGAACTCATGAATTTTGAATGATGCTCCATTTTGAGTAGAATGATGTCACCTCACAGTACCTGCTCCATCCCACCTTAAATGGGTGCCATCCTTTTGTCTTGCATATCTACACTGCATGTACTATTCATCTATTAATCATCTGATGTATTGGTGTCTGGTTAACTGTAATGGCATCATAGTGCTTATTTAGGAGATTGGTATGTAGTAATCTAACTCTATGCCAAGATGCTCACATTACTCAACTCACTTTATCTCAACACATAGGCATTGCATCATGTCACAACATGAGTCCAATACAATAAAATATTTCTAGATAGATAGATAGATAGATGGGTAGATAGATAGATAGATAGAGACAGAGACAGAGATGCAGAGGGAGACAGAGAGGGAGGGAGGGAGAGAAAGGGGAAGGGAAGTCCTATTGGCATGACATCATTGTGTGATATTTTTATTTATTATTTTATTTTGTTATTAATTATGGCTAATAACAAATAATGCAATGCCTAGTTTTAAGTTAAAATTTAACATAGCTATTGTTACCTAATGGAAAACAGTAAATATATGGTTTAATATTTTCTGAGGTCTCAAGAATCTACTTGGATGAATCCTCCTTGGGTAGAAAGGACCATTTCACTCCTGGATCTTCTTGACTCATCCAGATTTGTTCTTATCAAATGACCAATACATCACTTTTAAACATCAGAAGGAAAACTTGGTCATCAGTATACATGGTTTGCTCTTATTTAATATAGATATGCAATATTAGGTACATCAAAGGCAGAATTCTAATGGGAGGGAGGAAAGACAGAAAGAAAGAACTGAAGAGGAAATACAATGCTTAAAAATATGTGGTAACATTGAGAACAAAGCCAATCATATTTTTGAGATTTGTAAGATAATTTTTAATTGCAAAACATTCAAACACAATTTTAGTACAGAAGGTAAAGATCACAGTTTTGATACACCTGCTCTTATTAAAAAATACTTGTTTTACAGAGAGAAAAACACATGCACTAAAAGACAATGTGAAATGTCATCTGGGCACATTGAGAGGCTCATGTTCTGGGATGATAAGTAAAAATTCAAAGGCCAGATGGTTTATAACAAGAAGATAAAACAGTTATTATCAAGGATTAGATGGAAATCAACACAATGTTATAGCCAAAAGCCACAGCACTGATAACAGCAGCACATAAAAGGATGAAATCAAATATTTTTAAATGTTTGAAAGTATAGAATTTGAGATAGTCTATTTAGATTCTAAGTAATACATTTCATTTGAATTTTTACTATGTGTAAATTGCTTTTATCTGCTAAATCAATACTCTGTTTTTTTTTTTTAAATGTGATCGTAACTACTTAAATACCAGGAGAATTGGCCAGAACTCAGAAATAAAAAAGTGAGAATATAAATTGGTCATTTTAGCACAGAGAAAACAAGAATACAACCTATAGCTAGTGTTTTGGGATAGGCTGGGATATAATTTAATGCATGGAGAAAATGTACTTGGAAGAGACAATGAAAAGCCAGTCTCAAGTGGGATTTTTATCTATAATTGCATTTTATGTGCTAGAATTGCAAGACAAAGCCAAGGGCCTTGACAAAGTATTGAGTGAACTAAAGGGAAATATATGTCAGACCAAAGAGGCTGTGGGAAACCAAACCTCCCCAAACAACACAACACAGGAAACTGCAAATTTAATAGTGTCTATGAGAGAAAAAGTGGTGAGTGCTACAGACATTTATAATAATATAATTAAACTGGAGGAATGTGAAATGCCATGAGAAATAACACGATAGTTACTACTTGCTGCATTTGAGTTAGAATATTTCTTTCTATTGGTATACTGTACAGGCAAAGAGCTGTAACAATGAGAGTAGGGAAAAATATATTGTGAAAAATGTGGTGTGAAAGATAGGTGGTGATAAACTGTAACAGAAACAGTTAGACCCAATGAGAACTTATATTTCACAGGAGGAAGTATTTTTAAGTGTTAGACATTTAAGAACTTCTTGACTCCCAAGATGAGTGTACTTAGTTTTCCATATAGTATAGATCTATTTCCAAAATAGTATAGTTACTATTCTTTAGCACTAAGATCTTAATATATTCATAGGTTAGTCAGCTTTCTCATAGATATAACAGACTACGTGACAGAAACGAATTAAGGGAGGGAGGACTTATTTTGTTCATAGTTTCAGACATTTCAGACCCTCATGGCTGGGAGAACATGACAGAACAGCTGATATTATGGCAGAAAGAAAGCAGAGTGCAAAAGTAGCGGTACAGGGCAAGCCATGTGTTCGAAGACAGCCCCCTGCCCCACCTCCCAGAGTGACCTGTTACCTCCACGGGGCTCCACTTTACACAGTTCTAACACTTCCCAATAGTCTGTGCAATATTTGAGCAGATCTGAGGCCCCAGGATCTAGTCTTCTCAAAAACAAACAAAAAATAAAACCAAACAACAACAACAATGACAACAAAACACCCTCATAGGCAACCTAGAGTTGTACTTGACTAATCCCCTGGGTACTTCCCAGTTCAATCAAATTAGCAATCAAGATTAATCATCACAATTAGTATAAGACAACCAACAACACCATAAAAACAAAGTAAAATGGAATCCTTATACGTGAAGATAGACTTGTATAAATATTTAAATTTATTAGAAAGCATTAGTTATAGATTCTCAGAAGGTTTTTTTTTTTTTAAATGGGAGATGATTTTTTTTTTTCCTATTGGAGCTGACTCCTTAGTCTTGTCAGACTGTGTTATGTAGCTGTGGGTATGTGTACATGAAAAGGAGCAAAAATGTTCTCATTCACTTGTTAATTAAAAGTTCTGAATCTATTTATGATTCTTCAACCTCTTGCCAGAATGTACATTTGAACTAAAAACAATTTCAACAAGTTAACCCTTTATGGCAGAGGTGGTCTATAGCCACCACAGGACAGGAACATTGAGAGACCAAAAGAATAGTGAAATTCTACTTTTTTCAGATTTCGGCCACTGGGGAATTTGTAGGCCATTTGTATCTTGGAATGAACACTGTATTCTTGGACAGATTCGGTGAGGACACCTAAGAAATGTAAAAAAAATGTATTTTCTCCCAGGCTTGAACACATTTAGTATACTTTTTTTTTTTTTCAAATTCAAACGAACTGGTTAAACGTCAGGGAAGAGTAGAATGTTTTTCTTCCCTAAAAAGCACAGAAAAGATTTCAGCATCGGACAGTCTCACCAGCTAGAAAGATTGAATGATATTTTATATGGCTTTTGTGGATTGGGTGACAGTGGCACTTTGAGAAGGAGAAAGACCTGCATCCCAGCATGCTGTTGAGGAGAATAAAGTGATGTTAGATAAGAGGTTGAAAGCCTATAAAATTGGCTTATGGTTAAGGTTCAGGGCCCATTTATTGTTTTATTTCTATTCTGTAGCTCTATAGCACAAATACCTAATGCTTTTGCACAGATTATTTTTCTTGGAGATTCATTGACTGCTTTTGAACCACTATTTTGGCTCACTTCTTTCACTCTTTTATAATTTTTTTTCAAATTGTCTAAGGCAGAGGTTGGGTTGAGGGACTGATTCTTTTCTTGCACTGAGAGCCAATGTAAGTGGAGGATTCTTGAGTGGCCACTGACACATGTCAGGGTAATGATGGTGTTTCTCATAATGAGGAGGAGGAGGTAAACTACTTGCAGATCAGCACAAAGTGAAGTGTAAAACTCACACCAAGACATGGAGTTTATAAAAGTACTGAGGACCAGTCACTGGTGGCTCACGCCTGTTATCATACCTTCTCAGGAGGCTGAGATTTGAGGATCATGGTTCAAAGCCAGCGGGGCAGGAAAGTTCATGAGACTCTTACCTCCAATTAACCACCAGAAAACTGGAAGTGGTGCTGTGGCTCAAGTGGTAGAGTGCTTGCATTGAGCTGAAGAGATGTGGGACATGCCCAGGCCCAGAGTTCAAGTCCCATGATGGACAAAAAAAATACTGTAGGTACATGCATATTATCATTTATTCAAATACTAGAGTATAAAGTAGGGCCCGTATTTTGCACTTAGTCTCAAAAATCTCTTCCATCTTCAATGAGGATAAAAACTGTTGAGATCATAAGTTAAAAAATAAGGGCTGGGAAGGTGGCTCAGTGGTAGAGCGCTTGCCTTGCATGCCTGAGGCCCTGGGTTCGATTCCTCAGCACCACATAAGCAAAAAGAAAAAAGCCGGAAGTGGCACTGTGGCTCAAGTGGTAGAGCGCTAGCCTTGAGCTGAAGAGCTGAGGGACAGCGCCCAGGCCCAGAGTTCAGGCCCCACGACCGGACCCAAAATATATATATATATATATTATTGTTAGTAGAAAAGAGACTGGAACAAGGAACAGAATCAGGTAGTTATGGAATCTTCAAGGATGCAGATTTATAGTATTATGAAAATATAACAAGGATATAGAATACGCATACTTGCAGATGGCGTTTTTGATTTCCAAAATTCAGTTATAGCACTTGAACACTTGAATATAACCTGAGATTTTATTCTTATTTTTTTCACTTGCTGATTGTGGTGTGTGTGTGTGTGTGTGTGTGTGTGTGTGTGTGTGTGTGTGTGTGTGTGCGTGTGCACGCGTGTGATGGTACTTGAGCTTGAATTCATGGCCTTGTACTTTTGCCTGGCCTTTGGTCAAGCTTGGTACTTTACCATTTGAGCCACCTTTTCACTTTTGGATTTTTGATTGTTTATTGGAGATTAGAGTCTCAGATTTCTCTGCCTGGACTGTCTCTGAATCTCAATTTGTTTAGCTCTTGTGTATTAATCTAATTTTACAATATTTTATTGCTTTCTGTCCAGGGATTTGATTCAGGAAAATATAAATATTGTAAGTTTATGGTGTTTATTTATTGGATGATTTACTTGAGGGCAATTTCCAATTACAGTATTTAAAATAGAAAATGATTCTCAGCTGACTTGCTCACTTCTTTAGACTGAGTAAAAGACAACTGTAAATTATCTAGATTTCACAGACACACTTTAAACAATTGTATAACACAGATTCTTTTTCTTTATACAACAGATTCTTTATGACAGAAAACATTTTTTAAAGGCCATTGGAATGAATTTTTGAAAATTATAAAGTCTAGAATACATACTTTCTACTTTCTATTGTCATGGTTTATGGTATAGCAAACTGATGAGTGTTTAGTGTGTCACAAGTGATCATAAACATAGACTGTTTCCTCCATTTTTCAGTGTAGAAATATAAAAAGGCCTGTTAATGCTGAACAAAAGACCAAAGTTTGTTTAACATTATAAGTATTTGAGTCACCTGGACTTACTTCTCTTCTCAACTAGCTGCATTTCTTCCCATCAGTACCTCCTCTTTGGCCCTTCTTACCAACCCATCCAAGAGGTTTGTACAAATATATAATTGTGTATCATACTGAAATCTGTCCATTACCTTCTGGAGAGTTTCATGAGCATAAACTTGATGAGCAGAATTAAAACTTCAGACTCCTGTCTCTAAAACTATGCATTCTAGTTGCAAGTTAGTACACTGTGAAATTACAAAAGCTTTGGGCTCAAAATTTTGTTCTTACTGAGAGAGTTCTTCACAACATATGAATGTTGTTGAAGGTTTTGCTAATTTAAAGAAAAATTAGTTATTTTAACTGGAAGGAGTTGAGATCCACATTAATGAATTGTCATCACATTGAATTGTCCTTTTTTACATTTTTTTTTCCAATTTCAGGTGTCATAATGGCATGTTTGGGTTTCATTTAAGTAAATATAGTTCTATTTTTAAATTTTCTTCTGTTTTTTTATTTATGTTTTACAGCCAGTTTTGCTTCAAGTTGTTTCTTGCTGTAGCCATGGGAGCTAGAATTACCCCCATTCTACTATACGGACTCAACTAACTTTCTAGGCCCATGTGCTAAGCCAGATATGTTGCAATAATATGAACTTGTCCACTGCCCTGTCTTGTAGTGAGAGATACATGAATTGTAGAAGTGTATGGTCATGGAACCATATTTGAGCTAAGCTAGTTTCCTGACCATATTTGAGCCAAACTAGCTGTAATTTATCTAGCTTGATTAGTCAAGCTAGTTCATATACCAAATAGTTAAAAAATGAGTGGTACTCTTTCTAGTGTTTATTATCATTTCAAAATGTATTTAAGATTAGCTAACTACCCAAGAAAGCTTGAAATGCTGTGATAGTCCTGCAGGAAGGACTTTCCAAATTTTCCAATAATCATAGCATTTTAATCTTATAAATAAGCTTCAAATTGGCAATATTTCTATATAATCAGAATCTAAAAATTTATGAGTCATACTAGAAAGCTAAGTTTTAGTCCCAAATATGAAGACAAGTAAAAGATGTACGAGCTCAGTTGATAAAAATTCCCATTGTCAGGAAATTTAATCCCTAAAATGTGGCCTTATTCTTTTATCCATTAAAAAATGTTCAAAATGTCTTCCAAACTTCTTCCTATCCTAGTTTATCAAGGTTACTCCAATTTATATTGTTTAATGACTTGCAAGTTCATCTCTCACGTTGATCCTCATCTCCTTTGCTCTCTACATGGCATTCAGAGGGTTGTATTTAACATTTAGTTGTATCGAAGTCAGATGATGACACTTCCTACTTAGTACTTGCCTATAGCTTGTCATCTTCAGGTAAAAGCCAAAGTCATTACTTTGACTTCACTATTTTTAGACAACATTTCCCTTTATTCCCATGCCACCCATGCAATTGCAGCCACACAACACAGGCCTCCTCCCTCCCTCTTTACTATCTTAGTTCTCCCAGCTCCTGCTGCTGAAGAAGACTATGTCTAGATGTTTACAGAGTGTTATCTCTTCATTCCTACAGATAACCCTATGAAGCCTTTTCTGGCCATGTTAACTATAATTTCATCTTCATCGGCTGCTATCAATTCTTCATATCACATCTTACATTTTGTAGTAATTACGTTAAAAGTTACTATGTGCTTAGCTATTTTATTTGGTTATTGTACACATATTTCCTTACTTATTCTTAATCTCTACACTAGAAAATATGCTTTACCCAACAGGTATATTTGCTTTTTTTTTTTTTTTGTCAGTCATGGACTCTGAGCCTGGGCCCTGTCCCTCACTCTTCAGCTCAAGGCAAGCGCTCTACCTCCTGAGCCACAGCACCACTTCCGGTTTTCTGGGGGTTAATTGGAGATAAGAGTCCCACAGCCTTTCCTGCCCCTGCTAGCTTTGAACCGTGATCCTCAGATCTCAGCCTCCTGAGTAGCTAGGATTACAGGTGTGAGCCACTGGTGCCTGGCTCAAGGTATATTTGCTTTTTATGTTTACTTGTATACCCTTAGTGCCAGAAACCTAGATAAGTTTTTGGCACAAAGTATATGCTATGTAAATATTTATTATGTTCATTAGCAATGAATGACCCAAAATATATTATTTTATTTTGTTTGTCAATTTGGGATTGGTGAACAAGTTTTCTAAAGCAGAGCTAATGATATAAGTATATTGTCATAGTATTTTATGATAACAGTGTCACAATTTTGATGGAGTAGAACACAACTTTATTTGGTCTTCATGTATGTTTTAGGTTCAAGTCATTATTTACATTTTGAGTATGGCATATTGATTTGTATACAGAACTTATCTGATTAACATTTATTAAAATAATCCTATCTAAATGAACTAAATATCAATAAATTTTATTCAGCAATATAGAAGGAAAAATTGTTTCCTTCTCAAGGAACCACTCTCAGAAAATTAAAAAAAATCTAATTGGAAATTCTACTCAAAGAATCATGTTTTACATGAGAGTAGAATTTTAGTAACTACAGAGATTAGTGTCAAAGAAAAGTCCACAATAGATAATTCAATTAAGCTAGTTATTTACACTTCCGAAATATGTAATCAACATACTATTCAGTTCACAAAGTCCTTTGCTGTTTGTTATATTAATGAAAATAGGAGAATGATTTGAAATGTATAAGGTATCCTCTTCATTTTTTTTATCCTCTTCATTTTTGGATTGCATTCCAAAACAGCATCTTAAAAAGTGTGTAAGGAAAAAATTATGTTGTGGGATATTGTCAAAGTTAAGCAAAAATAAACAAGAAGGGACTACTAGGTGAAATAGGATTTGCCAAAGAGTGGGTTCAGAAATTCATATTTAAAAATTTTTATCTGCAATATTCTCTATTCCTCTTGTGAATCTTTGTCTTAAGACACTTTAGAGAACTCTCCATTAACAGAAAAGCTTGATATGATACATACTGTTGGAAAAAATGTCCATGTCAGAAACCCTGGCTGTTGTAATTTTTTTCATAGATCAATTCCAGGTGCTGAGCTCATATAAAAGGAAGAGCCATCCTCATATTGCCTAGTCCCTTACCAGATAGTTATAACTAACACTGAGGCAGCTCATTAGCATACTGAACATTTCTTCCTATCTGGGAAGGTATGTCAGCTGACAGTGCACAGGATCTTTAAAAGCTACTTCAAGGTGAGTTATTCTGAGCAACTGCAGAGTGATTTGTGAATGGAAACAACTGCAACCATTTTATCAGCCATTGTAGATATTTTCAAGCACTATGATTAGATCAAAATATTTTGCACATGGGGAACATTTGCCTTCTAACCCTTTTTGGGAACTATCTATATTCTCGATATATCATTTGGCAGAAGCTGCTTTTTCCAACTGACTAGTCCCTGTGTCTGAACTATTTCATGAGACAGTACAGCAGCTGTGTGAAAAGAGGGTTGATTTCAAAGTGATCTCCAGCCTTATGACTGCCCAAGCTCTGACATGAATCCAGTGTGATTATAGTCTACATAAAAGGTTATGGGTTATAGAAGGACTGGCTCCAAATCAAACCCTAAATAATGCCACCATGCATTGTTCTTTCAACTGTGCCAGAAGCTGAAAATGGAGTAAACACTTGGTTTAATACAACAAATATTTGTCAAGTATATATGAAATAGTTTCATGCTACTACCCAGAACAAAATAATAGTCTCAAAATATTTATCAGACACCCAGGAGGAAGGTTCCCTTCAATACCTCTATAATTCTATGCTGTAAACATTCATCCAGCCATATGAGTAAGGGAAGATAATTGAATGAGCATAATTGGAATAGGATCAGTAGTCCTGGCACCACAGCTACTGAAATTTCACAGCAATTTCCTTTTGATGATATAAGACAGTCAGACATGTGGTTTTGATAGAATGGAATCCTGTAGAGAATCTGACAATAATCTCACCAACTGTAGATTGTTTTCCTACAAATTAGAAATTGAGTGATTAAAACCAGACAGAAAATGAAGAGGTTACCAAAGTTATCATTTCTAAGAGCCAGAGAAAATAAAGGGCAACTCCAACGTCAGCAGATGTATATGCTCACATGAATAGAGATGGGGTGAGAATAGTGTCAGCTATCATGATACAATTGTACAAATCAAACTATATGTAATAGTTGCTAAATATCAGTAAGTGCCAAAAGAGATAAAGCCAAGTGATGGCTGGAAAAAATAAAAATATGACAAAATTTAGAGAAGAGAACAGTATGGATGAAAGTTTATGGCATAGTAGAAGATGAGGGTTCTATGCAAGGGAAAGCTTTAGAGTTTAATATGATTTTCCTCACAGATCTTAACATAGAAAAATATTAAGTTTAAGGGATTTTTTTTTTTGTCAGTCGTGGGGCTTGCACTCTGGGCTTGGGCACTGTCCGTGCACTCTTCAGCTCAGGGCGAGCACTCTACCGCTTGAACCACAGTGCCACTTCCAGTTTTCTAGTGGTTTATTGGAGATAAGAGTCTCATGGACTTTTCTGCCTGGGCTGGCTTTGAACCATGATCCTCAGATCTCAGCCTCTTGAGTAGCAAGGGTTACAGGCGTGAGACACCGGCGCCCGGCCAGTTTAAGGGATTCTTTAGGAATGCCGAAGACTGATATAGTATTCCAACATGGATATGTGTGATAGCTTTTCCTTAAAATGAGCCCATGAGTAAAGATAGCAGAGTGGCTTCTGCTCCAGCAGAAAAGGTTACAGGGGTGGTTATAGAACTGGTGCCCCATCTGTCCTATGCCATCTGGAGGTTTGGTGAGGAGCATACAGGAAAGTCGAAGGCAGACATTCCCACTAAGCATCCTGTTTCACTTCATTATTCTGCTGCTTGCCTTTTGTTGGGCCTTTAGCAGCCTCTTTTTCCTGCTTTATCCACCATAGTGGACACTCAGTTGAGACAGACAGATGCTTGTGAAGAAGAATTGTCTCAGGTTTCATTTCCTCTCTGTGGTCTAAATTGAAAACAATGTTTGTGCCAATCATATCTTTACTATGTTATATCTTTATATATCTTTATGTGCACATATCTGACTATACTGTTATAAGGACTCCAAATAGCCAAGGTTTCATTTAAACTGAGTATTTAGATAAGGCCGAAAGGTTAAAAACAACATTGAATTTCACTCGTATTTGATTAGCATGTATTGATCTACTTTAAAAAAGATATTGGTTAAGAGTCCCGGAAAGCAAGGATTTTTATCAGGAGTTTACATGAGAAACAAGCACTTGAGTGTTAGAAAAAAAAGGGATTATGAGTACAACGGTAGTCTTGCTAGATATTTAACATAGTTAAGGAAATATTGTATAACTAAAAGATCCCATGAAACCTGAATGATTAGCTTGGGAAGAAGCAAGTTGTGGGTGTACTCTCTCTAGCTGAGTAGTACATAGGTGCAGCTAGAGAAAAAAGCCACTATCTGGCACCAGAAAATCGGCACACTGGTTTTATTGAATAAAGAGGATTCCAGCCTGGAGCCAGTGGCTCATGTCTGTAACCCTAGCTGCTTAAGAAGCTGAGATATAAGGATCCAGGTTCAAAGCCAGCCCAGATGTGAAAGTCTGTGAGAATCTTATTTCCAATTAGCTACCAAAATAGCAAGAAGTAGAGCTGTGGCTCAATTGTTGAGTGCAAGCTTTGCTCAAAAATTCTAAGAGACAGTACACAGGTCCCGAGTTCAAGTTCCAGGACCAGTACACACACACACACACACACACACACACACACACACACACACACACACACACACACACACACTCCACACCACACAGATTCTACTTTGGATGGGACAAGGGTGGTACTCACTACTGCTTGTGTACCATTACATGGATGGCAATCTCTTCTGCTTAATCCTGATCATTACCCGAGAAGTTCAGAGATCAATGTCAAATATTGGTCTGATTTCACAGTTTATGCCTCTCTTTATTCAACAGTCTTTATTCAATCCTGGACTTCCAGCTGCTTAACTGCACACACAAAAGGATATAAGGAGAGTAAGGTCTATAACCATCCATTTGAGCCCAGCATCACAACCCAGAGACACCTCTGTTGGTTATCTGCTGTTGGGTGCCCTGGACCAGAGCATCCTAACAAGGCATCTGAAGCACTGACACCTGGCTTGGAATTGTTTTCTTGTTTTCCTGCTTGAGAATTTCCTCTCTAGTTGTGGAAATTGGCTTAGCCTGGGTAAATTTCAGGGATTATAACACACTCTAAAGTACATTTTACCCAATGGAGAGGGACTGAGTCAGGGATAATGGCTTCATCTGTTCTGACACTTTCTACGTGATTCCTCAGAGCACTCCAGGGGGGATTGACCAGCTGTTTGCAGAAATAACCACCTCAATAATTCATGCTGCATTTTTCTCACTTCTTGGTATCTCTACTCCCTCCCCAGGCCACTTCCAAAATAAATAAGCATCACCCTTGTCTTTATCTCAAGTTGGGCTCTCAGGGGATACAAAGTGAAATGATAGTTTAAAACTAAAAATTTGAATAGCAATTTTATAATTTAACAGATGCATAATTTTTAATAATGATTTTATAAATACATTCTGATTGGCAAGTTGCTAGATCCCCAGCAAAACATGAGACCTTATGATATTCCATTTGCATTTTATAACCATATAGGAATTCTCAAAAAAATAAAAAAGAACAAAATATACATAAAACATGGCCTAAAATCTATAGGAAATTTAACTATCCAGAAAGCAATATTCAAAGAATCTATTGCAGAAACTAAATTGTAGAGTTAAAAATGTTGAAGGACAAAAACTAACAGTACCAAATGTATCTAAGAACTCAGTAGTGTAGCTGCAAAAATTATTTGTGCCAATTGCATTGAGTTTGTATACTTTGGTTGGTATTTATTTGATTGTATTGTGGATATTATAAAGATTAACTTCTCTCCCTAGTTTTGACTGATGTTTCTTACAAAACACTTTCAAAATGCAATTTGTTATTTAATTCAGCATGTTACATAAAAAAGGCATCAAAGGTTTAGAATTTATCGAAGTAAGTAAAATGGCTTGTGGTCTAGTTTTCTTAGAAAATGCCACACATTTTTCAGAAAGTGTTCGTTGAAACTTTCCCTTTGCCATTCACGTACATTTCAGAAGCAATTGCAGTAGTGAAAGGTTAGTCTTTGAAGGGTTTCTATGTTTTTCTGTCTCCTTTAAGTGTCAACTGCGGGAACATAGAAAAAGCAAACACTGTGTATTGAACGCTCTATCATTCATTGGAAGGTGATGGATGGGGTCAGACTCATTCAGGCAGTAAATTCACATCCATTTTCCCAGAAAGCTTTTTGACATAGTTTTGGAAGTCCTTTCTTGATGTAAAATATTATCTCTTTCTCCTCATTGCTCCCCTCTCTCTACTCCCAGGTCTAAAAAGCAGTTAAGATTATAAATATATTGAAGACCTTTTAAAAGCCAAACAATTTGATATAGTCAATGAAAGTCAGTGCCTTGATATCTAGAACTTTCCAAAGAAAATAAATTACTATATGAGTCTTCTTCAAAATTAAAATGAGTTGGAAGCAAAGTAATTATTTGTTTCACACACTGAGAAACAGGTGTAGATGCTATTTGGAGATCCAAATGAAGATGGCAATTAGTGCATTAGGTTGATGTGCAAATGTAGTTTCACTTAATTGCCGTGCTTGAGAAAATTTTGACTTTTTTAAAATAAAGTTTTGGAAAATAGCACTACTGGTCATTGAGGAGCTATGATGACAATGTTCATTTGAATGCAAGAGTAGAGAATACCTACATATTACCTCTGCATCTGGGCTTTTGGAGATGTCATATTTGCAGTACACTGGGTTCTGTTTCTCCAGTAATACTTTACTCATTAAAAAACTCATTCCAAAACTCATTGATGCTCCTTGGAAGACAGAACAAGGATCAGTTGTGGTTGGACATATATGTGTATATCTGGAAAGTATAAAAATTAATGTGGTATTTTGTAGCATAAAGCAGGACAGGGCAAGAAAGTGCTCTCAGATCCAATATCATGTATATGTCATAAATACTGCTTACATTGATAAACGATTACCATTGAGAGAGATGCTTGATATTTCTCTTTTCTTCTCTTTTTTTTTTTTATTTACATTTTTGTTCATTTTAATCTAATGGAAGTGAGTCCATCAAAGGGACCCAAGTCCTAGGACCCAAGCCCAGTTCAGGAACACTACTAACCATTGTTAAATGTCATTGAGGATGTTAGTTTTGTGTGGAGTGCTCTTTAAATATATACTGTACGCAGCCTACGGTGAGTTTTAATATAAGTGAGAAAAACCAACAGGAGTGGTGTGTTTAGGCAGATCGTTGAATGGAGCTAGATAAGCCCTTCTGCCTGGAAGGTAGGAAATTACAGCCAAGAAGCCCTTTTGCTTGAAACTACATCACATCCCTCATGGTAGCCCAGATGTTTTAGACATTCTATGATCATTCTGAGAACACTCAGCTAAAACCACAACTTATTTTCCCAGAAGGTCTTATTCAAATCATGACAGTTCCAGTCAACTTGTACTGGTCACGCAAGGCAGCATCCCAGGCAAAATTATTCTCACTGAAGTTTAGAAGGTGCAGTAACTATTCTCACTTAAGATGGGAGGCAGACTGTTTTCCTCAGGACTCAGCAAGAAGGAATTGGAACCTGAGCTATCATTTATTCATCTAGAGCAAAATACCTAGCCAGCTCATTGGTAGCAAAAGGAAGTCAGTACATTGTGAACACTGTCATGTCTGACCTGTGGCTTGGAATTATCTATCTATCTATCTATCTATCTATCTATCTATCTATCTATCTATCTATCTATCTATCTATCTATCTATCTTTCTATCTATACATATTTTACATAATAAAGCTCTATTCTGCTTATATAAAGACTTCATATTATATAAAAGGCAAGCAATATCTAGTCTGAGTCAAGCAGAAAGTTCAGATAAGGTGATGTTAGGAAAATGAACCCTAAGATAACTATTTGAATGTTTTTTTTTATTTCATGCATTTGTTTCTAACTCATTTATAAGATTATTTCTTTGTTGCTTTGTATGTCCCTCCCCCACAGTATAACCCCTGCTTTCACTATATTTGATGTCGGTATAATTTGTGGAGGGGAAGGAGAAAAACAAGTCATTTAAATAAGGATACAGGTGGACCCGTTGCAACAATGAGAAGTACAAGTTGTCATGTCGAAAACGAACTTTACAACTTTGGTGGGGTGGGGGAGGATTGGGTGGGGGGGCAGGGGGAGGCTTGGAAGGGATGGGAAGGGTAAACAAAGGAGGAGCCTACAATGCTTGATAAGAAATGTACTCACTATCCTGCCCATGTAATTATAAACCCCTCTGTACAGTATTTTCACAATAAAAAATAAAAAAAATTTATCATCAGGCCAGTTGTTTTGTAGAACAGACCAAAAAAAAAAAAAAAAGGCAAGCAGCATATAAAGCCATGGATTATTTAGAAGCATAATTTATGCAATGAATACAATTTGTAGAATAGGATGACATTCTGGAAATAGAATCTTTCATGGAAAATAAAGATTGCTGTGCTTACAACCCAGCCACTTATTTGAGAACCTCTGTTCTGTGTATGGATTAGAGGTTACACAAGAGCTTCCTTGGTAGTGATTAGAAAGACACGTCCTTCTTTCCTTGACAAATTATATCAGGTTAGAATATTGGATTTATTCAAAGTGGTATTGCTTTTGCAGCAAATGATTTGAATAATTGTTTTTTTTTAAAGTACAACTTTTAACAATTAGATATTTTGGGGAAATGAAGAAGTTAATGTGATCTACTTCTTCTCACTTGCAAATTGTTGCTTGGCCTGTACACAAAACAGTCAACTGGCATTCTAGAAAAACTTACTTAATATGCAGGAAATTTTTATTTAAAAAATGTTACATAGACATTTCTCTTACTATGTCTTGGAGTTAGTGGAATTAAATTCTAATGTATTATTACCTCTAACATCCTTAAAATCCTAGAAAAAACTAGTTATAATACAAATACACACAAGTAAAACAGAAAAATGATGAAGACACGAAACAGAGTAAGATGGGCTGTGAAATCTACATAAGTGAAAAATAAAATTTGTGTAAAATCACTGTTCTTTCCAGGGCATCTTTTGTTTTATCTTCTCATAGCTTGATTTGAAATAAGAAAGATACTTTCTTCTGCTCCCAACCATGCTTTAGATAGCTTTTTTATATTTATTAGCACAAGGTTATTATTAGCCAGATTGCTTTACTTCTTTGATCTCATTAGATGTTCACAGAATGAGAGGAGCATAGAATGCTATTACTATAAACTGGATAGCTATCTCTCTTGTTAAACACCTTTAATAAATAGGTTTTGTTTCCTACTGCTAGTATCACTTCTTACTCATTAACATTGTACACATATACTCTTGTTAGTTGTTTCTCTTGGCATACAGTTAAGATTATGAATAACGGAAAGAAAATATTAGAAAAGTTAAAATAACAGTGAGAGTGGGTGATTTCTCAACAGTTATATAATCCACTGGGTTTTAAAAAGTACCTTTTATTTATCTGTGCACTATCACCATTTTTACTTTATGTTAAATCATGTGAACATTACTTACAGTCATTATTTTCACATCTCTGTGACTAGCATTCATTTGTGGCTCTGTTCTATTTCTTCGCTTTTGCTGTAGTGACGGGTCCTTCTTTCTGCTTCTGTATGTTCATTGTAATATTGGACCATTGTGATTTTTATGCTGTATATGAAGGATTTTTTAAAATTTCAAAGTAATGTTGTTCTTATGTACAGTTAAGTTACTTGAGTTGGTTATGATCTGCTTTGTAGATTTTGATTTTGGTGTAATAAAACTCCAATACAATGACTATGATCATTTGGGAATTTTACTTTTAATCAGATTTTAAATGGAAACTTTGGTGCTCTGGTTGATAGGATCACAAACTACACAAACTTATGTGAGATTTATGGAGTTTTGCATCTCATAATTTTTGTAGTTATTCCCCCAGATGGTGTTTTGGGTTGTATAAATAAATACCCAGACAAGATTTAAAGGAACTCTGATAAAATCTCCAGAGCATCTTCCCTAAGAACTTCTTGTTCTTTGGTAATGTATATACCATATTGTGATGCGTTTTCCTTTCAAAATACGACCTTCTTCAATGAGATCACCAGATCCCGTGTGTTTTTCTGTCTTTTTGGAAATTTTTAAGTATCCTGGTCAATAAATTGTTATAATTTTAAAGATAATTTTATTAATTTCTTTTTCACAGTGATTACTGCTTTTAGATGCTATTCAGTGTTTAAACATCATTTCATATTCTTTGTCCTGTGTTCTGATCATCTAAAGTAGAAGGAAGGTTTCAGTTTCTAGGATTGAATTGGGATTATTCTAGAAGCAAAAATCCCCCGAAAGCTATTTTAATTCTCTTATTGTATTTTCTTTATCTATGTTGTGTCATTCTTCTCTGTCAAAATATTTTTACTGTGTCCAATTTGCAATAGGTTTAACCCTCAGAGCTTGCTTGCATTTTGTTATTACAATTAAAAAAATCGTTGTGTATTTATATATCACATATAGGCATATATATGTATATTTATTGTATTTGTGTATGTGTTTATGTAATATGTTTCTGGCTCTTGAAATACTTTGTATTTATGAACTTATTTTTGTATCTTTTTTGAAAATTTTATTGTTATTATAAAGGTGATTACAGAGGGGTTACAGTTATATAAGTCAGGTAATGAGTACACTTCTTTTTGATCAGTGTCACCTCTTCCCTCATTTTCTCTCAGCTTTTCCTCTCCTGGACCCCGTCCTGCCCTCAGTTGTATAGTTCATTTTAAACACAGTGTCTAGTGAATATCACTGCTGCATTTGTTCATCCTTTGCCCCACCATTTCTGTCTTCCTCTTACCCTCCTCCAAACAAATAAACTTACGTACAAGACAAAAGGTACAGAAATCAAAAACAATGACAAAGGTGAAAGAAAAAGAGGCAAAATAACATAAAACCTCTGTTTCCACTTAGTGGAGTTCATTTTGATAAACTTTAATATGGGCATTTTCCCATTGGTATTGAACCTTTATGTTCCTCTCCTAAAGATATCCTCCTTTGGTCTCACTTTATAAATGCCTAGAATTCTATATAATTTGTCAGGTCCAATTGTATTTTTTGTCTTGTACCATCCAAAGTGTTTTCTTCTAGATTTATAGGCACATTCTAGTTACAACAAATGAAGGAAACCATGTAACCTATGAGGAACTTATTTTTCTCCTGGATCATTATAGTCTGACTCTATTTTCTTTGCCATCTGATTTGTTAAGTCATGAGATTTTTCTTTCTTATTTTTCTTCTTTCAGACTTAAAACTATAAATCATTGATTCTCTTAATTGTCCTGTACATCAGAGTATACTTAACATTTCTACTCTCTAGTTTCCAGAAACATCTCTACTCACTTTTGACAATCACAAAGGTCTCTACATATTGTCAAATAATCTAGAGTAAATAGCAAAATCACCCTACCTTGAGAACCACTGTTTATTTACTAAATCCAGGCCTGGTCTGCTTAAATCCATGCCTCATTATCAGTCAGGTTTTGAAATATTCCCACATGCTACAACCAGTTCATCAAAAGCTAGATAATGCTTTTTCTAAAATCTATCTTAAAGTATACATATACATTCATGCATTTTTAAACTTATTCCCAGTGTCTCACATAGACTCATCTACTGTAGACTAGCTAACCTAAGACAGGATATTCTAATCATTTTATGAATCACCACTGTAATACATGTTAAAATTAAGTATTCTTAGTTTTGCTCCTAGACATCTTTCTATTTTCCCATCCACGTATTTCCTATTGGGACTTAATCATTTGCAAGCTTCTGGAGGTGGAATGCAATCAATAAGGTATTTCCTGTTTTTGTGAATTTGTAGAATGAATCATCAACTTGTAAGGTCTGAAATCACATTTCTTCAAGTTTCATAATTAGGAGAAATTTCTCATGCAGTGTGGATATTGTGACTGCAGTACATATTTTCTGATTGTTTAAAAGTTCCTCTGTTGACATATACTTCAATAAAAAGTTGGAAATAGAAGCATAGATTCGCTTCTCATGTCACCATATTCAGCTAAATCTTGATACGGACCACTTCTGAAGGACTAGAGAGAGAAGGTGACACTTGAGGGTCAGCCAAATCGAGGGAAAGATTTGTTTACTTGTCCACTGGCCTAAGGCATATGTGAAAAGTTTTACTAGTACATTATTTAAGTTTATTGTATTTCTTCAAAAGTATTCCTGCAGCCTCACCAAACAACACAAAGAATCCAATTCTTCCTGAGATTAATGAATCTCATGTTTTGATAAATTAAGTCCTATCAGGTTTCAGATACAGTCATGCATTGCTTAATGACAGGGACACATTCTGAGAAATGCATCGTTAATCAGTGTCATTGCTGCGCAAGCATTAGAGTGCACTTACACCTACTGGATATTCAACCATAATGGGCTTCTTAATGCAATGAAGAGACTCAGAAGACAGCAGCAGCCTATGCAGCATGGTGTTCTTGCTTTATTAGTAGCTTACATGCTGAATTATCCAAAGGATAGCATAGTAAATAAACCATTATCATAGTTACTTATTATAATAATAGAACATTATATATTGTCTATAATATACATACCATATTCTTTTACAAGACTGACAGTGTGGAAAGTTTGTCTACAGTGACAGCACCTCAAAGATGTGAGTAGTGGTGTGTGTTATGACTTTATGATGGCTTGTGCAGTCACTAGATGATGGGAATGTTTCAACTGCATTGTAATCTCAGAGGACCACTGTCATATGTCTTCTGTTGTTTTACTAAAATGTTACCTGGTGTAGGACTATACCAATTGCATTTCAGTTGTAAATTATGCATTAGGGAATTAGGAGTCAAATTGGACATGTTCTATTATAGACTTTTAAAGAGGGCAGTCACCCAATGTAAAATGACATTAAAAAATAACCACTAATTTGTAGATTAAATTATAAACATTATTGTTATTCAATGTATCACAATGCATATTTGTGGATTCTACTGGGTTTGTTGGTACATGCTTGTATCAAAATTCAGGAACCTGAGGCAAGAAGATCATAAGTTTGAGGTTTACTTGGGCTACTAAATTGGACTCATTAGAAAAGAATATCTGGCTTCTACTTCCATACACATAATATTAATTATGATATTATTTTTTACTAATGCTTTGAGATATGTTGTTTTAGTTACCGTTTAGGAACACAGAAAAAGTATTTGCTTTTGGGTTTTAGATATAATCAGTCATTATTGTTGATTAGTCATTATTTGTTTGTGGTTTTAAATATACTCCAAATCAAGCAGCTTGACTTCATAGGCACCTCAATTTTTTTGAGAGGGGATGAATAATAATTTTTAAAAATGAGGAAAATTCTGAATAGCTTAAATCAAAACACATCAAATGATTATTGGGGAGTCTGTCAAGTTGTGACACAATAATTCTATGTAAGTTCTCACTCAGGTTAAGCTTCTTAGGTAAATCAGAGGCAATTTCTCCTGTCTGAATTTGTCTTGTTAACACTATTTACTTTTTCTTTTTAAAAAATGATAATGTTCTATTCTTTTAAGAATGGTTTGGTATGAAGTAAAGTGTATTCTGTGTTAATTCTCTGAAACAGAGTCTGATGGCTCAGGCTGTCCTAAAACATTCAATGTAGTTCAAGCTGACCTTGAACTCATAATCTTATGATACTTGCACTTCTACCTACAGAATGTCCAGGTTATAAGCATGTACCACCATACATGGCTTTATTCAGAAATTATGATTCATTTGTTTATTACTTCATATTTTATGTTGGGGGTCTCACATCAAAGATTATTTAATAAGTAAAATGGTTTACTTCAAATATGTTTATAGTTCATCAACACCTAAATGAATAAAAGAAAAGGAAATCTTAGTTTTAGGTAAAAATATAATTTTTCTCTTTTTAGGGTGCATTCTTTCCACTACCAATGAACACCTTAGTAATAATTGACACTGGGAGAGTATTCTTGTTAATTTATTTGCCACAGTGCTCCATCTGTATTATATAAGGAGCTGTTTTTCATGAGTTTAGGCTATGTGGGAAAATATTTTAAGGGGCTTTTGAAATATGACTGAATCATGTGTAAAGGGATTTGGGGGTTAGAAATAATGAAGGCACAGAGATGTTGCTATAACAATGGGATTGCATTAATCTTAAAGCATTATGTCTACTTCTCAGAAGCTTACACAGGTAGAAAACATATCCTCATCTTTTACATACCAATTCATTTATCTGTTGGATTAAAAAAACCCACTCTGTGCTAGCAGATTAAAATGGTGATGAACAAATTATAGTGCATAGGATAAATCTAGTCTGTGGTCTATTTTAATGTGACCTATGAATTAAAGAAGTATTTATACAGAGACCAGAGGAAGCTTTCAGAAACCAAAATATTTATTCTAGAGCCCTGTTAAGAAAAAAGAAATTGTGCTGTCTTTGGCTTAAAATCACAATTTATTATTCAGATCTGGTCACTTGAATTCCTCTTATTTTTTATTCTTGCTCTGTTTTTTTTTTTTTTAATCTGTTGGCAGTCTTCTTGCCAGGACTGAACAACTGACTGAGCCTGTCAGTTCATTCATAGGGCTGGCAGCTGCTGCTGTCTGCTGTCTGGGAACTCAGCTGGGACTGTTTGCCAGAACACCTGCACTTGGCCTTTCTCTGTGGCTTGCACCTCATGTTCTCACAACATGGCATCTGCATTTTTAAATTATGCATCCTAATGGTAAGCATTCTAAGAAACCTGTGCCGAAACTGCAGATTGGTCTGTATAATAGAAAATCATGATGTTGAATTTCTGCTGCAATCTATTGAATATGTAACAACTAAAATAGGTAGTATCCATGCTGTCAGGAAGTTAATGCTAGGTGTGGCTCATAGTTAGGGGTCATGTTTGGCTACTGACTTCCACAGACCTCTCTACAAATCCCAATGCCTCCCTTCTCTTCTGAGTACAATATACATCCAGCTCCTTCTAAGACTTCCAAAGCTTCATACTGTAATGTCAAATTCAGACTGGAAATAGAGAATTTCATTAACCAAATCAGGCTCAGTTGTGAGTGAGACTTCACAATGAGATGATCTTTCATCTGAACATCTGTAAATCAAAAAGACAATTTAGTTGCCTCCCATCTACTTAGTATGAATGGTGGTGCATGATTAATGCCATAGACATATCCATCAAAAATGGGAAATTGAAGTTATAGAGGAATCTTTGTTTTACAGCGGTTCTAAAATCCAACTGAGTTGAAATGATAATTCCCCCCTGTTCTTGCTACAAGAAATTGGTGCTGATTAGGGCCCGGTTCTGCTCCCTGAGTTTTATTTATTTCAGATTTTGGCTCTATCCTCTGGGTATTGGGCTACTGACTGAGTTGCCTTTCCTTTTCAATAAGGCTTGTTCAACATTTACAGTTGAGTAGCTTTTGTAGCCTGGGTCCTAGCCACAGGAGTTTGAGGAATCTGAACATCTTATTTTGAAGTTTAACAATTTGTCCCTTTTCATATAAGTTGATATCATTATTTTAAAAAATTATTCTTACAAGTAAATTATAAACCTACCCCATTACGATAGGTCTATACCCCCATTTCTTTCTGAGGCAGTCACATCTCTTCAGAGGTCACCTCTGAGTTTCTAGTGTCACAACACCCTCTGAGTTTTTAAGACTCTCCCAGTAAAGAGAGGCTAAAGGCCTCAGTTACATAGCTATTTTGTTTTCTAGGCAAGGAAATCTAAGATCCATACACTCAACATCTTTAGAAAATATTTTAGCAAACTGAAAGAATCTAGACCTACTCTTGTTATTTTTAGAAAACCTTTTTTATTTTTTTGGCTGAGAAGGTGTACAAAAAACTGCCTTAAATCTTTCTGAAGTTTTAACAAAAGGTCTTAGTGATGCTCCCTAAATCTAAAATTTACTCAAAGGGTATATTTTCCCCAAAAGAGCTCTGAATTTTATCTTTGCCTGGATGTTATTTTTTATTTTGAGTCACTTCTGCTGTGTGGAAAGAGTAGTTAGGAGATATAGTCACTAATGTGAAGCAAGTCCTTGTTTCTTCTATTTCCTCTAAATTCAGATAAATAATTTAGCAGTGCTTTCTGTAGCTCACCATTTTCTAGTTGTATTTTTTAACATTTTTAAAACATTTTTAACGTTTTTAACACTTTTTTTTCCATTCATGGGGCCTGAACTCTGTCCCTCAGCTCTTCAGCTTAAGGACAGTGCTCTACTACTTGAGCCACAGCACTTCTGACTTTTTCTGCTTATGTGGTGCTAAGGAATTAAACCCAGGGCCTCATGCATTCAAGGCAAGCACTCTACCACTGAGCCCACTTCCCAGCCCCAGCAGCTGGTACTTTGGATATTCCTCTGGGGAAAAAGAAACAACAAAACTCATCTCCAAAGTTTTATCAGACAGCAATGTGCCAAGTAGGTGAAATGGTCAGATCAGCCCAACTGGATGCTACCATGAGGTATCTAGTTGAAGCTGTAGAGTGCCAGCTGTGAACAAAAAACTGATCAAATAAAAAACCAAAAGTACATATGATCCTTACTGTATTAAAGTGATAAAGATAGCCAGAGAAAAGAAAACATCCTAACCCATAATAATCCCCCTTTGTGTCAATTATAAAAGAATACATTGTTTAATTATAATACATTGGAAAGACATTTTAGATTAGACAGGAAAGTTGAAATATGTGTATTTCCTTCTTTCCTTGTGGGTAATTTTTATTTAAATCAGAAAAAATAGTAAAAATTTCAAGGAGAAAAGTTTTAACATCTTCTAGATATACAGCAATAGTACTGAGATACTAATCCAAAAGCAACAATTCCAAAAGCAACATAGTAAGTGTTTTTCCTTTCTTACTCATGTTGCAAAGATGGGTCTAAGCTATTGAACAGCCAAAGTAAGGAAGAATAAGTCAGCATTAGATTTACTAGTGAAGAAGGTTAAGTTTCTGTCATGTGGGTAACTTGTGGGGTGTGTAGAATAAAGCTCATATTTAGGAGAAAAAAGTTTTCAGCCCTATATCTAGTGAATTCTTTCTCAAATGAGGAACCGAAGGCTCAGAAAACATCACAAAATCATTACCAGGGGAGGCTAGACAGTCCTGTATGCACACATTATAGACTCCCACCAGAACTCCGTTATGATATCCTGTAAATAATAGACATTTCATTGTTCTTTAGAAGTGGTTGCTGAGATTTGATTTTTTTTAATTGTGAAAATAACGTACAGAAGGGTTACAATTACATGGGCAAGGTAATGAGTACATGTCTTATCAAGCATTGTTGTCTCCTCCTTTGTTTCCCCTTCCCATCCCTTCCCATCACCAGCCCCCTACCCCCTGCCCGCATCCTCCTCCCCTCCATCCCCCAAATCCCTTACCCCCCGCCAAAGTTAGAAAGTTTGTTTTTCAACATAACGATTTGTACATCTCATTGTTGCAATGGGTCCACCTGTATCCCTAGTTAAACGATTTGTTTTTTCCCTTCACCTCCACAAATTATACCAACATCAAATACAGTGAAAAACAGGGGTTATACCGTGGGGGAGGGACATACAAAGCAACAAAGGAATATCTTATAAATATGTTAGAGCCAATTGCAAGAAAGGAAAGCCATTTGAATCCTTATCTTTGGGTTCATTTCATCTAAGTTCAACTTATCTGACTGTTTCTGCTTGTCTCAGACATATACTAGTTATTGCAAATAAGGGAAACTATGGGACCTATGTTTCTTTGGGCCTGGCTTACTTCACTTAATATAATGTTTCCAAAGTCTTTCCGTTTCCTAACAAATGGGGCAATGTCATTCTTTCTGATGGAGGCATAGAATTCCATTGTGTATATATACCATATTTTCTTGATCCATTCATCTACTGAGGGGCATCTGGGTTGGTTCCATATCTTAGCTATGGAGATTTGATTTTTTTATGGATGCTTTTCATCCCTAATCAAATGACCACAGAAGGCATATATACTAACTCTTATTTTTTTTCAGAAGACAGCCTGTTAGGTTCTTCAATCACTTTGATGATTGAAGTCCATGACCACTGCTTCTTTTCTGAGTAGTTTAGTGATTAAGGATGAGGGAGTGCTCAATTCTCAGTCTTCTCATACTTTTCTCCATTCTCTGTGCTATGTAAGGCCTGATCCAGAATGTGTAGGTATCCATTTTCAGTAAAGAAAAGGAAACTATTACTGAGACAGTAAATGCTTCATATATACTCTATAACAAAACGAGCAGGAAAGGCAGGTGTCATTTTCCTAGAAATCATGTATATTATTGAAGTTTGTTATCATTTCCAAAAATTGAGAATATTGAGTCTTGGTAGTTGTGGAGGAAGTGAAAGTGAGTTGAGAGAGGTCTGGGGCACAATTGGGAAGATTTCTTTTAGGACAATGAAGAACTAGAGTGCATTGTGCCTGCTTCCTATTGGACTAACAAGAATAGCATGCAGCCTGTCGAATGCTCCTGTGTCTTGTCACTTGCCTTTGATGGTCAATTGTCAAACAAGTTAAACTACTACACAGGAAATCGTCGTGACTAGGCTTTTCTAAACCATCCAGGGAACACAACCAAACTTGCAGGTGCATTTTTATCAAGAACATGATGAGTCTTAACAGTTGACTCATGCTTGTCATGGTCATTCTGAGTGGAGAAGACATGCATTAGAAAAGAGGCCCACCAGCTAATGAATACTTTCCATGCTCCACCATCTTTTCTGGCTTCATGAAAACAGTTTGGGACACTTAAATTTCTTTGGTAGGAAGAAGAGAAGCTTCCTTTTAAGTGAGTTTGAATTCACATAGAGTAAACTGTGTGTTTGAATTTTTTTTTTAAAAAGATGGTGGTAAATTTACCCTCCTTTTGTTTTTGAGTTTACAAATAAAAAACATTTGCAGATCAATTACAATTCACATATGAAATACTGAATACTCCTAATGCAGAATGCAGTTAGAAATACCACAAAATATGCCATCTCTGTCCAAAGAGATTAAGTTTAGAAAATAAATGGTACATTCAAAGTACTTGTGTTGTATTTTATGTATTTTCAATAAACCGAAGGAACCTATTACTTTAGAAAGTAAATGGTCAATATGGAATACAACGCAATGAGTAGAGTAGCATTATAGAACTAATATTTCTAAATATTTTATATGTAATAATACCTATTTATTTATAATAAGTTGATAGTTTGATGACTAGAAGTATGTGATTTTTCTTTGTTCTTGTTAGAGAAGGACCTCCAAAAGATTATGAAATAATTCCAAGATTATGCCTCACTCCACATACTTAGTTTTCTAGGATTTGATTGTTCTAGTAAAAAATATGAAGATTAGCAATCAACAATTCTTACTGAGGTTTCATTTGGAAATTTTAACCTGAGACTATTGGTATCCTACAGTTATTTAACAAATCATAAACTTGATAATTGTAAAAGTTGTGGAGCTGGTAGATAAAATATGAAAAAACAAAATAATGGAGAGTCTTAGGTGCTTGACAGACCTTTCCCCTTTAATGACTTCTTTATTTTATACCTTAACCTACAGACTAGGAATTACAGAATTGTTCACCCTTTCACCTGTTCTGTACAGTTGATTAATGTGTTTTGCTTTCAATTATTCGGAAGTGCCATTATCTTCAGTGAGGAAACTGATTGCCCCTCTTCTAACCTCCAAATTGAAGAGGAACTTTACTTATAAATGTCATACCACCATTTGTTCAATAATGTCCTAAGCAGTGTGGTTATTCAAACTATTGTTTCTAGTTCCTTGATTTATACTTGTGTTTTACCTTACATTCCCTGTCTTCACTTTTAGGAATTACCATTAACCGCAACACCACAATTATCATTTACCTACTTATCTCACCTACGTATTTATGATATTGGGGTTTGAACTCAGGCCATTATGCTTGTTGTGCAGATGCTCTACTGCTTGAACTATGCCCTCAGCCTCTTGCTTTTGTTATATTTTTGGATACAGTTTTGTGTTTTTTGTCTGGGATGGTATGGTGGCATATGCTTCTCATCCCAGACATGCAGGAAGAATAAATAGGATGAGTGTGGTATCTGCTGGCTTGGGAAATCACAAGACCTTATTCAAAAAAATAACAAGAGGGCTACTAGTATAGTTTCTATTTCTATAGATCACCTATTCTGGATATGACTGCCATTATGGATAGGAGTTTCTGGCAATCGTTTATTTGTAAACAAAGATCATCTTCTGAACTATGTGATAAATGCATATTCTCTATGCATACATCTCTACATACTTAAAAGCAGAGTTTTTAACATTCTTTTTCACCTAGCTTGTTTGCCTTTATTCTTTTTTCTTCACACACAGGACAAAACAGACACTGTTTATCTCTTCTAATCCTGTATTTACTAGAATCCTTGCTAGCCTTGATATTTGTTATTAGCATTTAAAACAAATGAGTGACTGAAGGACTGGATGGATCAGTTTATCTTCTCTCCATTTTCACAATTGCTGAGACATAGTTTTAAACTATTTTTTTCAGTCTAATGCTGAATTCTTATTCTTAACATATCACTTACCTACTTAACATACAGTGATTGAACCTTTGCCAGAGAAACAGACTTGTGTAATTCAAATAATGTATGACTTAATATCATAGGGCTAAGTCCTAATTTTGCAACTTTGTGATTATGACTAACTTACTATACTTTCTTTTGACATAAATTTATCATTTGTAAACCATAAAAGAGAACATTAGTTACTGCTTTTCCTCACGAGACCAGAAACTTTTCAATATTAATATCAATAATGGTCTCTAGTATATTCTAGGTATTCAAAACTATTTGCAGACAAAAATTTTTTTAAGGTTGCCATGTATTTTTAAAAAGGTTAATTAAAAAAATAACATTCCTTAATTCTGTTCAAGCAGTAAGGAGCAAATAAAAGTTCTGAACCAGTATCTTTTTTTGTGTGTTTGTTTTCAGTCATGAGACTTGAACTCTGGGCCTGGGCGGTGTCCCTCAGCAGTTCAGCTCTAGGAAAGTGCTCTGTGCTCTACCACTTGAGCTACAGCGCCACTTCTGATTTTCTGGTGGTTTATCAGAGATAAGAGTCTCCTGAACTTTCTTGTCCAGGTTATCTTTGAACTGCAACTCTCAGATCCCAGCCTCCTGAATAGCTAGGATTACAGGTGTGAGCCACCAGTGCCTGGCCTGAACCAGTTTCTAGAAACCAGGAAACGTATGACCTGTAGGCTTCATACAAAGCTGGATAGCACACTCTATTTTGTAGCACTTTAATTGAAGCAACAATTTCATCCTTCCAATGTGAGTGAGTATGTTTTAGTATGTTATGATTAGATGAGTACATTACTTCTGTTTATGCAGCCTGGTTCCAGAAGCCAGCATAGGCTTTTCAACAGTGGCCTCATGACCTTCAAGGTCCTAGGGACAGCATTTTCTCAAAGTCATGTGAGGAAGTGCAGTTTACTTGTGTCTGCTTGGCTGCTCTTATACCCTGCCAGGATGAGCGTGAATATTGGACACTTGTGGACCACAGACTACAGGAACCACTCCTTCCCTCCCTTCCACCAGGCTTCAGCAGAAATTGTAACCCATGGGGAAAAGACAGCAACAATAACTTTGGGATTCTTGTAAGGGATAGGAAGGGATTAAAGGATTAGGGAATTTCTGCTAACTGTGGAAGGGATCACCTTTTTTTATTTTTTGTAAGTTCTAGTGCTTGAACTCAGGTCCTGGTGCTGTCCCTGAGCTTCTTTATGCTCAAGGCTAACACTTGAGCCACAGAGCCACTTGCTGCTTTTTCTGATTAGTTTATTGGAGATAAGAGTCTCACAGACTTTCCTGCTTGGGCTGGCTTCAAACATCAGTCCTCAGATCTTATCCTGCTGAGGATTTCAGGCATAAGGAAGGGAATTGCTCTGTAAAAATGTATTTGGTTTTAATAGAAGTAACAGACTCCCAGTTGCTTAAGTCACTGAATTCTTCTGGCTCCCTTTGATGAGGCTCTATCATCTTTAGGTCCCTTTTATCATTTATTTTCTGACTATCTTGATGCCAACCATTTAGCATCAGTGGCAACATCATCTTAATGTGAATGGTTCTTTCTTGCTCCTTTCTTCTTTGTGGATTGACTGCTGTATGTTGAGAATATTTTCCCCATTGCTTGGAAGTCTTTCCTGACCTGATGGAGAGTAGTAATTGTCTCCTGTCTGGAATCTGTAGAGTTTATACTTCGCATACATTCTCCAAACAGACTTGCTTTCTCAATGAGATTTTTAAAAAAAAAATAAAAAAAAAATAAATTTAAAAATTTAAAAAAATTAAAAAAAAATTCAGTGGTTTTTATATCTGGTTCTACCAGTGTCTTCTATGTTACCATACAAGTCAAATATAATCAACATATATGTGAATGAATGAACAGAAATTTGCTCAAAGCTGAGGATAACAGGTATTAGGAAGAAATAACTATTGTAGAAGGCTAATTTCTGTAATAATAGTAAAAATTAGCTAATGAGGACTATAGTTTAAGGCCAGACATGGAAAAAATACCTTAAAGATAAATAAGACAGTTTATCAGTTAATTAAATTCTGAAAGTAATCATTTTTATATGCATGCAATGTTCCTGCTCCAAGTTCAAGTATGAATGCCAATGTTGAATTCAAATCAAGCCTCTGTGAATGAGCAAGTAGATCAAGGTCAGTAGCAGACCAAACACAGTGCTGTCTGTTTCCAAGCTGGTATCCTGGAACTTGCAGATGTAACAAAAGGTTATGACAGACCTCATAATTTGCATTATTAAGACTTCTGGGACCATAAACTTACATTATGATGCCACTTCTGTAACTGCTTAAGTTTTTCAACTAATGAGCTTTTGTGACCTTAGGAAATTATATCCCTCCCCAGAACCACCTCCTAAAACACAAAACCATGATAGAATAATGACAGACTTAGAACATTTTCATATCAATATTGACAGGCTGAAAACTATACTTAGGACAGGAAACTGTCTGTCTATCTATCTATCTATCTATCTATCTATCTATCTATCTATCTATCTATCTATCTATCTATCTATCTATCCATCCAGCTATCTGCTATTTATAATTATTCTTCCATTTGCTAGGTATTCCCATTCCAGTCAATTAGCTGGTTTTTTTCATACAATTGTCTCCAACCAAGAAGTTTCATTTGTGTGTGTGTGTGTGTGTGTGTGTGTGTGTGTGTGTGTGTGTGTGTGTGTTTATAAACCAGAGAGGTAATGAGAGAGGTGGTATATTGGGGGTGTATATCTGTTTGAAGGGTACATTGGGACACTTGCTTTTGCTTCCTGTCCACCATGAGGTGAGGTGCTTTGCTTTACCAAGCCTCTCCTACTGAGTTGTTCTACTTTGACACAGAACCCACATAATGTGACCAAATGAGTGTGCAGTGAAACCCTTTACCAGGGGCTAAAATAAATCTACCTTTGACTCAGGTATTTTTGTCACAGCAGTGGAAAGCTGTGGTTCTCTTCATTTAGGAATGAATATTTTTTGCCCACTTACTTGAGACTTCTTTTAACCTGATGAATTATTTTGAGACTTCTTTTGTTAAAAGCAAAATTTTCTACTATGTCCACAATTGAACTTTAATACCCATTTCTATTAGTTTTATATGGAATAGAAGTATAAATATTCTAAATTAGACATTATTAACTACTTATAAAACAGAACATGGTCCCCTTGTTACTCTGATTCTTATCTCATGAGAGACTCAATTTTTCTCTGCATACAGTTTTCAGTAATGGCTAGAAAACATTGGATTTTCTCCATTTCTGTATAGGAAAAGGACAGTGAATCTCTTTTTTATCTTAAGATGGGGCAGGAAGAATACTAGGTTTTTTTTCCTAGCACTTGAAGCATAAATATGTCTTTCTAAGAACCACGGAACCCTCCCATGCATTCTGGGGTCATGTCTTTTGAAGTGTAAACATCTACAGAGATAGAATTCCTGTCCTCTGATATCCTGGCACTTAACTGAAGGACTTGTCCTAGTAATTTTGTCCCCTCAGATCAGACAAATGCCTATAAACCTAATTTCCAAGGGAGATGAGGAGTAAATGCTTCTTGGGAAAATGTAACATGTATTCTCTTTTACATCAGATGCATTTATATGACCCTGGAGGGAGGGCTTTTCACCAGAGCACAGACAACTCTAAAAGCCTTGATCTTCTCAAGAGTCCTACAGGCTGGATTCAGAGACAGATATTTTCAAATGAATGAATTAATTATTTTCAAATGAATTAATTCCACTAGAAAGCGGAACTATTGGTTTTCACTATGCTAGCTTTTGAAGTTGAGGAAAGTTAGACTCAGCAATGGTGAATAGTTTGCTAGGACTCTGAAGGTGGAGTCATTGTTGGTTAAACAAAAATACAACCCCACTTGACTCCAATCTTATCTTCTTTCTGCTATGCTTAGTTGAAGTACAGGAGAGTAATTTTAAGGCACCCAAGATAGCATTACTCAGTCAAACAGAAAATTTCTTAATTTTTAATCACGTCGACCTTATAGAATGTTGAAAATCTGAAGGAAAATGAACTGCGACCTGTGGTCTGTGTCAAACCTGGAAGAGCGAGAAAAGAGAAAGAGACAGAGACAGAAAGAGATAGAGATAGAGACAGAGACACAGAGACAGAGAGACAGAGACACAGAAGAATCAAGGTACGCACTAATAAGAAATTGTGCAATATCCTCAGAGACTGAGATGTTTTCCACACACATCTGGTTTTTGAGGATAGAATTTAAATAAGGAGAGACAGGCTGAAGCTGGAGAGCCAGGTGTTACTGCTACACTAATGGCACTATTTCAGCCTGAAGTTAAATAGAAGACAGCATAGTGTCTTTCTTCTTGAAATAATAAAGTCTGCAGTGTGAGCACAGCAGACCAAGCTGCGTAC
This sequence comes from Dipodomys merriami, assembly GCF_024711535.1. Classification (NCBI taxonomy): domain Eukaryota; kingdom Metazoa; phylum Chordata; class Mammalia; order Rodentia; family Heteromyidae; genus Dipodomys; species Dipodomys merriami. Next base: position 106,953,240 of record NW_027202270.1, read on the forward strand.
TTGCTTGCAGAGTACACATTCTTCATTCCTTCCACAACAGAACAAAGGACAAGCTAAAACATAATCAAATTGTAGTTTTATTGAATGTGATGCAATGCCCTTTGCCTTTTTGAGAAGTAAAGAAAGGAATCAAGCATTCATTTGCTAACAATTCCTAATTTAGAGCATCATCTTAGATTTTATTTTAGACAAATGATACATAGCATTTTATGTTTTGAAAAATATAATAATATATATTTATGCATATAATCTATATGTATATACATACATATATCATCTATATCTATGTGTCTGTTTGCTTGTTTATTTATTTATTTATTGTCGTCCTGCTTGGTCAAGGTTAGTGCTCACCACTTTGAGCTATATAGCATCACGTCTGGTTTTTGAGTGGTTAACTGGAGATAGTCTCACGGGACTTTTCTGCTTGGGCTGGCTTTGAACAGTAATCCTAAATTCTCAGACTCCTTAGTAGCTAAGATTAAAGGCATGAGCCATGGAGCCTGGCTGATTTCACACACACACACACACACACACACACACACACACACACACACACACACACACACACACACACACACTCACTTTTTGCCAGTACATAGGATGTTGTAATTGTTTAACTTGCTTACTGGGGTAGCACTCTAGCATTTGAGCCACACTTCCAGCCTGGCTTTTTGTTAGTTATTTTGAAGTTAGAATCTCCCAGACTTTCTTGCCTGTGCTGTTCAAAACTTCATCCTAAGGGCCTTATCCTCTTCTATAGCTAGGATTAAAGGCATGAGCCACTAGCATCTGGCTTTAGATGCTAGTATAAATAGTATCCAGTGTTAATAATAGAACAAACTTATCAGTATAAAGTCAAATGTCTAATAGTTAATTCAAGGATTCATTTGGAGAAGAGAAACATATTACAAAAAAATCTCTTGCAGTTGAGATCCTGTCCTTTTAAATTTAATTTGACATGATTGGCAGGGACAGGAGAGCTGAGAATATATGACTGTGTACATCTTCTTGATATCTTTCTCATAAATTTCATTTGGTAGAAAAAACTTAAGAAGCTCTAGAAACATGTTTTTTGTAAAGTACTTTATGAGATAATGTTACTTTTAGACCAGGCTAAAAGTAGGAGCTGAGAATATTATGAGAAGGGGATCATAGTGGACTAGATATATCTCCTTCAAGTTCTCAAACCCATTATATGGTGACTATATTCAGTAATAAAGGCTTTTTAGAATGATTTTGTTTTCTTTTTGGTTTTAGAGCTTTTTTATTTTAATTTTATTTTTCATGATGATGTACAGAGCAGTTGCAGTTACATACATAAGTAAGGTAGTGAGTACATTTCTTGTTGAACTTGCTTTCTTTGTCAGCAGTTGTGTTTGAACCCAGGGCCTGGGTTGGCATCACACCTTTTATTTTTAGTTTATTTTTGGGTAGAGTTTGTATTTTTTTTCCTCTGGGGCTCACAATCCTCCTGCCTCTACCTCCCACCCAGCTGTGATTACAAGTGTTCACAACCACAACCACTTGAGTCAGGATGACATTATATGACTCAGAACCTCTCTAATCCTGCTCAAGATCCACCTGGTTTTTATTCTCTGGACTTACAAGACCTTTTTACTTATCTGCTTGGGTATTTTTAGTTGATTCATAGATTTTTGTATTTGTTTTTCTCCTTTAGGGTGAAAGTTCCTTGACTGCTTGGGTTTTCTTTTAGAGGCTGTGTAGTATTCCACAAAATACAGTCTAGAATTGAGATGTTGTTTACAGAAAGAAATGTTGAATGAAGTTTTTGGAACTACATGGCATTAGTCACCAGCCCTGAGTTAGGGATGTTCGTGATTCACCTAAAAAAAAAGAGACGGTTCTCTAGGAGATATTTTAAACATGTAAATCCTAACTAAAGAGTGGCTTCCATTAAATGAGTGACATATGAAAGCATTTGTCCTTAAGTTTGGGAACAAAAAAAATCAAGTGTTCTACTGACAGGCAAACATTTGACTAGCTAGGTATAACATTAAGAAAATTAAAAATAATGTTCACATGCATTGATGCACACTGATAGAGCCATATTTAAAATAATATAGGGCTCAGCTAACGTAAAAAAAAGCTTAAAAGCCTATAGTAATAGAACTTTTCCCTAAATGATTTATTCACTAACTCTGCTAAATAATGAAGTTGGAACTGTTTTTACTATTCCCAAATGAACAATATCACTCTAGCTCATTAAATTACCCCAATTATAGCTTGTTTAATTTGACCATTTAGAGACAAATGGAATGGAGGACCATGAGGAAGGAGCAGCCCACCAAAATAGGAGGCAAACGGAACAGCAAATGCTCTGGGAGCTCATGCTTTTACAGTAGTTCTATAAATTGCCTCTCCCACACATCAGACGATTTAATTCCCTTCATTTCTTTCTTTGAAATGTATGCTAAAGTATCTTGTATGTGAAGTCTCTTAAAGTCCCAATAAGATTAAAAATAGATCAGGATTAAATAGCATATAAGATTTCTACTAGCATTAAGTATAATTCATTGTGGCAAGGGGAGTGAGATTTTATGGATAGATTTTTTTTTTTTTGCATGAGCAGCACAATTTGCATTGCATTTGGTAACATGTTCACGCTGCCTATAAAGAACTGAATTGATGTCTTCACAGCATAACATTTTCTCCATCCTGAGAGTTGTTTACTTCTAGTGCTATGTATAAACATCACAAACAAAAAATCAATTCTAATAACCTTGGAAGTATGTACAGCAGCTTTACTGTGTGTCTAATATTCCTCCTCCTTTAAGAAATGTCTTGTGGTTCATTCTCACCTTTCCCCTATTTCTTTTTTTAGTTAAATATTTTTATTGTAAAGATACTGTACAGAGGGGTTACAGTTACACAAGCAAGATAATGAGTACATTTCCTATTGAGCATTGTTGCCCACTCCTTTGTTTTTCCCCTACCATCCCTTCTCTCCTCACCTTCCCAACTCCTCCCTCCACCATCCCCAAAGTTGTAAAGTTCATTTTCAACATAGTGTCTTATAAATCTCAAGGATACAGGTCAATCTGTATCCTTATTTAAGTATTTTGTTATTTCTCTTCCCCTCCCCAAATTATAAAAATGTATATACAAGATGCAGGGATCCAGAATCAAATACAGTGAAAACAGGGGTTATACTATGGGGGAAGAGCATACAAAAGAAACAAAAAATATCACATAATACATTATAAATACATTAAAAACAATAGCAAGAAAGAAAAAGTAACCCCTATCTTGGGGTTCATTTTGCTTAACCTTATTTTATATGGTCATATGTACATAGCTTTTGACCTTTTCTGCTTGCCCTAGACATATACTAGTTATTGCAAATGAGGGAAACCATAGGACCTATGTTTCTTTGGGCTTGGCTTACTTCACTTAATATAATTTTTTCCACGTCTTTCCATTTCCTAACAAATGGTGTGGTGTCACTCTTTCTGATGGAGGCATAGAATTCCATTGTATATAAATTCCATTGTATATATAAACAATTCCATTGTATATATAAATTCCATTGTATATGATCCGTTCATCTACTGAGGGGTATCTGGATTGGTTCCATGGTGAATAATGCTGTGATAAACATAGTTGTGCTGCTAGCATTAGTATGGCCTTGTTTGTGATCATTTGGGTAAATGGCCTAAAAGTAGGATTGCTGGTCATAGGAGAGCTCTACATGTAGTCTTTTGAGGAACTTCCATACTACTTTCCAAAGTGGTTGAACAAGTTTACATTCCTACCAACAATGCAAAAGGGTTCCCTTTTGGCCATATTCCCCTCCAGAATCTTTTGGTATTAGATTTCTTGATTCTAGCCCTTTTACTTGGGACGAGGTGGAATCTCAATGTTGTTTTGATTTGCATTTCTTTTATGGCTAGAGAAGTTGAGTATTTCTTCATGTGTCTATTGGCCATTCTTACTTCTTCTTCAGAGAAGTCTCTCTTTAAGTGTTTAGCCCACTTATTAATCAAGTGGCTATTTCTAAAGTTTTAATAATTCTTCGAGTTTGGCTCAAGTTCAATGTTCACCTTCCTAGATTTAGTCATAAGTATTTCCAGTGTATCTTCTGTTACCCAATTGATTGGAAGGGAATTTCCAATGACAGTTGGGTGAGTAGACCAGCAAAAAAGTCAGCTGTCAGATGATCTCTAGTTCATGGTCTGTTTATTGTCAGTGAAATTCACTCTGAAATTCATATTGACTCAATTGGACAGAGAGCTAGGGTAGACCATACCACATAGTGATGTCTGACTTTGAAGTTTTGTAAGAAAGACAATTTGTTCCTACTGTCTCTTTGCATTACTATAGGAAATGATTCGAACAAAAGGTATGTACAAGTGTGAACACAAATAGATACAGATTCATCTCATGATGCCTTATCTTCTCAGAGTTCTCAAGTCTTTGTAGAAGTGATGCCTATTCTCAATCAGAAAATTCCCTCAGCTTCTTTCTTATTTTTTTTGAATTCTTTTATTTTCTTAAGGTAGTTATATAAAGGAAGTGCCATTCAGCAGAGCAGTTTATGAATACAATCAATGCCTCTTGATCAATGTCACCCCTTTCAACATTCTCACTCACCCCTCTGATCCCAACTCTTTTCTCAATTTTAGGTTTTGTATTGATATTTTTGCCACTTATCAAAGCAATTTATGTTTACAATGCATCTCAATGTGTGCCATCCCTTTAACATCTTTAATCCCCTTCCACTTATCCTTTCCCTTTTTTTCTCAATTCTGTGTTATATACATTCACTCTTGCCTACATTCTCTCCCTTCACGTATTCATTCTTTTAACTCACTCCCCTGTTTGTTTTTGCTTCACAAGGAATTCCTTTTTTTGGTGGGGGAGTCCAGTTGTGGGCCTAAACTCTGGGCCTGGCAGCTGTCCCTCAGCTCTTCAGCTCAAGGCTAGCACTCTTCCACTTGAGCCACAGCACCACTTCTGGCTTTTTTCTTTTTGCTTATGTGGTGCTGAGGAATCGAATCCAGGGCCTCATGCATGGAAGGCAAGTGCTCTACCACTGAGCCACCTTCCCAGCACCAAGGAATTCTTTTTTAAAAGCTATATTTTTAATTGTAGAAATACTATACAGAGAGATTACAGTTACATGAGTAAGGTAATGAGTACATTTCCTATGGAGCATTGTTACTTACTCCTTTGTTTTTCCCCTACCATCCCTTCACTCCCACCCCCCCCAATTCCTCCCCTCTTTCCAAGTTGTAAAGTTCCTTTTCAACATAGTGTTTTATACATCTCATTGTTACAATGGTCAACCTGCATCTGTATTTCAGCATTTCGTTATTTCCCTTCTCCTCCCCAAATTAGAAAAATGCATATATAAGCAAGGCACCGACATCAAATACAGTGAAAACAGGGGTTATACGGTGGGGGGGGGGGAGAACAAAATGCTATGGTGAAAACGAAATTTACAATTTGGGGGGCGGGTATTAGTGGAGATGGGAGGGCAGGGATGGTAGGGGAAAAACAAAGGAGGAGGCAACAGTGCTTGATAAGAAATGAACTTATTACCTTGCTCATGTAATTGTAACCCCTCTGTATGGCATTTTCACAATAAAAAAAAACTTATTTAAAAAAAGCCAACAAAACTAACCCTTAAAAAAAAGAACATACAGAAGAAACAAAAAAATCACATAGTACATTTTAAATACATTAAAAAGAATAGCAAGAAAGAGAAAACTAGTTGTGTCCCTATCTTGGGGTTCATTTTACTTAACATCATCTTATATAGTAATATGTATATAGATTTTGATCTTTTTGCTTGTCTTAGACATATACTACTTATTGCAAATAAGGGAAACCATGGGACCTGTGCCAAGGATCCCTAGAGTTTCTCCTATTCCTTCCTGTAATGTTTTTGGAGTTTCTGCTTTGATTCCGAGGTCTTTGATCCATTTGGAGTTGATTCTGGTGCAGAGTGATATACGGAGATCTAGCTTCAGTTTTCCACAGGTGTTTAGCCAATTTTGCCAGCGCCATTTACTGAAAAGGCTGTCTTTCTTCCATTCTATTTTTTTAGCTCCCTTATTGAAGATTAGGTGGCTATATGCCGATGGGTTCATTTCTGGGTCTTCAGTTCTATTCCATTGGTCTTAGGTCTGTTCTTATACCAGTATAAAGCTCTTTTAATTATTATGGCTTTGTTGTTGAGTTTGCAATTTGGTATTGATATTCCTCCAGCACTGTTCTTTCTCCTAAGGATTGTTTTTGCTATCTCCCCTGGTTTTGATTTAATCTTTTTAGGGACTTATAGTATTTATACTCTCCACAGCTTCTATTATACTTGTTAATTAATTTAGAAGCATTTGCATACTACCCAATGTCTTTACATCTGGATTTATAGGCACATTTTAACTCCTGCAAATGAGGGAAACCATGCAACCTATGCTCTCAGCCTGTTTTTGTTTTCTTTTTAAGTGAAGAGTATAAACTAGGAGAGGAGGAAAACTGGAGGCTCCCTGTCCTTTAAACCTACAATAAAGCCCCATACTGGTGATTTCAGGTTCCATTCCCTACCGTAGAAGTTTGCACAACTTTGCATTCTAATATTTCTTTCTTTGTCTCTTTTTGCAGTACTGACATTTGAACTCAGGGCCTTAAACCTGTCCACATGCACTACTTCTTCAGTCTGGCTTTTTGTTGGTTAGTTAAGACTTTGTCTAGCAAACTCTTCTGCCCTGTCTAGTCTGCAAATTTGATTCTCCAGATCTTCTGACTAGCTACAATTATAGCTGAAAGCCACCTGTGTCAGCTGCAATCTAACATTTCTGATGATACCGTGTTCCTTCAGCAGGTCATCTGGAACACTCTAGCAAGACTGTTGTTCTGGTGACAGCCAGAGTAGATTTTGACAGCAGTGTCTTGGAATAAGACTGAACTCACTTACCTTAGGCAAAATAATAGTAAGGCCCAGGGATCCCAGTTTGTGCTTAGTGATGTAAATGAGAAATAAGACAAGACTCTGTACTTTGCTTCGCTGATAGCTGACTTTTGACCATGATTTACATGCTAAACATACTTGTTCTGTCCTTCCCTGCCTTGCATAATCATTTGACTTAGTTTCTCATTTCATTTTATGCCCTCTTTGCTTCTTTGGTTCTGGTTAATTTTCCAAATTCTCACCACTGTTTCTTATTTTATTTTGAGTTTTGCTTCTCCTATTGTTCCTTTGGGATCTTCTTTGCAGATTAAATTACAGAAAACGAGGAGTAAGTTGAATAATTTAGACTCATTTTTCTTAGTTAAGCTTTACATGACTCACTGCTCTTGGTTGGGCGTGGATACTTGGCCATCTGCAGACTCTCTTCTGCTCTAAGATAGGAACTAAAGTGATGGAGAAGAATTGTAGCAGCCCATAATATGGATTGTAAGCCTTTCTTATTGCACTGTACTTTTAAAATAATTACTTTTGTATTACGGTTTTTATGGTCAGAAACTTTAGTTATTAATTTCATAGTACATTAGATACAGTCCAAACTCCTATATGTTAATCCCAAATAGTTCACATCTTGTCCTAATTTGAAAATTTAGATTTACAAGGTAATTCTTTTCTGAGCAAACTGTATATGTGTTCTGCATAACGAGATGTACACTATTACTAACTTGGAGCATTCTTCCTTTCACTTTAGCCTATGAAAATCATAAACATCTTATCAATTAAATTGAAATTTTACCTCATTGCATTTTCATTCCAAGTGATTTTCTTCTTAGTTTGTGTAAAATTTATTATCTCTAGTATTCATTTAATGCTTCACACCAGCAATTATTTTTAATCTATCTCCATACATGTACTATATTCATACCATAGGAAACATAGGAAATGATCCATTCTTTCTTATTTTTATTACTCTTCTGGTATGACTGTACTGGCAGAATTTCCTAGGAAGTATATTGTCTATTTATTAGAATAATAATAGCAGATTATATCTTAACAAAAACTAGTACAGAAGATTCCTAGTGGCCCCAGTCAAAAAATAGATCAGGTAAAAAGATTAAATGCTAGTGATAGCCACTGAGGTACGAAAAGCAAGGTATGTGGCCATGTCAGCTGATAGGAATTCAGTTTTTTTATTGTCTAGGTGATGTACAGAGTGGTTACAGTTACGTAAGTAAGGTAATTAGTACATTTGTTGTCGAAGCTATTACCTCTTCCCTCATTTTTCTCCTACTTACCCTCCCTCCCAATTTACCCCCAAAGTTGTACAGATCATTTCCAACATATTGTCTTAGGAATATTGCTGTTGCATTGGCTCCCCCTTGTCCTTTGTCTCGCCATTCGGTTGTTCCCCTTCCCTTCTTTAATTTAGATAAATGTATATACAATACCAGGGTACCAAAATCAAATACAATGACAACAGAGGATAGACTATAAAGGGAAGTGCATACAAAAGAAAGGAGTTCAGGTTTTTTTTAATGTCCATTTTGATGACTAATTTCCCTTGATTTGAGAGTAGTTTGAGGGTATCTTTAAAAAAAGATAATGATTTATTTGACAGCAAGTTATTGGTGAGTTTTTGAACCTTATTAGATAATATTCTGATTCCCAAGAAAATGAAATCTCTAATTTTTGACCATGACTTACATCATTTGTCATATTCTTTCAATGCTACATTGCACAACCCTCTACTTAAAGTTTCCTTTGTAGCACAAATGCTTATTCCACCAATGTTGGGCAACATTGTAATAAGACAGAGGTGATTAGTTGTATATCATACTTGGATTTTGCTAGCATTTTCTCCTGGAAGACCTTGTTATTTGACATTCAACAAAAATCACTCAATTCTAAAAACTAACAAAAGGTCAAACATATGAGATATGTTGGCATTTACATCTTTCTACCATATCCAACAGTAATAAAACAGGCAGCACAGACAGATATGGGAATGCCAGACCTTTCAGACAATAGAATCATGACTTACTGGTTAAGGTTCATAGGGATTGAGAAACTATCACACCGCTGACTTCTGTTGTAGGTTCAACTCTGTGAGATCATTGAGAGATCCCTTTCTAGTATGATTAATAGACGTTTACTTTGTCAATAAAACATAAATGGAGAGGACCTTCAGATAATTGAATGTATTTTTTATGATATCAAGAATAGAGCAAGTGCAATAGTCTCTCTCTCTCTCTCTCTCTCTCTCTCTCTCTCTCTCTCTCTCTCTATATATATATATATATATATATATTTTTTTTTTTTGTGCCAGTATTTGGGGATTGATGCCTGGGCTTTTGTACATTCTTTTATGTTTTTTGCTGAAAGCTAAAGCTCTATCAGTTGAGTCATAGCTCCATTTTAGATTTTTGGTGGACTTCCTTGCCTGAGCTGGTTTTGGACCACAGTATTCTGATCTCAGCCTCCTGAGTAGCTAGGATTATAGACATGAGCCACTGACATGGGGCCCATTTCATCTTGTTTTATAGCTGAGAAAACTGTCATACTTAGATATTTAGAAACTGGTCCAATGTCAAGTCTTTACAAATCTGTGGAAATTGATTTTGAATCAGATGCTGCACTGCCAAGTTACCTTCTTAACTACCCTGCTTCCTAGTAGATAGGACATGAAATGTCCTACATGAGATTTAAATGGATGTCATGGAATTTCTTAAAGCCATATGGCTGAGTGAAGAAGAGGAAATACTGTGTAAATGGTTATTAAATTACTTAAGGCTAAAATGATCACAATAACAAAATATTTAAAATATGTATTGGTTAAAATATGTATGACCAAATCCACTAAAAACATTAATTCCTCTTTCAACCTATGATTCTGATGACCTCCACATGGCATCTGAGAGCACTCTTTTTCCGTTTATCAAACCAGCCAGAAAATCAAGGGCACATAGCATAGTTGAGAAAGTTCTTATGGCACAATTCAGACAGATGAATCCATCTTTTGTTATCATATTCTGCTTTATATTGTGTTGTCTTAAAGTGAGACAGAATTAACTATACCATTTTAGCTATGGGCCCATGTACAAGAAGGAATAGACTGAAGACAATTGCTTTCTTGTTACTGTTACCTGTGCTGATTCAAACTGATTTATATTATATGTTTAAAACGACATAATTCTGGTGTACACCAAGAAGTATTGTAAGTAGAAATACTAAGATTTGAATAGAAATTTTAGATAATTTTCTGATGGCTTCATTGAATTTACTTTTTAAAAAATAAAATATTTGAAGCCAAATGCCAGTAGCTCATAGATGCAATCCTAACTACTCAGAGGCTTAGATTTGACTTTCCAGCTTAGGTGGCAGGAAAGTCTGTGAGACTCTTTATCTCCATTAACCACCAAAAAGCTGAAAATGGTGATGTGGCTCAAGTGGTAGAGTGCTAGCCTTGAGCAAAAAGTTAAGGAACAGTGCCCAGGCTCTCAGTTCAAGCCCCAGTACTTGAAAACACACACATATACACACAACACACACACACACATATCCTACAGTTAAACGCTGTATATTTATAGCTTTTAAAATTATATGAAAGTAATTATCCTCTACATGGGGAATATAACAAAAGAAGCCTTTGGGAACACCTTCGTCTCTGTTTTTAATTTGTTTGAAATTCAAATATTGAGAAATCAATGTTAAAATGTTCTAAATATCAAGACCAAATAACATAAAAAATATCACCATACTTTTACATAATAAATACTAAGAGAAATAAATAAATACTAAGAGAAATCCTAACTTTATTATATACTAATACTAATACTAAAGTACAAATTTATCTATCATAGTTGAGCCTAAATGTGCTTTTCAAAGAGGCAAGTAGGAAAAACACATTTTTATTATTCCAAATACAGAGATTATTTAAATTTGATAATGGCATATTAATTTAGAAATTACTGCTAAAATGGTAATCATATATAGATAGGAACAAGAGTGTATAATAAAATTATTTTCCTTTATTAATTGGGAGAATAGAAAGATCAAGATATTTTCCCTGAACTCTACTCTCTTACTTTCCCTTCTATCACCAGAATGTCCTATACACACACAAGACAGGTGAGTATCCTGAGTAGGAGAAAATCACACATGGACAATCTCTTTTAATTTCCTCCTTATTCTATGAAAATACACTAGCATTATTATTGTGAAAATACTGTATAGAGGGGTTACAATTACATGGGCAAGATAATGAGTACATTTCTTATCAAGCATTGTTGCCTCCTCCTTTGTTTCCTCTTCCCATCCCTTCCCATAACCCTCCCTGCCCTACTTCCTGCTAAAGTTGTAAAGTTCATTTTTCGACATAACCTCTTGTACACCTCATTGTTGCAATGCGTCCACTTGTATACCTATTTAAACAATTTGTTTTTTCCCTTCTCCTCCACAAATTATACCAACATCAAATACAGTGAAAGCAGGGGTTATACTGTGAGGGAGGGACATACAAAGCAACTAAGAAATCATCTTATAAATATGTTAGAAACAATCGCATGAAAGATAAAAATATTTGAATACTTATCTTGGGGTTCATTTCACCTAACATTAACTTACCTGATGTTTTCTTCTTGTCTCAGACATATACTAGTTATTAAAAATAAGGGAAACCATGGGACCTATTTTCTTTGGGCCTGGCTTACTTCACTTAATATAAGTTTTTCCAAGTCTTTCCATTTCCTAACAAATGGGCAATGCCATTCTTTTTGATGGAGGCATAGAATTCCATTATATATATATACCACTTTTTCTTGATCCATTCATCTACTGAGGGGCATCTGGGTTGGTTCCATATCTTATCTATGGTAAATAATGCTGCAATAAACATAGTTGTGCTGGTAGCTTTAGTGTGGTCTTGTTTGTGATCATTTGGGTAAATGCCCAAAAGTGGCATTGCTGGGGTCATAGGGGAGCTCTATGTGGAGTCTTTTGAGAAATCTCCATACTGCTTTACAAAGTGGTTGAACAAGTTTACACTCCTACCAACAATGCAGTAGGGTTCCTTTCTGTCCACATCCCCTCTAGCACCTGTTGTTATTAGATTTCTTGAGGAATCGAACCCAGGGCCTCATTTTTGCAAGGCAAGCACTCTACCACTGAGCCACCTTCCCAGTCCCACCAGCATTTTTTTAGAAAAAAAATACACTAGCATTTTCTGGTGAGTTGGGGGCATACAAAATTCCCCCTATAGTTATGATTTGCCATGAACCCCTAAAGTCTCATAATATAGAATGCAGCTCTCTTGCGACAAGCAGTGCTATCTGGAGCATCCTACTAGAACTTTAAATATCCAAATCTAATATCCTAACTATATACATGATACAAATATAAACACTGTATGGACAGGACAGCTGTGGCAGTATAAAGAGGGGATTAACAGCAAAATGCAGGCATAGATGCATTGCTAGAAGGATTTTAATCTCACTAAATTTATACATTAAATAGTCAAACGTTTAGAGATTTAAATAAATTTATTTTAGAAATATCCAAAAGCTATAAACAGAATGCCCCAACTGATCCTACCAATCGAGCACTGTCTTGTCTTTCAATCATTTCAAAAATTTTCATCCCAAATTGAACTTGAAAGCTTGTCTTTTGCACACCTCACTGTAAGTGACCACAGTTTACTGTGAAGTGAAGCCATGCTTGATTTTACATTTTTTGTACTTCACATTGAACAATGTATTCTTAGAAAAAGAAGATGGAATGTTTGGTAAGGATGCATAATGAAGTAGTGTGGGAACTATGCCACTGTTGTACTTTGGGCTGTTTTCACACAAAGTGAATTAAGAAGGAAATTGGTTTTTGATGGAGACTGGAAAGGACTGGGTGTCACTTTCAGACAGTTTCAATAGTGTGAGCATCTTAGAGTTGGAGTGTCATTTTAATATTTGAGGATGCATAATCGAGATACTAATGTTTTTAAGTGCCCGTCAAACCTCCCATCTGTTGGCAGCTGAGAAAACATCTGTTGGATCCACTGTTGGAGAGAAAACTAGCTTTGTTGGTCCCATGATAATCTCTACATTGCAGAATTGTTATGGGTGGTCACAGAGATTACCCTTGATGATTTACTTGGAATTAGGTCTGATTTTAGAACATTTCCTAATATAAAATGGAATTTCTTTGGATGGAATGTTTATAGTGTATCATTTTCCCTGTTATATATCTATTTTTGTATAGCTCTTCATATTTTGCAGACACATTTGCAGTCATATGCTTCCAAAGAAAATACATAAACATTATGTATCACCTACATAGCTTCCCTTGGTTCACTTATAATCTCCAGAATTCAGTCTCTAAGTGTCTCAAGCTAGGTGCCTGTGGCTCATGCATGTAATCCTGGCTATTAAGGAGGCTGAGATCTGAGGATCATGGTTTGAAGCCAGCCCAGGTAGGAAGGTTCGTGAAAAACTTATCTCCAATTAGCCACCAAAAAGCTAGAAATTAGGCTTGGCTCAAAGTGGTATAGTGCTGACATTTAGCAAAACAGCTTCCTTAAGAAGCTAAACCTTCCCTAAGCTCTTCCCTAAGAGCACAGGCCCTGTGTTCAAGCCACAGGAATAATGCACACACATGCATGCATGCACGCACGATAACACACACACACACACACACACACACACACACACACACACGCATAAATAAAATGTCTCAAATCAATGAAACATAAGACTGACTATCTGAAACTGCTTATTTTTGTAATACCTTTAATGTCTTCTTAAACATTTGTCTAATTTATTATTTTTATTAATGTATTAATTGTGCAGGATGATATTGAATTATATTTTTTATAAATACATGTAATATTCTTTGATTAGATTCACTTTCATTCATTTTCCTCATTTCTCTTATTTCCCTCTCCCACTAGTCCCCATTTCTTTCATGTCACTAAAAAGTGTTTTCTTAAATTAGAAAAAAAATGGCACTAAGTAAGATTGAGAAAGGTCAGTAAATCTGTAAATAATAATATCACCAACTATCTAGTCTAAAAAATTGTAAAACATGGGAGAAATTCATGAAAAATTAAATTCCAGGAAGTTTTCTCTTAAAATTGGATGAGAAGTGAAAACCAAATAAGCCTGAGACATTCAATTGAATTTTTTATGATAGTAAAAATATAGTTCCCCAAGTACATATGTGGCTTTGTAGCTGACCCATATTGAGCTAGCAGCTAACTAGAGCTTTCTGTATTTTTGATACGATACTGAAATATCTTTCAATGTCTTAAATTGAGATGAATACACTCTTATGTTATCACGTAAATAATTTAAACTTGATAATCGTATTTGAGATTTTCTCATATTATGTCGACAATGCATATTTAAAGGAACTGCCTTGAATGCAAAATGTGGGCATAAGGTAACCAAGAGTTAGTAATGCTTCAAAAATTCCTCAACTAAACCAGGCTTTAGTGGTTCACACCGTAATCCTAGCTACTCAGGAGGCTGAGATCTGAGGATCACAGTTTGGTGCCAGCCCTGGCAGGAAAAGTCCCTGAGACTCTTATCTCCAATAAACCACCAGAAAACTGGAAGTGGCACTGTGAATCAAAAGCACTAGCCTTGAGCTAAAGAGCTGAGGGACAGTGCCCAGGCCCAGAGTTCAAGCCCCATCACTGACCAAAAAATAAAAAATCCTCAAGTAAATATTTTGTTTGTTTTCTTGATTGTTACTGTTGTTTTGTGTGTTTCCGAAACAGAGTTTCACTCTGTAATCCAGAATGGCCTGAGACTGGCAATTCTGCCTCCATCTCAGTGCGGGGATTACAGAAATATGCACCATAAACTCCAAATGTACTCTTCAATTAAAAGTGACCTTAACTGACCTCAGTACTTAATCTATGAAAACAGGAGAAAGATCAGCATTAGGTATAGAAGACCATACTGTAAAGATAGTAAATGTGTTTTCATTACCATTGTTTATGAAAATTATGAAATTATTTAGGAAAATGTATTTGTTTATTTAAAAATTAAGTTAAGCTTCCAGGTTTGTATGGAAATATTTTACTAGAAAGATCTTTCCTCATTTTTTCCATCTACCTGTCTCCTGAACCAAAGAGCTATCCAAACTCAAATGCTATATATTTCACTAGCATATGCATAGCCGAACCTATTTTATTAACAAAGGAAGTTATGAAAAAAATTCATGAGTTCCCTTCATAGATTGAAATTCAAGCCATGAACAGAGTATCAGTTTTCAGGATGTTGTTACAAGTATTCCAAAGGCTAATGAAAATTCCTTTTTCTTTTTTAATTCTTAATGTTTTAAAGATATTTTTCAGAAGGATATTTTAATATCAGCTGAATTTATAAGACTGTTAATCAGAATATGCTTCACAATCATTTTAGCTGCTTATTATTAAACTGATTAACTGAATGACAGTTTCTGCAGAGGGAACAAAGGATACTTGTTATAATAAGCCTGGAAATATAATTTGCCTATTAAGATGATAGGACACTATTTTTTAAACATATAGAGTATTCTGGAAATATGATATAAAACATCTATAGATGATATAATGTTGATGTATATTTAACTTTCTTAAAAATATTACATGACAAACCTCATGTGTGGTTTTGCATTTGGAATTTTATTTAATTTTAAACATGTAAATGCTTTCTCTTAATATTCAACAATTGTATAAAACCTTAATGGGTATATTAAGGTGTAGAATATGGCTATGTATATGCCAAGTTGAGATGCTGCTCACTGGCAGTTACTACAGGTAATATGATCAAGCTTTGTGATATTTCCTGCACCATTATGAAATGTTTTCACCTGTATCTTGGCCTATGAAACTGTGACACCTCTCCCCACTCCAAGTATCGTAACACCATTCAGGACACCATTGAGCCATAGTCTGTGGAATCAGTTATTGCTCAGTGGAGGCTTGGTAATGAGAATGTCAGAGGAAGCAGGCAGAGCCTGAGAACTTCTTGCCATCAGAAAACTGTGTGTCTGTGATAGAAAAGAGAGCGAAGAGATTATTATTGGCTTCACATGAATTTCATGCTGTTCATTTTAATAACCTTCAAGTATATGATTTTTCTGTGTCTGTAAATCCAATTATTCAACACTTTCCCCAAAGTGTTATTCTTACTCAGAATGTATGATTGTTTTTCCCTAGTAATATTTAACATTTAAATATATCATTTTGATAGGCATTGTTCTCTTTCTGCTAGGAATTAATAAACTTGCTAGTATCTATCTACTTATTTGGTAAATTAAGTCCTTGGAAGAAGAAGGAAACATGTAAATACTATACCTTGAAAAACACAGTTTGAATTTCTATTTTTATTTATTTATTTATTTATTTTTTATTTGATTTTATTTTATTTGTGAACATACTGTACAGAGGAGTTACAATAACATGGACAGGATAATGCATACATTTCTTACCAAGCATTGCAGCCTCCTCCTTTGTTTACCCTTCACATCCCTTCCCAGCATCCCCCCACCCCCCCATCCCAATCCTATTCCTTCTCTCCCCCGCCTCCCCCCTGCACCAACGTTGTAAAGCTCGTTTTGGACATGACAACTTGTACTTCTCATTGTTGCAACAGGTCCACCTGTATCCTTAAACAACTGGTTTATCCCCATCTCCTCCACAAGTTATACTGACAGCAAATATAGTGAAAGCAGGGTTTATACTGTGGGGGAGGGACATACAAAGCAACAAAGAGATAATCTTATAAATGCATTAGAAACACATGCATGAAAGAAAAAAACATTAAAGTACACATCTAAGGGTTCATTTTCCTGACATCACATTATCTGACCTTTTCCGCTTGACTCATACATATACTTGATATTACAAATAAGGGAAACCATGGGACCTATGTTTCTTTGGGCCTGGCTTACTTCACTTAATATAATTTTTTCCAAGTTTTTCCATTTCCTAACAAATGGGGCAGTGTCATTCTTTCTGATGGAGGCATAGAATTCCATTGTGTATATATACCACATTTTCTTGATCCATTCATCTACTGAGGGGCATCTGGGTTGGTTCCATATCTTAGCTATAGTAAATAATGCTGCAATAAACATAGTTGTGCTGGTAGATTAATGTGGTCTTGTTTGTAAACATTTGGGTAAATGCCCAAAAGTGGGATTGCTGGGTCATAGGGGAGTTCTATGTGAAGTCTTTTGAGGAACCTCCATACTGCTTTCCAAAGTGGTTGAACAAGTTTACATTCCCACCAACAATGAAGTACAGTTCCTTTCTGTCCACATACACTCCAGCATCTGTTGTTGTTAGAGTTCTTGATTTTTGCCGTTCTAACTGGAGTGAGGTGATATCTCAATGTTGTTTTGATTTGCATTTCTTTTATGGCTAGGGAAGTTGAACATTTTTTCATGTGTCTATTGGCCATCCTTCTTTCTTCTTCAGAGAAGTTTCTCTTTAAGTCTTTCGCTCACTTATTTATTGGGCAGTTGTTTCTTTGAGGATTTGTTGTTGGGGGGGTTTAATTTTTTGAGTTCCAAGTATATTATAGATATGAGACCCTTGTCCGTTGTATTGCTAGTAAAGATCTTCTCCCAATCCGTGGGCTTTCTATTGATCTTGCTAGCTATGTCATTTGCCATGCAGAAGCTCTGCAATTTCATGCAATCCCATTTGTCCAACCTTTCTTTGATTGGTTGTGTTTCCAGGTCTCTATTCAGAAAATTTCGGCCTGAGCCAAGGAGACCTAGGGTTTCTCCTATTCCATCCTGTAATGTTTTCAGAGTGTCTGCTTTGAGTTCAAGGTCTTTGATCCATTTGGAGTTGATTCTGGTGCAGGGTGATATATAAGGATCTAGCTTAAGTTTTCTACATGTAGTTAACCAATTTTGCCAGCACCATTTACTGAAGAGGTTGTCTTTCTTCCATTCTATTGTTTTAGCTCCCTTATGGAAGATTAGATGGCTATAGTTCTGTAGGTTCATTTCTCGGTTTTCAATTCTATTCCATTGGTCCTGAGGTCTGTTCTTATGCCAATACCAAGCTGTTTTGATTACTATGGCTTTATAGTAGAGTTTGAAGTTTGGTCTTGATATTCCTCCAGCAGTGTTCTTTCTGTTGAGGAGCGTTTTTGCTATTCGGGGTCTTATATTGTTCCATATGAATTTTTGGATTGCCTCTTCTATTTCCTTGAAGAATGAGGTTGGAATTTTGATGGATATTGCTTTGAATTTGTAGATAGCCTTGGGAAGTATTGCCATTTTCACGATGTTAATCTTTCCAATCCAGGAGCATGGGAGGTTTTGCCATTTTTTAAGTTCTGTGTTGATTTCCTTTTTCAAGATTTTAAAGTTTTCATCATAGAGGTCCTTCACTTCTTTAGTTAAGTTAATTCCTAGGTATTTTATTTTTTGTGGGGCTATTACAAATGGAGTTGCTTTCCTAATTTCAGCCACACTTTTCTCATTGTTGGCATACAGAAAAGCCATTGATTTTTGGGGGTTAATTTTATAACCTGCTACTTTGCCAAAGTTTTGAATCAGCTTGAGTAATTTGGGAGTGGAGTCTATGGGATTCTTTCAATACAAGATCATGTCATCTGCAAAGAGGGAGAGTTTTATTTCTTCTTTCCCTATTTGGATCCCCTTTATGTCTGCATCTTGTCTTATTGCTGTAGCTAGGCATTCTAATTCGAGATTGAAGAAAAGTGGAGAGAGTGGGCATCCTTGTCTTGTTCCTGAGTTAAGAGGAAATGGCTTTAGTTTTTCACCATTAAGTATAATGCTGGTTGTAGGTTTGTCATATACAGCCTTTATTGTATTGAGGAATGTTCCATGGATTCCTAAATTTTCTAAAACCTTCATCATAAAGGGGTGTTGTATCTTGTCGAATGCTTTTTCTGCATCTATTGAAATAACCATGTGGTTCTTATTCTTGCTCCTGTTGATGTGATGAATAGTATTAATTGATTTGCGTATATTGAACCAGCTTTGCATCCCTGAAATGAATCCTGTTTGATTGTGGTGTATGATTTTTTGGATGAATTGTTGAAGTCGATTGGCCAAAATTTTGTTGAGAAGTTTTGCATCAATGTTCATCAAAGAAATGGGTCTATAGTTCTCTTTCTTTGATGAGTCCCTGCCTGGTTTTGGGATGAGGGTTCTGATGGCTTCATAGAATGTGTTCGGTAGTGAGCTTTCTCTTTCAATTTCATTGAAGAGTTGGAGGAGTATTGGTGTGAGCTCTGCTTTGAAGGCCTTGTTAAATTCCGCTGTAAAACCATCTGGTCCTGGACTTTTCTTAGCTGGGAGGTCTCTTATTGCTGTTTCTATTTTAATGCTTGATATGGGCCTGTTAAGCTGGTTTAACTCATCTTGGTTTGGTTTGGGCATGTCAATATTTGCTAGGAAAAGGTCCATTTCTGTCAAGTTCTAAAACTTATTAGCATAAAGTTTTGAGAAGTATTCCCTTATAATGTTCTGAATCTTGGTTGTTTCCGTGGTGATGTTTCCATTCTCATCTCTGAGTTTATTAATTTGGGTGTGTTCTCTTCTTTTTCTGATCAGATTTGCTAAGGTTCTGTCAATTTTGTTAAGTTTTTCGAAGAACCAACTCTTTGTTTTGTTGATTCTTTCTATAGTTTTTTTGGATTCTAATTCATTTAATTCTGATTTAATTTTGATTATTTCTTTCCATCTACTGGATTGGGGTTTATCTTGCTGCTCTTTTTCAGGGAGGTTTAGATGTGTCATTAAATTGCTAGTTTCAGATCTCTCCAATTTGTTGATGTAGGAGCTCAGAGCTATAAACTTGCCTCTGAGTACTGCCTTTGCTGTGTCCCAGAGGAGATGGTAATTTGTGTGTTCATTTTTGTTGAATAGCATGAACATTTTAATTTCCTTTCTAATCTCTTCCATGACCCACTCTTGATTCAGCAGTGTGTTGTTCAGCCTCCATGTGATACCGGACTGTCTTTGGTGGCTTTTGGTGTTGAGTTCTAATTTTATTCCCTTGTGGTCAGAGAGAATGCAAGGTATAACTTCAATGTTTCTGAATTTAGACAAGTTTGCTTTGTGGCCTAAAATGTGGTCTATTTTAGAAAACGTTCCATGTGCTGCTGAGAAAAACGTGTATTCTGATGCTGCTGGGTGAAATGTTCGGTAGATGTCTGTTAAGTCTAGTTGATCTATGCAGCTGTTTAGATCTACGGTTTCTCTGTTGAGTTTTTGCCGAGTTGATCTATCTAGTGGGGAGAGTGGTGTGTTAAAATCCCCAGCAATTAATGTCTTTGGATCTATATGGGATTTGAGGGAAAGTAGTGTTTCTTTGATAAATTTGGGTGCTCCATTGTTTGGCGAATAGATATTTAGAATTGTAATATCCTCCTGAAGGAGAGATCCTTTAATTAGTATCTAGCGACCTTCTTTATCTCTTCTCACGAATTTTAATTTGAAGTCTATTTTATCTGATATTAGGATTGCAACTCCCGCCTGTTTATGGGGGCCGTTTGCTTGGTAGATTTTGTTCCAGCCTTTAACATTGAAAATGTGTTTGTTTTTACGGGCAAGATCTGACTCCTGCAGGCAGCAGATAGAAGGGTCTTGTTTTTTAATCCAACTAGACAGTCTATGTCGCTTAATTGGAGAGTTCAGTCCGTTAACGTTAAGAGATAAGACTGAGAGATATTTGGGAGTTCCTGCCATGTTATCCACCTTCTTGGGGGCTGTGAAAACTGGGTTCTTCCTATGGTTCTTGAAGTCTCAGTTTGGGTGCAGTTTCTTGGCCTTTGTTGTGGTCTTGTTGGTTTTCTATGTGTAGGACATCTTTAAGAATCTTTTGTAGGGCTGGTTTGGTGGAGATGTATTGTTTCAATTTTTCTTTGCTATGGAAGGTTTTTATTTGGCCTTCAGTTCTGAAGGAGAGTTTAGCTGGGTACAGTATTCTTGGTTGATAGTTGTTTGTTTTTAGGGCATGGCATACATCATTCCAGGCTCTTCTTGCTTTGATTGTCTCTGCTGAGAAATCTGAGGTGATTCTAATTGGTTTCCCTTTATAGGTGATTAACCTTTTCTCCTTGACAGCTTTAAGGATCTTTTCCTTGGTCTGAGTTGATCCTGTGTGGATTATAATGTGATGGTGGGATGTCCTATTCTGGTCTGGTCTATTTGGGGTTCTAAAAGCTTCTTGTATCTGAATAGGCCTATCTTTTTGTATGTTTGGGAAGTTCTCTGCTAGGATCCTGTTAAACAAATTTCCTAGACCATTAACTTCTGTTTCTACGTGCTCCTCTACACCCATTATCCTTAGATTAGGCCTTCTGATGGTGTCTTCCAGGTGTTGGATAGATCTATCATATTTCTTGGACTTGTCTTGGATGGTTGTATGTTCTTTCTCTATAATATCTAGGCTGTCTTCAATCCCTGAGATTCGATCTTCTGCATGGTCTAACCTGCTGTCAAGACTCTCTACTTTGTTTTTTATCTCTTTTCCTTCTAATTGGTCAGCTTTGATGGCTTCAAGTTCTTTGTTGAAGCTCTGTTTTAGGTCTTCTATGAATTTCTTTACTTCCTTAATTTGGTGTTCAGTGTTTGTTCTCAAATCACTTAGTTGTTTGGTTATGTTTTCTTTGGACTCCTATTCCTTCTGCTGGGTTCCATTCAGCATTCCCTTTGTGGTCTCCCTGACTTCCTTCAGCTCTTTGTTAATGGATTCCATGAATGCCTTTAGTGATCTTTGTGTATTCTTTACCTGGTCTCTCAATTCCTGTATTACTCTTTGATTAGCTTCCTCCCGTTTGTGGGATTCTGCAGTTCTCTTTCCTCCCGTTCATGGGATTCCTGCAGTTCTCTTTGAGTGTTCTCAGTCTGCTCACGCCATTCCTCCCTTTCTCTTTGAGTATTCTCAAGTTGTTCACGCAAATCCTGTATCAGTTTTTGAGTAGCTTCCTCACGCTTATGATATTCCTGTATAAACTTTTGGGATGCCTCCTCTCTCTCCCTATCACGCTCATACAGAGTACTTTGTAAGTTGTCAAACTTCTCATTTATCATGTTTGCCACCAGTGTTTGTAGAGCTATTTGGGAACTCTCCCCTGGATTGTTCATTACCTGATCTGACCCCTGATTATCAAGATTGGGAATTGAGATACTGGGATTTGCCATTTTTCTTATGTTTTTCCGGCTTACTCTGCCCATTTGAGATGAAAATAGCACCAGTTTTGTGCTAGAACTCTATCTTAAGGCAACCATCAACCAACGTTTGCATTTATACATTCAATAGTCTACAGATCCAATCTAGTTCAACAGATACATCTATTCAACATCAAACAAGTATATGTTAATGGGTTTCAAACTGCAGAGAATTTGGAAAACCAGAAATTTTTAGGGTTAGGGAGAGATGTGGGTAAAAAATAGGAATAGATTGGTGTGGGGAGGCACAGGGGGAGTTAACTATGTCCTAATCTCAATGCAGGAAATAGGTTGGGTAGAATGCAAGTAGAGAGAGAGAGAGAAAAGGAAGAAAGGGAAAGGGAAATGAAAAGAGACCAGAAAAAATAGAAATGTAAAAATTAATATTATTATGGAGATTAAAAGACCATCTATTTAGAGAAGAATGTGAATATATTAATAGAAGGGTAGGGACATAGAGGAGAAGTGAAAAACTTAAGAAAATGCTTAAAATATTATGTATGTATAAAGAGGTAGTACTGCTATTAAGGAATTTAAGTCTCAGAGGTTTTGAATTGAGTAATAAATTTGTGGATTAAGTGTGTACACAATGGGGGATAGGGTCTACTAGTTAACTACGGGTTTATCTGAGGATGTGCAGGACAAGAGTTAAGTCACATACAGAAGAACAAAAGAGAGGAAAAGATGAAATGGATAAGAAAGGGAGAAAAAAAAGATAAGAAGTTCAGTAGAGCTAGACAAAAAACAAAAAGATAATTAAGAAAGAAAGAAAAAGAGAAAGAAGACAAGAAAAGAAAGGAAAACGCACATTTACGTATTCCTAAAATAAAAATTATAAGAGGGAAAAAAAGTTACTGGAAAACAATTATTTTTTCAAAAAAGGCAAAAATTAAAGATTAATAAAAGTTTTAGAAAAGGAAAAAAAAATTTATATATATAAGGTACCAAAAAAAAAAAAAAAAGAAAAAAAAAGAAGAAGAAAAAAAAAAGTTCTGTGATTTTTTTTTTTTTTTTTTTTGGGAGAGGTGGGAAGAATCCTGTATCTTCCTTTTGTCTGTAACCAGCCTCTTGTTGGAGTCTCTGGTCAGCTTGAGGTCCTGTGGCTTGATTGGTTTCTTAAGTCAGTTTGTTCGAACAGGCAGAAAAATGTTCTGCTTTACCCAAGATTTTGAGATCCCCCTCCCAGGTTAGTTTACTGGGAGGGTGATTTGCTTTGAGAATCACAAAAGAGGGGTGATGAGGCTAAGTTCTCGTAGAGTTGAGACCTTTCAACAAACCGTAGCTTTTCCCTGGGGTTATTTTGTGAAAATCTCACAGAGCCCAACCTGGAGCCATTCTCAGGGCTTCTGTTTTTCAATTGATTGTTGAGGCTGCTAGAGGAAGGGGCAGCCTCTGGCTCTGGTTTCCCAGTGAAGAAAGCCATGCCAATGGCTGGTGCCTGAGCTGGGTAACTTTTCCCTGGATGGAGCTGAGTCTAGCAGGTCACTTCGCCATTAAGTTCTTGTGACCTGCTAAATGACTCGTTTTATTCCAAGGCCTGAGTTGGAGCTAGCAGCTCCTCCGAGCTTTGTCGGTATCCAAGATGGAGGTCACCGGTGCTGGGGGGGGAGGGGTGGCCTTCCCTCCTCTGCTCCCTGAGAAGGAGTGAAGACATCGGGCTTGTACTTATGCCGAGTCTTGGATCCTGGGTCGTGTCTGGTCTGCAAACTGCAGGATGAAGATGTCTGCTCCTTGTCGGTTCTTGCTGGTGTTGAGTAGAATCCTCTCGCCCACTGCGTCTGGCTCCTTCGTCCTGGACTCTCTGTGTGAGCGCTCAGGTATGGCCACGGCTGGGGTCGCCACTGCAACCCTGCTGCCGCCACGGCGGCTGCTGGCAGGCGCTCAGATGTGTCTCCTTGTCTTGGCTTCCCCTCTCTTGTCTAACTCTCTGTTCTGTGATGGCACATTTGGTGTGATTCTCTGGCTTAGGACTGTTCACTGGAACTCTAAAACTGCTTTCTATGCGAGCGCTTGTTCAGATTCCAGCTTCTCCTCCGCCATCTTCCCGGAACTCTGGTACACTGGTTTTTAAAGGCATGTTTTCTCTTTTTGCAATTGTGTGTGTGTGTCTGTATGTGTGTGTGTGTGTGTGTGTGTGTGTGTGTGTGTGTGTGTGTGTGTGTGCTCGTACTGGGGCTTGAACTCAGTGCCTGGATACTGTCTCTTAATTTTTGATGTAAACCTGGCACTTGATCACTTGAGAAATTGCACTTCTGGCTATATTTAATTGGAGATTAGAGTCTTACAAATGTTCTTATGTGTACTGGCTTCAAACTACAGTCCTGAGATCTCAGGTTTCTGAGTAGCTAGGATTACAGACAGACATGAAGCAGCAACACCTAGCTCTCTTAATAAAATTTTTATTGTAGTATAAAATTCAGGTAGAAAATTGAATACAATTCTGTCACAACTTCTTTGAAACTTGTAATCTCTATACAGTGAAGCAGTAGAACTCAGAGGTCTACTATGTACCCCTCTCCGGTTATAAATTCTGACCCTTCCTCTGAAGGAGCCTCACATGTTGTCATTTTCCCTTCTTCTAGAAATATTGTCACATAATATGAATTCTTTTTGTGTGGTTTCCTTTATTGTCTATTATGGGGCTTGAACTCTGGGCTTAGGAGCTGTTCCTGCGCTCTTCAGGTCAAGGTGAGCACTCTTCAAATTAAGCCACAGTGCCACTTCCAGTTTTCTAGTGGTTTATTGGAGATACAAGTCTCAGGGACTTTCCTGCCTGGGCTGGCTTTGAACTGTGATCCTTAGATCTCAGCCTCCTGAGTAGCTAGGATTAAAGGCGTGAGCCACTGGCATCTGGTAGCTTCCTTTATTTTTTAACATTAAATTAATACATTAACTGTTTTCTTTTTACTTGTAGTAGTTGTTTATTTAAGTTTATTGATTCAAATTCCCACATATTCTATGCTGGAATACAGCATAATTTATACATTATGCTTTTGACAGAAATGTGGCTTATGTCCAGTTTGGGATTATTACAAAATGCCACTACGAATATTCATGAATATTCGTACATTACATTTCCAATATGCTTGCACAAATTTAAGCTCAGTTATTTTTTTTAAAAAGTCTATTTCTTTCACATATAATATGTTTAATGCCTCTTTTGATAGGTGTAATTGAAGTTTTTAGTGACATTAGCATTTGTTTTTCTAATTTCAAGGATAATTCAATGACTTGGTAATTTATTGAATCTTCCTTTTTAACAGTTTTGGGAAGTACAAAGTTTCCAAGGTAAGTGCTATATACTAAATCATGACACCTTTTCTTAATTGTTAAGTTGTTCATCAAGTAATTGATTATTGACTAGCAACATGTAATTGATTAGGTGCCACTGACTAGGAAAATGGCAGCTAATTGTGTATCTCCTAGGGAACTGTAGAGATAGTGTTGCTTAGAAACTGTTGATTCCCAACAGGTTCAACACCAATTGTCCTTCTTCAAGTTAGGGCAGCTAACTAAAAAGTTTCATGTGGAGTTGTAATCCTCCTATATACTGTAACTGTGTGTATTGATGCTGAATATCCTGGCTTAAAGTTTTAAAGTCTATTGTATCTTTTGATTTGATTGGTTACCCCTAAATAAGGTTCCTGGTGTTGATAAGGCAAAAAAGACTGTGCATTTGTGCATTGAAGTTCCCCTCCCATAATTTGTGACCACTAGTTTATGCAGTTTTTTTTTTTTACAAACCTTTCAAAATTTTTATTTCACATTTTCTTGGATTTTCTGGTGGAGTCTCAACCTTTTATATGATAATTTGGAG
The DNA here is from genome assembly GCF_024711535.1 of Dipodomys merriami. Classification (NCBI taxonomy): domain Eukaryota; kingdom Metazoa; phylum Chordata; class Mammalia; order Rodentia; family Heteromyidae; genus Dipodomys; species Dipodomys merriami. Next base: position 106,979,186 of record NW_027202270.1, read on the forward strand.
AAAAAGGCTGTAAATTTTAGAAATAAAATATGCAAATTATATCTACTATGAAAATAGTCTTTCATTTTAGCTCACTCAATAGGAACTTTTATTAAGAGAGATACCATGTTTTTGAATATATATTTTAGTATATATATTTAAAGTATTCATTTTTACTTACCTCATTTTAAATTAATTTTATTTTAACTATGCATAATGACACAATTCTACAATGAATGGAGCACTGTGTGATATTTCAGGACATATATCCATTGTATAAAGAGGTAAAATGCATATTTTCTCCTCAAGCATTTATTTTTTGTTTTGGCTAAACATAAAACAATCATCTCCTCTCCTAATTTTTTTGAGATGTACAGCACACAATCACTAGCTGTTGATACCCTAATGTCTAGTAGCACACTCAAATTTCTTATTCCTATTTGACTGAATTGTAGTACATTTTATTTAACCTTTCTTCACCTTTCCTTCCCTCTTACTTCCTCAGTCTCTGGTAACAAACCTTCTCTTCTTAGCTACTGAGATCAACTACATTTAGATTTCGTGTATGAATGAGATCATGTAGTAGCTAAATTTCTGTGGTTGTAAAATAATCCAATAAAATGTTCTCTGGTTCCCTCCATGTTGTTACACATAAAAGGAGTCCATCGTTTTATGACTAATAACATTCTATTTGTGCATATGTTGCACATTTTGTTTATCCATTTATCAGTTGATGGAGATATGTCACTTATTGACATAAATAATACAGAAATTCTTTGTGCATAAGCAATGCCATTTTTCTACATATACTCCAAAATAGGATTGTTAGATAATGTAGTCATCATATTTTAATTTTGGGTAAATCTCTACATTTTTCATATGGTAGTAATTTGCATTCATTTATCAGGGTTCCATTTTTTTAATATTTTGCTACTTATCACCAGTTATAAATATCAATTAGAACATTGGATGATAATGTGAAATATAAGACCATAAACAATGAAAGTACTAAGTAAAAACATAAGGAGCATGCTTTAGGATACATGCAAGTGCAAGGAGTTTTTGGACAAGTCTCTGAAACACAGGAAATCCACGCAAAGTCTGACAAATGGAATTACCTTAAACTATGAAGATCTGTATAACAAAAATATGATATTCAGAGAGATTGCCACCTACAGAGTAGGAGAAAAATTTGCAAAGTATATATCTTGTGAAGCATTAATTTCCAGAATATATGTTACCCAAAACACTGTAACAACAGCAAAACTCTAATTAATAATGGAGAGTGTCGAGAAACTGGCTTTATCACCAGGTTCTTTTTTAAACATATTTTAATTCCCACGTGAGCATACTGTCCAACTTGTGTTTTTCATAAAATCAAACTTTTCTTAAGGTCAAAAAAAATAATGGAGAGTGAGTTTATGCATGCATTTCTCAAAAGAAGACATGTAAATAGCCAGAAACACAAAACAAAACAACAATGGCATATCACCTAATTTCAGAAAGGATCAATATTATAAAAGAAAAACATTGATGTATTTCCATAAAATGTATGTGTATGAATACACACACTATGCATAGTGCGTGTTTGTGTGTGTTTACTGAAACTTCCTCTACCATATTACATATAGTCTTACATCTATAAAAGTACTTTCTCACATATTACTTTACTGTTGAAGCCTCAGTAGAACACTGCTATAAGACCAATGCTCCCTTGTATGCACTAGCAAACATTTGCAGTAGCAATTCTCCCCTCTAAAAATCAGCACATTTTAGCTGTCATCAACGTGAATCTTCCATATAAATTTATTGCATGAAATTCCCAGATAAACCACTCTGTGATCTTGAGATGTTTATTTTACTTTGTCATTCAATTTCTATATATTTTATTTTTTTTCAATTTCTATATATTTTAAAATAAGGATATTAATATAATTGAAAGGATTATAATATTTATAAATGGTTTATAAGTGGACCTTGTTGATTATTAATATTGTCTAGATAAACAAAATGAACCCCAAGATAGGGACACAAGTGGTTTTTTCTTCCTTGCTATTGTTTCTAACATATTTATAAGGTACCATGTGATTATTTTTGTTCTTTCTATATCCCTCCCCCACAGTATAACCTCTGTTTTCACTGTATTTGATGTTGGTATAGTTTGGGAAGGGGAAGGGAAAAAAACAAATTGTTTAAATAGGGATACAGACTGACCCATTACAACAATGAGATGTACAAGACGCTATGTCGAAAAATGAACTTTACAATTCAGGAGGGGGAGTGGAGGGTAGGAGGGTGAAGAGGGGGGGATGTAGCTGAGGAGGTGGGAGGGAAGGGATGGTAGGGGAAAAACAAAGGAGGAGGCAACAATGCTTGATAAGTAATGTACTCATTACCTTGCTCATGTAACTGTAATCCCTCTGTAGTATTTTCACAATAAAAACTTAATTAAAATATATTAAATAAAGACAAATACAGAAAGAATAAAATAGACTTTAATTAATAGATCTCTTTGTGATCAAAATGTATTTTCTATTAGATTATTTCTATTAGCATATAAGCATGCTTGTTGCTTCTCTTTTCTGAAAAATTCCTTTTATACCCTTTACAACAAACTCATAGGAAGAATTATCTATTTTTCTCCTCACCGAATCCCTAAATTTGCTTTCTCCATGTCATAAATCTTCATGTAGCTATCTCCAGTGGTTAGTTTCAGTTTTATTTTTACTTGAGCTATTTTCAATGTTCTTATGATTACTTAGCTAATTCCTCCCTTTTTATATATTCTTTCTTTACTAGACATACAGGACTCATATTCTCCAGATTTCTCTGCCACCTTATTAGTAAGTCATTTTTAGTCTGCTTTTCCTCATCCTCACCTTCTTAATGTTGGTGGGTTCCAGAGCCTTATAAGTGGTCCTTTTCTGTTCTGTCCACCTCTCTATTTTCTTGGTGTGTTAATCTTTTCCTATTGACTTTTAAGTTGAGCATTCTTATTCTAAAAATACAAAATCAGAAACATGTGACCTCATCTGGCAAGTCTCAGTCAAAGGTGTATGATGGAGGCAAGGGGAGAGAGGTAGACAAATGAAAAGGAGAAAGGGGGAGAAAGCAATAAAGAATTCAATGTATATAACACAAAATGAAGAAAAATGATATAAGGGGTAATCTGGTAGAGATGGTTGAGGATGTTGAAAGGGCTGACATTGATCAAGACACCTTGTAATTATAAACTTCTTTGTTGAATGGTAGTTCCTTTGTACAACTACTTAAGGATAATAGAATACTATAAAAACTATATTGCATATAAAAAGTCAATACTCTAACGAACAAAGGTTCATTGAAAGTATTATATAAATAAGTTATCCTCAGGCAATACATATAAAATCTTTACAAAATTAAATTGAATTTAATATTTATGCTGGGTCTTCTTCCCAACATACCTCTTTTTATGTATGTGCATTCCAAATCTTAAGAGAAAGAATAGAAAAACATTTGGTCCTAAGCAGTTGGATAAAGAATAAGTGACTTTTACCCTATAAATTAGTGACTCCTAAATATATAACTCTTGCCAAAAAGTATTCCTCAAAAGTCTAAAATAATATATACATAATTATGTTCTCTTAACATATTTGAATCAAGGTAATATATAGATCCTGACCTTTCTTCAATAGCTATGCCAAGTCAACAGTTTTCTACATTTTACTTGGTATCTGTTTTTCCACTTACTCAAAACAAAAATTTGATATTTTCCTGGAATTATTTCCCTCTTTCGGGTCTGCAATAAGATCTTGTTGTTCCTACTTCCCCCCAAATATCTACTACTCTATTGATTCTTATCCCATCTACTATCACAGACTTAGTGAAAATCCTCTAAATCTTTCTTGTGTATTTCTACAATAGTCTTCTGGTAGTTATGCTCCTATCACTAACCAGTGCAATCTACTCTAAAACGAAATGTAGGAAAGATTGTTTCACACTTCCATTCAAACTATCCACATGTCACCCCAAATCCTTTGAATGGTCTGTTATAGACTGAGAGATTTTGGTCCTTAAGTACTTGTGCTAAAATATTACCCCAATGTGCTAATATGTGCAGATAAGTTCTTGAAAGCTGATTAATTAAAAGGAGTAGATCTCTAATGATTGAGATTTTCATGCTTATGAAGAGCCCTACACATATCCTTTCCCTTCTGCCCTTTGAGGGCACAGTGAAAAAACATTCTGAGCAAGGAAGCAGGCTCTCTCCTTACCACAAATTTTCTAGTATCTTGATTTAACTTTCAATACTCCAGATTGTGAGAAAACAAATCCTGATGCTTATAAGCCACCTGGTCAGTGATATTTTGTTACAGTAGCATGAATATATTAAAGCAGAAATTGATACCAAGAAGAAGAGGTATTACTGTAGCATACTTGACAAAACTTACATTGTCCTAAATGTATCTTAATGGTGATTCTGGTAAAGGTTCAGAAAAAAATAGCAGAATTATAGAGGAGACTTTAATACTTTTATGGCATACCCAACAGAATTTTAATTGGAATATGGATAATAAATACAATACTGTAGAAGTTTCAGAGAGAAATGACCAACATATTATTTGATACTGAAAGAAAAGAAGTTGTTCTTATGCAGTGACAGATAACCTGTCTGGATTATGTTTGTGTTACAGTCTTTTGAAACAATTAGAACTTTAAAGCAGTAAATTTGGCTATTTGGCTGAGGAAATTTCTAAGCAAAGTGTCAAGGAACATCTTACTTCCTCTTAATTGCTTATAGTAAAATTCTAAAAGAGAAATGAAAATTCTAAGAGAGAAATGATAGTTTAAAGTAAAGAAAGTAAAGTAAAGTAAAGAAAGTAAAGTAAAGAAAGGCAAATCATATTTTAGAGATTTAAGAAATTATGAGCTTGGTCACACTGAAAAGAATGAGAAAGCCTATTCTAAAGAGATCACTTATATTTGGGTCAAATGACTGATAAGATTACTGTGAACCACACGACTTAATCTGTTACTCTACAAGGCAACCTGACAATTTGGGCCAAAGAGGAAAGAGACACAGGAGAAAAAAATATGCTCTTGCATTTCTTGGATTGTATAAGATGGGGCTATAGCAATATTCTTCAAAAACTGATTAAGATGTCATCTGGGCTGGCAAAGTCAGGGCTATCACCTAAGTGGGCGGCAAAGACAGATGATTGAGGCAAAGAAGATTGTTTTTTATTTTTGTCGGTCATGGGGCTTGAACTCTGAGCTTGGGCGCTGTCCCTCAGCTCTTCAGCTCAAGGTGAACACTCTACCATTTGAGCCACAGTGCCACTTTCAGTTTTCTAGTGGTTTAATGGAGGTAAGAGTCTCACGGACTTTCCTTGCCCCAGCTGGCTTTGAACTATGATTCTCAGATCTCAGCCTCCTCAGTAGCTAGGATTACAGGCATGAGCCACTGGCGCCCGGCTAGAAGATTGTTTTTTAAGCCATAAAATCTCCTGGAGTTTTCATTAAATTTATCACACTTCTCTTCTTTTCTGATTTTTCACCCTCCAGAATGGGCATGTCTGTCTAATCACTATAGTTTGGAAGAATAGAAAACACTTGGTTCCATAAATTTAAAACTAGAAGAGAATTCATCCTCAAAGAGATTCATACCTTGAATCCTACCACATTTAGATGAGATGTCAGACTAAAGTTGATCTTGAACTGAGTTAAGACTGGGATTGGGATGACATTTATGTATTTTGTATGGAGAAGGACATGAACTTTGGAGGCTAGGGATGGAATGTTAAAGAATCAAATTTGATCTCCCTTAAACCTTATGTGCTGAAATCCTAAGCCCAATGTGATGGAATTTGGAGGTAGGCCCACAGTAGGTCCTGATGGGATTTCAGTCTTTATAAAAGAGACTTACTTAAGCAATTCCATTTGCAATAGTCTCAAAAAATAAAATAGGAATTAACTAGATGTGAAGGAACTCTACAATGAAAACAGTTAAAATTTAAAGAAAGAAAGAAAGAAAGAAAAAGCTGTAAAGAATTGGAAAGACCTTCCATGATCCTGGATTGGCAGAATTAATATTGTGAAAATGGCAATATAGCTCAAAACAACCTACAGATTCAATGCAATACTGATCAAAATCCCAGCATTATTCTTTAATGAGATAGAGAAAACAATACAAAAATTTTTATGAAACTTCACAAGACCCTGAATAGTAAAAGCAATTCTAAGCAGAAAATGTAGTGTTAGAGGTATAACAATACTGAACTTCAAACTCTACTACAGAGCTATAGTAATGAAAACAGCATGGTGCTTGCACAAAAACAGGCTTCAGAACCAATGGAACAAAATGGAAGATCTAGAAATAAACCCATAGACTGATAGCCATCTAGTATTTATAGGGGAGCCAGAACATAGACTGGAGGAAAAACAGCCTCTTCAACAAATGGTGCTGGCAAAACTGGACATCCACATGAAGGAAACTGAAACTGAATCCAGCATCAATTCAAAGTGGATTACAGACCACAATGTAAGAACAGAAATCATAAAACTAGTACAGGAAGGAATAGGAGAAGCATTAGGACTCCCCAACATAAGTAAGAACATTTTCAGTAAAGATTCAGAAGCTCAGGAAATCAGAGATTTGATAAATGGGAATGTATCAAACTAAAATGTTTCTTCATGAAACAGAATATAGCCAAGAAACTAAAAAGATAGCCTATGGAATGTATGATTTTTGCCAGCTATCCATTAGACAATGGCATAATATCCAGAATATAAAAAAGAGCTTAAAAATTAAATGTCGAAATACGAACTTTACAACTTTGGCACGGGGTGTGTGTGTGGGGAATGGGAAGGGATGGTATGGGGAAACAAAGGAGGAGGCAACAATGCTTGATAAGAAATGTACTAATTACCTTGCTAATGTAATTGTAACCCCTCTGTATGGTATTTTCACAATAAAAAAATAAAAAAATTAAACCCTCAAAGAACCAACAACCCAATTAATAAATGGGCTAATGAGCTAGAGATTCTTTTCAGAAGAAGTAAAAATGACCAATAGACATATGAAAAAAATGCTCAATATCTCTGGCTATAAAGGAAATATGAATGAAAATAATACTGAGATTTTACCTCACCTGGTTAGAAAGCAAATGATAACAAATGCTGGTGAAGATGTGACCAAAGGATAACACTATTGTTAGGAATGTCATCTTTTTCAACAATTCTAGAAAGCCATGTGGAGATTCTTAAAAATACTAAACATAGAATACTGTCATCACAGAGGCCCCCTCAATGGATGAATGGATCAAGAAAACATGATATATACACATAATATATTTTTACTCTTCCATTAGAATCATGTTGCATCATTTATAAAGAAATGGAAAGATCTGGAAAATATTATGTTAAGTGGAGTAAGTCAGACCCAGTGTGGCAAAGGTCACATGTTTCCCCTCATATATGGAAGTTAGAATTAGCTGGTAAGGTAATTCCACATTGGGTGGTATGCAAATATATATGAATATATTAACTGAAATATGACAGATTCAAGGGAGAACTCAAATAGCATAATTACTTAGAAAGGCAAAGTCAAAGTTCATCAAAATTATCACCAGGAAGCAAGTGTTTGAAAGAGATGTAATGGGGTCAAGGGAAAAATATTCAATGTATATCTCACAAAAGTAAGAAGAGGGAAGAAAAAAGTGGGTAGTGGAAGGAGGGCTAAATATTGAAAGGGGAAACATTGAACCAGATGCATTAGATTCACAAATTGTTTTGTTGATTGGTAACTCTTTGTCTAACTACTTAAAGATAGTAAAAAAAATATTCAGACTTCCTCAGCTCTTCTACTATGCGAGTATGTAGTAGAAAGACAACTAAGAAGGAAAATCTTACACACTAAATAGCCCAGTGCCTTGCTCTTGAATTTCTCAGCTTCCAAAACTGTGGGAAATAAAACTTCTGTTATTTATAAGGCATCCAGTCTTTTATGTTAAATAATAGTTTCAATGGACTAAGATGTGACTCGTGTGTTCTTCTATCCTGTCCTCTCTTTGGAGTCATCTCCCAATCCACTACTTCCACAATTCTAATCTCCTCCCTGGCCCATTCTCTCTTTTTCCTGTGCTCACTGTACTCTACCACATCAACCCCATCATCATTTTCCAAACATTACAACAAACCTCTCACTGCTGGGATTTTGTTATGCCGAATGTGTCTTCCTGAGATATTCTTCCCCAGAGGCTCATATAAAGAACTTGCTTACAATTTTCATGTGGCTGCTCAGATTTCACTTCCACACACAGCTACTTCTATTGCTGTATTTAATTTTTCCATTGAACTTTTTGGGGAAATGCATTCTTTATTCTCTTTGCTTTGTTATTCTCTGCCATATGTTTTATTTCCATAGTTTCATACCATGGAGTTTACTTGTTATTGTTGTTTTTTCTTACTTATTTTCTGTTTCCCTCTGTAAGAGTGGGAATATTAACATCTTTTTCTCTGATATATACCAAGAACCTGATTGTGTGTACATAATAAGTATTTGATAAAGTGATGAAGTGTGTATGGCTCCCAGGAATATCTTGGGTTCCTTAATCTTGCATGCTTTCTTTGTTTCAACATACTACTACATCTCTTGACTTTCTTAAGCGCTTAATGTGTGTTTGGATTTATGGAGTGTTGTGAGTTTTTCAATTATATTTGGGTAATTGGTACAACATTTATGATTTGTACAAGGAATAAGTTCCAGTCTATTTTTAGTTTTCATTCACAGTTACTTTCCTAAAACCTTTCATAATGTTTAATTAGAGAAGTAAGACACTTTTTACAGGTTATCAGATATTACACATTTCTACCTTCTCTAACTGCCAAATTTTTCTTCCCTCTTTTGAAATAGTGATAGATTAAAGGGTTTCAGAAGGTAAGCTGTGAATCAGATTTTTCATTAGTATGAAATGTTTTGACTGTGTATTGATCACTTGTTAATTTCAATGTGCAAGACCGTCTTCTCATGCCATGTTGCTATTTTGAATGTCTCTCATTTTTATAACAGGTTGAAATTCTATTTTATTTAGTTTTAATAATTGTCATGCAAAGTTTTATGACTTGCCTCTCCTAAATGATTGATATGAATTATTCTTCCATTTGATCTAACTAGTCTAGAAGGTATAA